>NC_060274.1:24162280-24506723 GCF_021613505.1 Equus quagga
ATAAGCCAGTTTCATTTTCAGCAATTAACTGTCTTGTAACTCTTGACTAGTAAAAAGCTTTTGATCATTTATGACATCATATTTGTTTGAATTTCAGCATTTAGAAGGAAAAAAAGTTCCACAGTAAAATATATTTTTTAACTTCATCTTACTAATTTGAAATGATATATTTCCAAAGGGAAAAAAGTACCTTTCAGGTCTCTGTTCAATTTATATTGTAAACTAATTTTCATTTTATAGTATTTCGTTGGAAAATCTGAACAATTCTGAACCGGAAGTGGCAGCCAACACTTAGTGCCAATTTTGTTATCGACAGTTTTCCTAGTGTCATAAATGAATATAAAAGATAAAATAATGATTGAGTAATGTACACTTGTAAAATTTTGCTACATGAAACAGGAAAAATGACAGTTTTTTGACCCAGTAATGTGGAATGACATAAATTTTTTCTAAAACTATCTGAAATTCTGATAAACTTAGATAATCTGGTCAAGTTCTGTAAAAAGATAAAATTTGTGTCCAGTAATTTATTTTGCCAGAAATTTCAGAAGGAAAATTCATAGTTCTTAAGATTTATAATACCTTATAATCTACTCCCCATTGGAAGAATTATTAGGCAATTCTCATGGGTTGATTTTGGTATGCCAAATAAAAGTGCTTTAAGAAAATTATAAATGTATGTGTAAAATTTATGAGATGGTGTCAGATATCTATTTAAAAAATATATTTCAGAACCAAAATATCAGAAAAATGTGAATCTAATGAGTTTTAAATGATTAGATTTTGTGAATGCATACTATCGTCAAAAAGTAGATTTTATATATAAAATACATATGTATATATAAATATAAAATATTATGTATGTATATTCATATATATTTATATATGTAGAGAGGAAAAAATAGAGACAGAGAAACAGACAGAGAATGAGAGAGAGAGATAGAGCCTCAAAAATTACACAAGGATAGATAAATCAGAATTTGAACCAAAGAATGCCACTTGCATCTCCTTTTTTGGTGTGTTAAACAAAATTCCCTTGCTGCTTCATGGAAATTTATTAATTCAAATCATCTTTTTGTCTTAAATTTTATTTTCGTATATTTTTGTAACAGAAAATTCAAGAATAATTGCCATATATCCTTTTTCCAAGGATCACTAATTGTTCACATTCTGCTCATATACATATTTCTATTTATTATATATTTCAGAACAATTTGAGAGTCAATTGGAGACTTTATGACACTTTATGCCTAAATACATCTGTATTTCCTTAGAAAAAATACTTTTATATAAACATAATTCAATAATAAAATTAGGAAATTTAGAATTGATACATTTGATCAATACAATCAAACCCAGAATCAGTCTTACATTGTTTTGATTATCCAATATGTTTTGCAGATGTTTTTCTCCAGTCCTGGATACAATGCACAGTGACACATTACATTTTGTGGTCATATGGATTTAGTCTCCTTTAAAGTGATGGGAAATGTCCTCCTCTTTTCTTTCTTATTCTTCCCCTTGATATTGTGCGGTCAAGTTATTCTGTAAAATGTTCCTCAACTTGGTTTTGTCTGTTGTTTCCCCAAAATTGCTTTTAGTTACTTTTGCATCAATACAGCAAAATTGAAGTTGTTCCTTTCTTGCTGCATCTTATGAGGAGGCACATGATACTACTGCGTCACAATACTGACAACTTTAACTTGAATTATTTGGTTCACAGTTTTTACCACTGTAGAACAAAAACTATGAATTCATAATAATATAAATAAATAATATTTCTTCCCTACAATAGAACGGCAATTAATAAATACGGAGAAATCAGAGTTAGAAAAATCATTAGAGTCTAAAAGTGATTAAAATTTGATGAGAAACGTAGTATCAAAGTATCTCCTCATAAACTACAAAAGTGGAGGTAGTAAACTCTTCTGCCAAAAGATTAAGAATAAGGCAAGGAATTAGGATTACACTTCTTCTACCTAAAATTTTACTGAAGATTCTAGCCATTGCAATAAGGCATTAAAAAAGTAAACATCATAAGGAATGGAAAGAAGTAAAGTAGTTTTTTTCCAAGGTGGCATGATTGTGTAAGGAAATCCTAAAGAATCTACAAGACAAGTACTGATCTGGATATTTGCTTTGGTGAAGTCTGTTCAAGTTCTTTGGCCGTGTGTTATTTGAGTTGGTTTGTTTACCTACTTTTTGGTTTTGAGTGTGTTTTATATATTCCAGATGCAAGTCTTTCATAAGCTATATGGTTGGCAAATATTTTAATTCAGTATGTCAATATTTTTTCTCCCTTAACAGTATCTTTAGAACAGAGGTTCTCAATTTTTTATGAATTCCAATTTTAGTTGATTTTTTTTGAGGAAGATTGGCCCTGAGCTAACACCCTCTGCCAATCCTCCTCTTTTTTATTTATTTATTTTTTTTGCTAAGGAAGATTGGCCCTGAGCTAACATCTGTGCCCATCTTCCTCTATTTTGTATGTGGGATGCCTGCCCACTATACTACTGGGCTGGCCCCTCAGTTCACTATTTTCTGTATCATGCTTTGATGTTCTATCTAAGAAGTATTTGCTTACTAAAACTCACTCAAGAAGAAACAGATAACCTGAACTGCATTTACTGATGAGTTCTATCTGGGTGGCTGATATACTGTTCATAATATTGACTGTTAAAGGACACACAGTTTAGTGGAAATGTTAGTAATTTAGTTTTTGACATGCAATGTTTAAGATACATTTGTTACTTTTCAGCTAACAGTTAAAAAACAGTGAAATGTTGGAATTTTGAATTCAGTCAAAGGTATAAGCTAAAAAGATATATTTTGGAAGCTATGGGGGTATAAAAGATGACTCAGGAAGAAGTTTTTGAGAGAAAATAGGATAAATCATTGAAATCAGCATAACTTAAGGTTCAGATGGAGGAAGAGATATGTTGAAGAAATGATAAAGTGTAAGAAGAAGTCTAGGATCAAGTCATGATACAAAATTCAAGGGTGGGAAGAGTTGAAAATATAAGAAAACACTGAACATCTGAATTGCTGTAGAGAGATCAATAAAATAATGAAATGGAAGAATTATTAGAACAATTTTAGAGTCTCTGATGACTTGAACAAGAGCACTTTAGTTGAGGAGAAGGAACAGAAGCCAGATCATATCAGATGTGGAGGAAATGTGAAGAATGGGTCTGGAGGCAGTGTGCAGAGACTAAATTTCAAGATCAGTGCAGTGGACAAGTCCCCCTGTGAAAGGGGCTTGGAGAGGGCAATGTGGTGTCAGGGCTCAGCTTTGGGGAAGGAAGGTTATTGAAATTGTGGAAGTGGTGCCACGGACACAGAGTAGGGAGCTGACTAGAGACATAAAAAATGCCGCTGAATAACGAGGAGGAGTCAACTGACAATGGCCAACTTTAATATGGGGTAGCTCCAGGACACAGAGTTTTTGGGATTCTTTAGTAGCATTCAGGAACATAAGAATGTTCTAAGTGGTGAGGAAAGATGAGGGCATTGATGCATTCTGGGAATGGAGATAGAATTAACAGAAGGGTTGAGTCTGAGGAAGCGTTTCACTGTGCCCTTAAACTCTTCCTTTTCTTATCATTTTTTCAATTGCCCCATTTTAGTGCAAAATCTCATTTCATCATTATAGTGACAGAGTGAGAGAATAGCACTCCGTTGGTCCTGAAAACAAATAGTGAAAATAATGGAAATTAGGAAGATAAAGGTAAACAATGTAATAAAAATTACTATTCCATTTTCTTTTCACGAGGACTATAAAATAGGCTAAAGTGGTGGCGATGGTCAGAAATTTGGATAATCAAATAAAAAGAACAACAAATAATTTTTGATGTTATTATATCCACAAATTATGCTGTACTCTTGGCAGTTTTAGGCTGACAGCAGTCAGCCACTACTCAGCTTACACAATAGGCTTTCACCTTGAGCCTTGCATTTTAAAAGCCCCCTCCTGTTCTCTGGCGCACCTTGCACCATGGAGCAATGAGCTGGGTGTGTGGCCAAAGGAATCTGCCAACCTGGAGCCTTCGCCCTTCTTAGACCAAAGTCCTGGTACTACTGACTCTAGAATTCCGTTTCCACATAATCCTTACCATGCTCCCTCAGCCTAAGTGGATCTTTTGTCGATCCATCTTCTGCAAGGAAGATGAGGCTTCCAGTGTGTGAACTCAGAGGGCTGGGTAGTGGCTGATTTAGGAGATGAGGCTGAGGAAAGAGAGCTTGGATGTATGGGCTAGGGTGGCAACATCCATGCAGATGCCCTTTGAGCCTCTCCTGATATGGAGATAGGGCCAGGTGTGGGAGGAACTGTGGGGCACATTACGGATCAGGGGCCTAAATTTGTACTCTTGTGCAAAATTCCAAAATTTTAGGGCTATTCTAATTCATTGAGTTAGAATTTGTTCCAGAGAGTTGGACACTAGAGCTCCCATTTTTATCCAGTATGCAACACTATGTTTTATGTGTTCACAGTTGGGTAGAACTCACTGGGTTTATTTTGGAGGCACGAATAACATCCTAACGGTGATACCAAACAAATGAAATAATAAAACAAACCATAATGTCCAGAAATGTTTTAGTAGAATTTTAAGGGATACTTGAAGAAACAAAAGCATATTTAAATAGCAAAAGAGAGAATATTCCATAATATATCTGGACTTGGTTGTACTTAATGGTAATTCAGGTGTGCCTGGGTGAACCTGGTGTAACATGAGCATTACTGATTTATACTCAGCAATTTGCATTACTTGGTGTGCATGTGCCTCAGATGATTAGGAAGAAAGAAGGGTGATTACCTGTGGAGAAGGATTGAAATAATATGTGTAATGAACCAGGTGTGACGACATGGTGAATCCTAGCCAGCCCTAGGGAAGTGGACAAATATTTGATGTTCCTAGGAAGAGTGTTTTTAATAGTTACACCTTTCAGAGACAAACTTTACAAAGGATTGTTGAAGTCCTGTCAAAATAGTCCCAAATGACATCCCTGTATCAATGGCAGAGAAGATTTAAAAGAATGCAGATTTATTATTATTTTGTAATTTTGCTGGTTCAGAATGCAGAAGGAAGTCATTCTTCCAGAGAAGTAACAGTGAGGGACATGGCAGACTAGTTGGGAGATGAAAACGTCTGGGAGAACAGCATGGTGAACAGGACAAGCGTGACAGGCAGCGGCATCCAGGCACGGTACTTGTGCATGGAAACATATGGTGCGTGTCCTAAAGATTCCCAGAAGACTGGGAGGGAACATTTGTAATGAGTGTGAGATCCTCTGCTTTATAAACAGAAGCTGAAAAGCCAGTATTTCTTTATTGTTGTTTTGTTATTGTTATTGTTTGTTTTATTGTTGTGTTTCTTTATTGTTGCTAATGTATTTCATTTTTGCTCACAAAAGATGAGGTCTGTTGGTTTTGCAGATGAGGGGCTGCATCGACTCTGTAGGGCTCTAGAATACAGGGCTGGTACCAACAAATGAATATTATTAAAAGGCAGATTTTGTTAAGAGTGGTATTTTGTCTTCCAATTATGAGAGCTGTTGCAAGGTCACTAACAGGAAGTAAATGAAGCAGAAGCCAGAACACCATTTGGCAAGGAATTTATAAGGAGGAGCCAAATGAAAACAAAGAATGAGTACTAATGCCTTTTATAAAATGCTTTGATTTTAGTAGGAAGTTTTAATTTCTGTGCTCTTAACGCATTCAAAGAGAGAGAATGAAGAAAAGGTGGACATAGGAAGGATTCTGAGGATTTAAGCAAATTTGACTGGAAATCTTTCAACGATTCAAGTTGATAGAACTTTGTTAAAGTGTTTATTTAAAAACTATTTTGTAAAATGTAGGCTCTCTTCTGAACATCAGGAAAAGATACACTGCAGTATTTCTGGACCGTTTTGTTCCTTGTTTGGAAGAATGCCAATGTCTCTCTTCATATAGTGTCTTTCTTCATAAATCCTGACGGCAACAACTCAGGAGAGGAGAAAGCAACATATCACCCAGAGCAAAGACAAGAACATCCGACAATAGAGTCCAAAGCAACATACCACCCCAGAGGAAACACGTGAACCTACGACACATGGGCACACACAAGAAGAGGAAAATAGTGAGATTTCATTAGGAAAGTCTGTTTTCTAAATATAATAATGGGTAGATGGTAAATGAATGTGTGCACACTATTACGTACCTATGCATTAATATTTGAAGAGGTAGCAGGTCCTTCAACCAGGGGTTTCATTAGTCAAAGCATTAATCAATAGCAAGGTTGGCCTTTTACCTGCATTTTAAGTTAAAAGTCTCTTCAGTTTTCTGAGTTGCTTTTTCTGACCCAATCTTTCACGAATCTGTGCATGAGCGTTTACCTGTGCATGCGCAAGCCGACACAGGTGTGAATATGTGTGTATATGTAGGATTGGGGAATTGGAATGGGGTGAAGTGAAAAGAAGAATGTCTCCACTTTCTGTGATTAGGGATTCTTCCCTGTGTCTGGAGAATCTATTAAAGTTGATATATATGCTCTTTTCTAGAATAAAGGATAAAACTGCTTGGAACGAAATATTTTTATTTGATGAAAATGAGAGCTCACTTCTCTATATAGCTGTAGGTTATAAACCATCTTCTCTTTCTTTTCTATCTGATATTCTCCTTAACCCATTGCCTTTACCTTTATGATAAAAGAGGGAAAAATTAAAATGCATGATTGTTTCCAAAACCAAATTTTTGTTCCAATATCAAAGTCTCACAATTCAAAGAAGTATGTAGAAATTACTTTGTCCTTTTCATGATTATCTAAATGGCATTAGAAAAAAATGAATCTTTTCTTCATAAGTAAAATTATGGTCTATTTTATTCCAAGCTTTCATAAAAAGCTTTGCATGTGTGAGTCAGCTCCTCAAAGGAAGTCTCATTTACAATTCATGACATCTTTTCATCCCAATTAGTTAGCTTCATTTCCTTTGCATTTTATTTCTTTTAACTTTTAGACTCACGTTCATTTAGCCAAAATTGTTATAATCTTATTCTCTCCTTGCTGAAAATTCACCATGTACTTGAGAAGACTTTATTCCTTTTGTGAGGTTGTTAAATTCACATATTGATCTGAGTTATTAGTCTACCAAGGAAAGAATGCTGCAAAAATTTCATAAAGCTGACATATTTGTGCATTACATCACTGGTATGCAGGTCAATTCTCAGAACTGTTCCTTTCAAATTATGTCAACAATTTGACAATCTTAACATTTACAGTCCTATTTTATTTCATATAAACATGTCTTGGAGTGGTTTTAAGTTTTTTTTTCTGTTCTTTTGGTATTAAGCATTGCTTATCCTTCTTAATTATATTTTATGTCATTTATTTTGAATTACTACATACATTCCCATGCTCAATTGTGAGTAGCCAGGTAAGTTTTAATCCTCTATTTTTCAGCAATTTTTTTCAGTTTTATTGATGTAAAATTGACAAAATTGTAAGATATTTAAAGTATATAGTGTGATGATTTGATATACGTTATGAAAAGATTCCTCCCATCAAATTAATTAACACATCCATCATCTCATATATGTAACTTTTTATTTTGGGTAAGAACATTTAAAGTTCTGTTCTCTTAGCATATTTCAGTTATATAGGACAGTGTTATCAACTATAGTTACCATGTTGTACATTATCTCCTCAGACGTTATTCATCTTATAACTGAAAGTTTGTACCCCTTTACCAACCTCTTCTTATTCCCCTTAAACCCTAACCCCTGGCAACCACTTTTCTGCTATGTTTGTATGAATTTGAATATTTTATAAGACAACATATAAATTATACCATGCAGTATTTTGTCTTTGGGTTATTTCACTTAGCATAATGCCCTCCAGATTCATCCACGTTGTTGCAAATGACATAATTTTATTCTTTTCTAAGGCTAAATAATATTCCATTATATATATAAACCACATTTCTCTATCCTTTCATTCATTGATGGACACATAATTTGCTTCCATATCTTGGCTATTGTTAATAATGCTGCAATGAGTGTGGGGATACAAAATGGTTTTGCTTCCTTTGGATATACACAGAAGTGGAATCGTGGGATTATATGGTAGTATTATTTTTAATTTCTTGAAGGACCTCCATGCTATTTTCCATAGTGACTACCAGTTTATGTTCTCCCCAACAGTGTACGAGGGTTCCCTTTTCTCCACATCATTGCTAGCATTTGTTTGCTCTTTTTTTTTTTTTGGATTGGATGATGGTTTGCTTCATTTTATTTTTTAAATTTTTTATTGTGATATAATAGTTTATAATACTGTGAAATCTCACTTGTACATTAGTATTTGTCAAACACCATGTAAATGTGCCCTGGCACCTCTTGTGCCCACCCTCTCCCCCTTTCCCCTGGTAATCACTAGCTGTTCTCTTTGTCCATAAGTTTGTTCATATTCTACATGTTACTGAAATCACATGGTGTTTGTCTTTCTTTGTCTGTCTTATTTGCTTAACATGATGCCCTTAAGGTCCATCCATGTGGCTGCACCTGGGACGATTATGTATTTTTTTTATGGCTGAGTAGTATTCCATTTATATATATACCACATCTTCTTTATCCAATCATCAGTCGATGGGCACTTGGGTTCCTTCCATGTCTTGGCTATTGTGAATAATGCTGCAATGAACATAGGGATGCCTAAATCTCTTTGAATTGTTGATTTCAAGTTCTTTGGATAAATATCCAGTAGTGGGATGGCTAGATCATATGGTATTTCTATTTTTAATTTTTTGAGAAATCTCCATACTGTTTTCCATAGTGGCTGCACCAGTTTGCATTCCCACCATCAGTGTATGAGGGTTCCCTTTTCTCCACAATCTCTCCAACATTTATTATTTCTTGTCTTGGTGATTATAGCCATTCTAACAGGTTTAAGATGGTATGTAAGTTAGTTTTGATTTGCGTCTCCCTGGTGATTAGTGATGTTGATGGCTGCATGGGTCTCTCAGATGTCTTTTGTGACATGTATATGTCCTCTATTGGTGTATGAATGTCCTTTTGGTTGTATCTTAGAGGGGAGAGTCCAAGGGAAGACCTCACTCTGCCATGATGCTTATGTCACTCTTGATCTCTTATCTTTTTGATAATAGCAATTAATAGATGTGAAGAGATATTTCATTGAGGTTTTGATTTATATTTCCCTGATGATTAGTGATGATGAGCACCTTTTCATGCACTTGTTGCCCATTTGCATGCCTTCTTTGGAAAAATGTCCATCAGGTCCTTTACCCAGTTTTTGATAGGGTTATTTGGTTTTTGTTTTTGCTCTTGACTTGTATGAGTTCCTTGTATATTTTGGGTATTAACCTCCTGTTGGATATGTGGTTTGCCACTCCATGGGTTGCTTTGTCATTTGGTTGATGGTTTCTGTTGCTGTGCAGAGGAAATATATTGTGATGTAGACCCACATGTTTACTTTTGGTTTTGGTGTCAAATCCAAGAAATCATTGCTAAGACCAATGTTACACAGTTTACCTCTTATGTTTTCTTCTAGGAGTCATAACGTTTCAGGTCTTAAATTTAAGTATTTAATCTATTTTGAGTTGATTTGTGTGTATTGTGTAAGTTGGAGTCTTGTTTCATTCTTTTGTGTGTAGCTATCTAGTTTAGCCAAAACCATTTATTAAGAGACTACTCTTTCTCTATTGTGTATGCGTGGCTCCTTTGTCAAAAGTTAACTTACTATTGATGGACGAGTTTATCTGGGGCTCTCTATTCTGTTCCTTTTATCTATGTGTCTGTTTATATGCCAATAGCATATTGTCTTGATTACTATGACTTTATAATATAGTTTGAAATCAGGAAGTATGGTGCCTCCAGCTTTGTTTTCTTTCTCAAAATTGCTTTGACTATTCATACAAATTTTAGGGTTGTTTCTTTTATTTCTGTGGAAAAAATCCATTCGAATTCTGATGGGGATCACATTAAATCTGTGGATTGCTTTCAGTATCATGGACATTTTAGTAATATTAATTCTTCCAATCCATGAGCATGGAATGAATATCTTTCCATTTATTTTTCTCTCTTCAATTTGTTTCATCAATATCTTATAGTTCTCAGTGTATAGATTTTTTACATCCATGGCTAAATTTATTCCTAAGTATTCTTTTTGATGCTATTGCAAATAGGATTGTTTTCTTAATTTCTTTCTGATAGTTTGTTGCTAGTGTATCGAAATGAAACTGATCTATGTGGTGCTTTTGTATCCTGCAAATTTACTGAATGCATGCAATAGTTCTGACAGGTTTTGGTGGCATCTTTAGCGTTTTATATATATAATATGATGTCATCTGCAAATAGAGACAGTTTTACTTCTTCCTCTGATTTGGAAGCCTTTTATTTCTTTTCCTTGTATAATTGCTCTGGCTAGGGCTTCCAGTACTCTGTTGAATAAAAGTCGCAAGAGTAGGCATCCTTGTCATATTCCAGATGTTAGAGGAAAAGCTTTCAGCTTTTCACTGTTTATTATGATGTTAGCTTTGGGCTTATCATATATGGCCTTTTTTATGTTGAGGTATGTTCCCTCTAACCAAATTTGTTGAGTTTTTATCATGAAAGAAAGTTGAATTTTGACAAATGTTTTTTGTGCATCTATTATGTGATTTTTATCCTTCATTTTGCTAATGTGGTGTATCACATTGATTTGCAGATGTTTGACCATCCTTATATCCCTTGAATAAATCCCACTTGATAATGATGTATGATCTTTTTAATGTACTGTTGCATTTGGCTTGCTAATATTTTACTGAGGAGGTTTACATCTCTGTTCATCAGGGACATTGGCCTGTAATTTTCTTGTAGTGTCCTTGTCTGGCTTGAGTGTCAAGGTAATGCCAGCCTCAGAAAATGAATTTGGAAGTGATCTCTACTCTTCTATTTTTTGGATGTCTTTGAGAAGGATTGGCATCAATTCTTATGTAAATGTTTAGTAAAACTCACAAATGAAGCCATCTGGTCCTGGAATTTTCTTTATTGGAAGCTTTTTGATTACAGATTCAATTTCCTTACTAGCAATTGATCTGCCCAGATTTCTTATTTCTTCATGATCCAGTCTTGGATTTTATATTTCTAGAAATTTATCCATTTCTTCTAGATTTCAGTGTTTTGGAGTATAATTATGCATAGTACTCTCTTATACTTCTTTGTATTTCTGTGATATCAGTTGTAATGTCCCCTCTTTCATTTTTGATTTTATTTATTTGAGTCTTCTCTTTTTTTTCATGGTGAGTCTAGCTAAAGATTTGTTTATTTTGTTTATCTTTTCAAAAAACCAGTTCTTATTGTTCTGAGTATTCTGAGTTTATTATGGAAAGGAATTGTCAAGCTTAAGAGTTGAGAAAACTTATTTTAGAAGTTCCAAAATATGTGACTAAAAATTTTATCCAGATTTCTATAAACAAAGATGAGGTATTATATATACATGTTTTCCTGGGAAATATTTTTATATAAACATTTTATTTTATAATTTCTTAAGTAAAATTATAAACATAGTATAGAGATTTCCCATGTATTCTCCACACATATGCCTCTATTATTGAAATCTTCTTTGAATATGTTATATTTGCTGAAACTAATGAAGTCACATCACCATATTATTAACTGAACCCTACATTATATTTAAATTCTTTAATTTTGCCTAATTTTTACTGTATCAGAATCTCATCTGGAATATTATAATACTTTTAGTCATAGTGTCTCCTTTTCTCTTCCTGGCTGTGGTACATTACTCAGGTTTTCCTTTTTTCGGAGGACCTTAAGATTTTTGAGGAGTGATGGTCAGGCACTTTGTAGAATGTTTGTCAGTCGGGGTTTGTCTGCTGTTTTGCCCATGGTTAGACTGAGGTTATGTGCTGTGGGAGGAAAACCGCAGAGCTAAAGGGCCGTTGTCATCACCTCATACTGTCGACGTGACAGTACATATGATCAGCATGCTTATCACTGCTGATGTAAACCTTGACAGACTGGCTGAAGCAGTGCTTATACGTCTCTCTAGGGTAAAATACCTTTGTTTCTGTCTTTCTGAGCTACACTTTTGGGAGGAAAGCCGCTGTTGGCAGCCATATTTCAGGAGTGGAGAGTTACACCCCACCTGCTGAGGGCAAGGAATCTACATAAATTATTTGGGATTGTTTTAGGTGGGAGATTTTTCTGTCAGCTTTTACCTAATGTATTTTGATCTGTTTTTAGGTGCAGACATGCTTAGGATTCTTACATATTGGACCCCTTTATTACTATGAAATATGCTTCTTGAAAACTGATGATATTCTGTGCTCAGAAATCTGCTTTGTCTGAAGTTTAATGTAACTGTGTGAGCATTCTTTAGGCTAGCATGAGCATGGTGTCTCATTCTCCATTCTTTGACTTCTAACTTATCTGAGTCTTTATATTTAAAGTAGCTTTCTTGTATCCCATGTATAGTTTGGTCTTGTTTTGTTATCCACTTTGACAATCTCTCTTTTAATTGGTGTATTTAGACTGTTAACATTTAAGTAGCTATTGATATCATTGGATTAACGGTTACCATGTTTTAAGTATTTTCTATTCATAACATTTAATGTTATTTATTTTCATATTTTCCTCATATTCTGCCTGCAGTTTTCTCTTTGTAGTTTGAATATGATATTAGTTTCCTCTGTCTGCTATAAAAATTACCATAAACTTGGTGGCTTAAAACAACAAAATGTATTCTCCCACATTTCTGGAGGCCAGAAGCCCCAAATCAGCATCAGTGGTCTACGAATCAAAGTTCTAGCATGGCTCCAAAGGGGGGTCTGGAGGCTGAGGAGGAGGGTCTGTTTCTTCCCGATTCCAGCTCCTTCTAGTGGTGCCAGTATTCCTTGATTTGCGGTCTCAGCACTTCCGTTTCTGCCTGGGTGGTCACACTGCCTTCACCTCTTCTGTCTGTGTCAAGTCTGCCTCTGCATTTCTCTTATAAGGATATATGATTGCATTTAAGGCCAAGACAGATAATTCAGGATAATCGCCCAATGTCAAGATCCTTAACGTAATCACATCTGCAAAGTCCCCTCTCCTCTCTTTCTTTCTCAGCCATGCAAAGTAACGTTCACAAGTTCCAGGCTTTAGGACATGGATATCTTTTTGGGGGATTATTCAGTTTACCAAATATGCTCAAGTGTAGTTTTTGGTTTTTTTATAGTTTTGTATTTATCTTGCTTGATGTTCTTTTATCTATCTGGATATCTCTGCTTTGGTGTCTGTCCTCAAATTTTTTAAGTATATATGATTTTTAAACATTATTTCAGTCTCTTTAAAGAATAATTGATTATTTAAATAACAATTTAGAGTGAGGTTTACAACACATTGAAAGTAATAATTATGAGAAAAATAACACAATTGTCTGTAGAGGAGAGAGAAAAGTATATTATTGTATATTTCTTACATTATAATTGAAATGGTATAGCACTGGAAGGGAGGCTTTGATAAGTTAAAAATATATGCTAGTAAAAGGAAAAAGTATAGACAGTGAAATATTAAATATAGAGTAGAAATTAATGAAATATAAAAAACAAGAAGTGATAAATCTAGTGATGATGCAGATTATTTGAAAGTAAAAATAAGGTAAATACTTTATAATTCTGATAAAGAAATAAAAGAGATTAAAGCATACTCTTCTCAAATTTTCAAAATTCTCAGCTATTATTAATTCAAATATTTCTTCTACTCTGTTCTGTCTTTCTTTTCCCTCTGATATTCCAAATAATTATGTGTATGTTAAACTTTTGAAATTGTCCCACTGTTCTTGGATGTTTTGTTTTTATTTTGTGAGATTTTTAAAAATTCTTTTTTCTCCTTGAATTTCAGTTTGGGAAGTGTCTATTAGACTTATTTTCAAGGTCACTGATTCTTTCGTTCAGTATGTCAACTCTACTAATGAGCCCATCAAAGACATTTTTCATTTATGTTACAGTGTTTTTGGGTTTAGTGTTTCTTTACGCTTCTTTCTTAGATTTTCCATGTTTCTGCTTACATTGCCCGTCTGTTCTTGCATGACTTCTACTTCTACATTAGAGCTCTTCAGATATTAATCATAGTTATTCTAAATTTCCCAGTTGATCATTCTGGCATCTGTGCCATATCTGAGTCAATTCTGATGCTTCCTTCAAGTGTTCAAACTGTGTTTTTTCTTGTCTTTTCTCATGGCTTGAAATTTTTGTTGTTGTTGTTGAACTCCAGACATGCTGTGTCAGGAAATAGGAACTGAAGTAAATAGGACTTAAAGGTGAGGTTTTATGATAACTTGAATTGTAGGTGAGTAATCCACTGTTATAGTGTTGGAGTGCTGTTGGTGTGGTGCCAATATGTGGGGGAGGAACAGCATTCTATAATCTTAGACTTAAATATCAATCCTTCACTGGGCCTTTGTTCCTAGGCGATGACCTTCACAAGCGTTTTTCTAGCTCTTCCCCCCATTGCTGGGTGATACAGGAAGTCTTTGGTGGTGCTTCAGCGAGAACATCCCCCTTCCTCCAGATGAGATAAGGCACTGGTAAAATTTTTCTCTGGAGAGTGGGCCTGCGTTATAAAGAATGTTCTCTGAGTATTTCACATTGATTCCTCTTCTCCTCACCTTGATAAAGCTATGAGGGGATTTTTATTGGGTCCTTAAAATGAGAAACCATTGGTGTTCCTAGAGGTAAAACCCAAAAAAGTGTGGGGATGCAAAAACTATGGGCCTCAGGAGTTTCTCATTCTTGAGTTAGTCTACCTCAGTCTCCAGCAATTCATTAAAATAACCATTTAAGGGTTCCTTACAGTTAATGGCTTTAGGCACCTCTGCTGCTGGTAAGCAGATCTTACCTGTGAGGATCTAGACTCATCTGTCTGTCCAGATGATGGTAGTGTGCCCTGCAAACTTAGTTCACTGATGGATCCCAGAAGGGTATTACTTTTCGCTTTCTTCAGCTTTTTCTTGTTGTAGGAATGAGTGAGGACTACCAAGTTCTTTACAGATAGAGTAGAAACTCTCTATATTTTTGATTGGGGAAAATATTTTGTTATTGCTATTATTTATGATTATTAGTCTAACCACCATCTCAAAATGGATTGGAATAGAGAGAGGTAAGACAGCAAGAAAATTTTTAAAAGGCAGCAGAGAAAGCCTAGACAGGAACTGTTCAGGACTTTGATTGAAAGGAAAAGGTACAGATTAGAAAGAGATTAGAGTGTAGGATACATACACTTCAAGCAAGTAAAAATTATACTCGTATTTTTAAAAATGTAAGTTAGACATGTTTGACAATAAAATATATATTATCCCAAAGACTATCCTCTGACCTTTTCCATCTGATCTGTGACCCAAGAAGCTGACTTCTTTGTGTTGCTTTAAGAAGCCCCCTTGCATTCTGCTTCCTGGTTGGGTTCAGCCAATAGGAGATACTTGTAAGACATTAGTTGGAGTGGATGTGAGGAAAGTAAAGCTGAGATATTTGCCCTTAAAGATTCCAACTGCAGAACCTTTTATAAAAGGTCACATTCCTGTTTTATAACCCTTCTCTTACAGCTACATTTCACTGTCAGCTCTCTGTGGCTTCTGGAAACAGCTATTTCCCCTTGCCCCTTCAGGTCTAGGGGTGATAACAGCCAGCTCCCAACTGTACTCATATCCACAGTGCTCCACTCATCCTTGCATTTCTTTTAATTCTCCTGAAGTCCCTCTATTCTATTCATTTTGATTCCTTTTTTCTGGTATACCAAGTGTTTCCTGCTGGGAACATGACTAATGCAATAGAATCTAGCTCAGTTTCTGCTATAAAAAAGGAAATCAATAAATGTTATATTTGTTTTATTATTTGTTATATAAGAGAGAGAAGGAGTGGAGAGGGAATATAGTAAGAAAGGATACAAAGCTTTGGGCCTGGATGACTTTAGAATTCTGTTGCCATAACAGGAATAAGAAGTCCAATATCTAGTTTGTCAGAAACATAAGAAGGTTGGATAAAGAGTTCACTGTGGGACATGATGACAAAAGTGAGACATATGATGTACAAGGAGTCAACATAACATGTAGCTGAAGAGAGCTGAGGGGCTGTTGGAAATACAGGCTGGAGAACTGATTTGTTGAAATTTATATTTGGGATTAACTCAAATAATAGATGATAGGCTGTGAAAATAAATGGAAACCAAGATAAACTTATAAAATAATGTCATGTTAGTAATGATTAGAGGAAAATTAAGAGCCCAATATGAACTCAGGGAGGTGTGGGAAGTGAAGGTAGGTTATTCCATGTCAGAGAAGACAACGAAGGAAAGTTTTATTTATGTTTTTAATAAATTGGTCTATAATTTTGAATGTTGCTAAAATTTTGAGGCTATCAAAAACCAAGAGGGTCTTGAATGTAACAGTTAGGACTGATGGTGAGTTTTCAAAGAATAGTATTTCTCAATTTTCCCATTGAAATGCCCATATAGCAGATGAAAACAAAGCTATTTGAGCCTGGGGTAAGGAGGAAAAAAAGAGGAGATATTATGATATACTTCATCTTACTCTTTAATTAATTTTTTAAAAATAATTATGTGAAATAATTTCCACTCAGAAATACATCTCTTGTTTTATCTGAATTTTTTTTAAAACTACTATATTAGTTTCCTGGGGCAACTGTAACAAATTATCACAAACTGTGTGGCTTAACACAACGGGAATGTATTCCTTCCCATTTCTGGTGGTAAGCAGTTAAAAGTCAGGGTATTGGTGGGATTGTTATCTTCTGGATGCTCTAACGGAGAAAGCATCCCATGCCTCTCCTAGCTTCTGGTGGTTGCTGGCAATCCTTGGTATCCCTTGGCTTCTAAACACATTACTCAAATCGATTTCCATCTCTGTATTACCTTGTTATCTGTGTCTCCTGGACATTGGGTCTTTGTACTTAGGGTCTGCCCTAATCTAATATGATCTCATCTTAATTATATATACAGCGACCCATACCTTAAAGTCACATTCTGAGGTTCTGGCTAGACATGGACTTTTGGTGGCGCTATTCAACCCAATTCAACTATATAATTAAAATAACTTTTCCCTAGAAAAAAATCATCACATAAAGTTAATACTACAACACAATTTGCCATTTTTATCTTATTGGTGGCTTGACATAACTCCACGGGAAATGATCACGGATACTTCAGTAGGATAAATACAGTTACAGATAGTGTGAAGGTGAATGAAACCAGATGTCAAAGTGTTGAGGAATAAGTGGAATGAAGTATTGAATTAGAGGAGACAGCTCTATATCTCTTAGTCAGTCTTTTGAGAGAGGAAGGATGGAAGTAGGATGAATAGATCCATGGCTTTATGGAGACAGAGAAAGAGTGCTTTTGGAAATGGGACTAAGAATATTTTTAGGAAGAATGGAGACATTTGGTATAGAGAAGTGGTTTTAAAATAAGATGAAATTTATAATGTCTTCAAAGAAGCAGAAGGCATACCAAGAATAAGTTAGAGTTCAGAAGTGGCATTGAATTTTGGCAAAGACACTATTTCAGACACAAAAAGTCAAAAAAGAGAAAGGAGCAAGGGGTATGGAGTCACTGTGTGAGAGAGAAGGAATGGGAGGGGAGATCCACTCAAATGTTATTTTGTGGGATCTTGGATGCCAACTTTTAAATAATTATAAATGTTTGTCTTTTGAAAAATAATATATCTGCTAAGTGAAAAGCAAACAAAAAAATATAGTATTTCAGATTAAGTGGTGGATTTTGTTGACTTGTTTGTGAAGAAATAGTCAAAAATGTCTGTATCAGGGAAAGTGTTTCCTTTAATGTTTAAGATTTCAATATATTTACTAATTTGAGGGGAAAAAGGTAAATTCCTCTGAGTCTGGATAGGAACATAGTCATTATAGGCTCCCAGCTGCAGCTTTCTTTCTGATTAACAGCAGTAGGGTTTGGAGCTCTTGTCAAGAAGGTGGTGTAGGCAGACTCTGAGCTCATCTCATCCCATGGGCACAACCAGGTTATGACTATTCTTGGAAAAATTAACTCAGAGAGAGAACTGAAAACTGGATAAAAAGAACCCCCACCACAAGGGACAGTCCTGACTGAGGTGGAATAAGCAGAAATTTCTTCTGGAGAGAAGAAAGCCACCTTTGTGAGCAGCAGAACTTCACAGCCAGCTGGGCAGGAGCCACCCTGAGGCAGACAGCCTTCCCTGGAGAAGTGGGAAACTGAGCAGGGGCACGTTACTGCTATAAACATCCTTCAGACTCAGCACAACTGAGACGCGTCATACTATCTGGCTTCGCTGGCCACTAACTACAATGGAGCATACCCCCAGAAAAGCTATTTACGTAAGCAGAATAAGGCCAGCTCTTAAAGGGCCCATGCACAAATTCACTTGTCTCAGAAAGCATCCTAAAATCTACAGAAAGGAAGGTGCACAGTCCTTTGTCAAAAAGAGACTCACCTGGTAGGCTCTGGGTGCATCTCGGTGAGAGGAGAGACTTCTCCAGACACTGAGACATTTGTGGCTGCAATTGTTGTGACCTAGTACAGGCGTGCTGACACAGATGCTGGCAGACACCATTGGAGTTATTCCCATGGCCTGTTAGCCCAGGAGTCTGCCATACCCAGTAGAGCCCAACTTAGGCCAGCTCAGCTATGGTAGGCAACCTGCCCTAGGGACTGGCCTCACCTAAGAGCAAGACCTCAGACAACTTTTCAGCCTGCATGTACTGGGTGCCTGTATCTTCCACAGGCAGGCAAGTGTGTCCACCTCTGTGGGGCAGGTCCTCTTTGAGGACCAGTTGAGCTCTCTGGGGCACTGGTGGAGGCCTCTGTAGTGGAGCGACAGAGTCTGCTCCAGGGGTAGGGATGTGTGCATGGGCCAAGACTGTGTTGATGGTGTGTGTGGACCTGAGGGGGGTGGGGTTTATCAGTAGCAGAAGACCTGTGCTTCACAAACAGCCAAAAGGGGGATCAGCTCCACCTTCCAAATCCTAAAACAATTGGGTGCTCACATGCCCAGGGCAAGCCCCATTCAGCTGCAATCCTAAGAGAACTGACAAGAGGCTTGCAGGCCTGAGGCCTATAGCAACTGTAAGCTTCTGAGCCTAGGAACCAACTACATTGGGTGCCTACTCATTTAACAGGAAAACTGCAACAGGAGTGTGTTATTAGATCTTGTAGCCAACAGTACTGGGGCAACCCAAACCCAGTCTACAAAAAGCTGGCCAGAGAGGGAAAGCCTACACTCCCTGGGTACTTGCAGTAAGAGCAACCTTGCTGCAGTAGAACACAAGTAGCCCACACAGGGGTCACTCCTGGGACATTTGGACTGGTGATGAGAGGGAAGCATGCTGATGGGCCTCAAAAGGTGTCTCTTACATAAGGTCACTTCTCCAAGATCAGGAGACATAGCTGACTCACCTAAAACATAGATATGAAGTGGCAGAGGAATACATTCCAAGCAAGGGAACAGGACAAAACCCCAGAAAAAGAACTAAATGAAGCAGAAATAAGCAATCTAGCTGAGAAAGAGTTCAAACAAAAACTCATAATGATTCTCAATAATATTGGAAGAAGACTGGATGAATACAGTAAGAATGTCAGGAAAGAATTGGAAAATATAAAAAAGAAGCAATCAGAAATGAAGAATACAATACTGGAAATGAAAAATTCACTGGAGGGACTCAATAGCAGAGTAGATGATAGAGAAGAATGGATCAGTGAGCTGGATGAAAGACTAGAGGAAATCACCCAAGCTGAACTTGTAAAAGAATAAAGAGTTAAAAAAATGAGAACAGTCTAAGCGAACTCTGGGACAATATCAAGTGCACTAACATTTGTATTATAGGTGTCCCAGAAGGAGAAAAGAGAGACAAAGGGGCAGAGAATCTATTTGAAGAAATAATAGCTGAAAACTTTCCTAACCTAAGGAAGGAAACAAACATCCAAGTACAGGAACTACAGAGAGCACCAAATAAGATAAACCCAAAGAGGCCCACAACTAGACATACTATAATTAAAATGTCCAAAATTAAAGAGAGAATCCTAAAAGCTGCAAGAGAAAGGCAACAAGTGATATACAAAGGAAATCCCATAAGCTAATCAGGAGACTTCTCAGCCAAAACTCTACAGACTACAAGAGACTGGCATGACTTAGGTAAAGTGCTGAAAGGAAAAAACCTACAGCCAAGAATACTCTATCCAGCAAGGTTATCATTCAGAATGGGAGGAGAGATAAAGAGTTTCCTAGGCAATCAAAAATTAAAGGAGTTTATCATGAAGAACCTAGTTCTACAAGAAATGCTGAAGGGATTTATTTAAAGGGGAAAGAGAGGACTACAAATAGGGATACGAAAATTATCAAAGGAAAAAAAACCCAAGCAATAAAACCACTCATAAGGCAAAAATACAGCAAAAGTAGCAGATCAACCACCTATGAAGATATTATGAATGTTAAAAGACAAAAGTAATAAGATTACCTAGTTCAATGATAAGAGGGTAATGTATAGGCACACACAAAACAAGAGAGTAGATATGATTTCAAAAACATAAAATGGAGCAGAGGAATAAAGGAGTAGAGATTTCAGGAGGAGGTCAACTAAAGAGACTATCAACTCAATATAGATTGCTATATATGTAGAATACTATATATGAACCTGGTGGTAATCACAAATCAGAAACCTTTAATATATAAACAAATAAGTAAGAGGAAAGAAATCAAATATACTACTAAATAAAGCCACCAAACCACAAGGGAAGAGAGCAAGAGAAGAACAAGGAACAGAGAACAACTACGAAAACACTCAGAAAAAAGAAATAAAATGGCAATAAATACATATCTATCAATAGCTACTTTAAATGTAAATAGACTAAAAGATCCAATCAAAAGAAATAGAATGGCCAATTGGATATAAAAACTTTTAGAAATAACAAATGAATTCAGTCAAATTGCAGGATACAAAATCAACATACAAAAATGAGTTGCATTTCCATACACTAGCCACAAAGTGGCAGAAATAGAAATTAAGAATACAATCCCATTTATAATTGCAAGAAAAAGAATAAAATACCTAGGAATAAACTTAACCAAAGAGGTGAAAGAGCTATACATTGAAACATTGTTGAAAGAAATTAGATGACACAAAGAAATGGAAAGATATTCTGTGCTCTTGGATTGGAAGAATTAACATAGTTAAAATGTCCATACTTCCTAAAGCAATCTACAGATTCAACACAGTCCCTATCAAAGTTTCAACAACATTTTTCACAGAAATAGAACAAAGAATCCTAAAATTTATATGGAGCAATGAAAGACCCTGAATAGCCAAAGGAATCCTGAGGAAAAAGAACCAAGCATTCCCCGATTTCAAAATATCCTGCAAAGCTATGGTAACCAAACAGCATGGTACTGGCACAAAAACAGACACAGAGATCAATGCAACAGAATTGAGAGCCCACAAATATACCCACACATTTATGGACAACTAATTTTCAACAAGCGAGCCAAGAGCATCCAATGGAGAAAGGAGGGTCTCTTCAATAAATGGTGTTGGGAAAACTAGATAGCCACATGTTAAAGAATGAAAGTAGACTATTATCTTACACCATGTGCAAAAATCAACTCAAAATGGGTTAAAGACTTGAAGGTAAGACCTGAAACCATGAAACTTCTAGAAGAAAATATAGGCAGTATGTTCTTTGACATTGGTCTTAGTAGCATTTTTTCAAATACCATGTCTGACTGGGCAAGGGAAACAATAGAACATAAACAAATGGGACTACATCAAACTTAAAAAGCTCCTGTATAGCAAAGGAAACCATCAACAAAATGGAAAGACAACCTAACAATTTTGAAATTATATTTACAAATCATATATCAGAGAAGGGGTTAATATCCAAAATATACAAAGAATTCATACTTCTCAACAACAAAAAAACCAACAACCCAATTAAGAAGTGGGCAAAAGATTTGGCAGAGATTTCTCCAAAGAAAATATACAGATGGTCAACAGGCACATGAAAAGATGTTGAACTACATTAACTATCAGGAAAATGCAAATCAATAGGACAATGAGATATCACCTCACTCTGGTCAGAATGGCTATAATTAACAAGACAGGAAACAAATGTTGGAGAGGGTGTGGAGAGAAGGGAACCCTGGTACACTGCTATTGGGGCTGCAGCCACTATGGAAAACAGTATGGAGATTCCTTAGAAAATTAAGAATAGATCTACCATATGATCCAGCTATTCTACTACTGGGTGTTTATCCAAAGAGCGTGAAAACACAAACACATAAAGATACATGCACCCCTATGTTCATCTCAGCATTACTCACAATTGCCAAGACTTGGAAGCAACCTAGGTGCCCCTCAAGGGACGAATGGATAAAGAAGATGTGGTGTATATACACAATGGAATACCACTCAACCATAAGAAATGATGAAATCTGGCCATTTATGACAACATGGACGGACCTCGAGGGTATCATGCTAAGTGATATAATTCAGAGGGAGAAAGTCAAATACTGTACGATCTCACTCATGAATAGAAGATAAAAACAATGACAAACACATGGAAACAGAGATTGGATTGGAAGGCAGGAAGGTGTAAGGGGTAATTAGGCACACAAGTGTGGTGATGGATTATAACTAGTCTTTGGGCTCTGAACATGATATAACCTACACAGAATTCGAAATATATTATGACGTACACCTGAAACTTATGTAATGTGATAATCCAACGTTACTGCAATAAAAAAATAAAAATAAACACAAACGTCAGTAGGGTTTCTTGTTTAGGGCATATAAAGCGCTCTAATGATCTGAGTAAGCCTGGAGGTCCTTCAAAGTGAGGAAAATTAATTGAAGATTCACTGTCCTTAGAATTTACTGTTATTGGCACTTAAATCTCAGGCAAATTCTCTCTCGTGTGTTAATAAATTACTGGGGCATTTCAGCACTTTATCTCCTCTCTTCTCTCTAGTTATTGTTCTTCTGTTATCACAATTCCATCTATATTTACATAGTTCCACACACCACCCACGACTAGCTATGTGCTATTTAATCCATAGAAATTTTGAAGGATCATAAATTTAATTTAAGCATTTTGCTGTCTGTATTATCACATAATATTCAGTGTTGATTGGCAATTGTTCTTTTCTGATTCAATTGCACTGTTCAAGTTGAGATTCTCTTAAGGAGAGTTAGCCTGGCATTCTAAAGAGGAATAGGAATGTTTGGACAGGTGAGAGATACACACAGGAGCATTTAGAAAGACCCAAAGTATGTTTTGTCCTCCTGGCAATGTGGTTATGTTCCTAGTTGCTGCTGCCTTCTTGTCCCAGGCTATTGAAATTTAAAGACTAGAATAAGATACAGAGTTGTTGCTTCTCACCAATTCATTTACTATGAATATTGTGTAGATTCCTTTCATTAACTCAAGCCGCTACAGATATTTTGCTTTTTATTTATTGAGCATCCTACAGCCACAAAAAGGAAGGTCCGCTTCAATGAACCACACTTCCACTAGAATTTAAAGCAGTTGTGTGAATCCAAAGACACCAAAAGCAGTCATGTGTTGAATCATTACCACACCCTGGAAAACATGGCCAGCACTGTTCTATCTATGCATTAGTCTAGGGGTGTGCCTTTTTCTATGCTTGTGAGGAATACTGAGGTGACAAGTGCGTTGAAATGACAATGGAGCAGGTCAGAGGCTGCAACCAAGCTGCATCTTATGTATTGCAATTCAGCGTCTCGGTGAAAGGGAATGCCATTGGAGTAAGCAAAGGACCAGCAGGCATGGTACAGCTGAAGACGTCTTTAAGAAGGGGTGCTGAGCTCAGATTTCCTTAAATTCATTGGCTGAGCAGAAACAGAAGGAGGAACTTGGGTAATTGGTCTCCTGTGTGTACAAATCAAAGGCTACAATTGATGCCTTTGGAAGGTATCCTGCCAGCCTTAGGGCACCCAGGAACCCTAAGACCAAGGCCATTCAGAAGGTGAACAGAATTTTTTAAATGCCATTAAGTAGTTTGTCAGAATTAGATTCAAGGTAATTTAAATCTACAGAGCCATTTGGAAACTACTTTACACATTTCTGAGAGTGTGACCTACATTTTCAGTTTCTGACTCGAGACTTTTAAGCAGAGTGTGTTTAGCATGACCTTTCTCATTTTGATAAGAATGATGTAAGAATCAGGCTGATTTCTGCCTAATCAGCAGGGATGTTGAGAAATCACTCCTGCAGTTTCTGCTGACACTTATTTATGGGATTTGCTGATGTAGATAAGGAGATATGAGGATCTGAAAATCCATGGGTGGAAGTGAGAAGAGTGGATAACAAGGCAGGCACACTATCCAGTTAATTTCAGTAAAATCCCAAACTTTAAAGTTAAACGAAAGATTGAACTGACGGATGTATAAGATAGGAGATGTGAAGACTCCTGTAATTTCAAAAACTGGTAAGTCTCTGACTGGTGCACAATGGAGGATCTTCCATTTAACCATGTAGCAACATTTGTAGATTTTTTTTGCCTGTAAAAGACACACTTTAAGAAAATGTACTCACATTTTTAAAGCCAATATATTTGTATGTTCCTCCACTCATCCTAGTTTGATACTCACATCATTGATTGTTACTGTTAGCAAACAGTAGATTTTCAATCTGCTGTAAATGTTAGAGAATGTGAACCTATTTTATACTTTTAAAATATTAATAAATTAATCTTTTTCTTTACATGTTAGTCTTTCAAATCAGCAAGGGATTTTTTCCCCTTTACTTTGTATTTGAGACATTGATAAACATGTACATGAGTAGGAGAAGTCTCATATGCCGTTCCCACAGTTTCAACAATTCTTCACATTTTGCCAGCTTTATCTGTAAGATACACCTGTTTTGTTGGGAGTATGTCAAAACAAGTCAAATCACCTCATTCATAATCCTTCTTATCTTTTCCCTAATAATTACTATTTATGAATAAAATTTTACCATTATCATACTAAAATGAATGGATAATAAATAATTATTATCTAGTACCTAGTCTATATTAAAAATTCCCCAACTGTTTCAAAGATGAATTTTGTAATTGGTTTGCTCAAATCACACAAATCATACAAATTCCATGTATTGCCACACTGCATTTTATATTGTTTCAAAGTCTGCTTCTTTTTGTATTCTAGGGGACTGTATGTGTGTATGTATGTACACATAATTTAATTGAGAAACCAGGTCATTCTTACTGTAGAATATCTCACTGTCTGGGAATGGCTGGTCGCTTTGGCGTGGTATATTAACTTATTCCTCTAACACTGTGCTTCCTATAAAATGGATGGTTGATTTGAATCAGGATCTTGTTTAATTTTTTTTGGAAAGAATATTTTAGGGGCTGGCCTGGTGGTGTAGTGGTTAAGTTTGCACGCTCTGCTTCAGCAGCTCAGGGTTTGCTGGTTTGGATCCCGGGTGTAGACCTACACACTGCTCATCAAGCCATGCTGTGGCACGAATCTCACATATAAAGTAGAGAAAGATGGGCATGGATGTTAGCTCAGGACCCATCTTCCTGAGCAAAGAGAGGAGGATTGGCAGCAGATGTTAGCTCAGGGCTAATCTTCGTCAAAAAATAAAAAGAATATATTATAGGTGCTACTGTACTCTTTATCAAATCACATGATGTATATAAGATCTGTTTGTCCTACTTTTAATATTAAGGTGCTGTTAACCATATCCCATCATTATCAATTTGTCCATCAGTATTATGTCATGGTTTCAGCATCCATTAATAGTTTTTACCTACATCCTTTATCATTGTTTTACTAGGTATTGCCGATTGGTGTATTTCTATTGCGATTATCCCTGCTCCATTTATTAGCCAGAATTTTCTGTTAAAATAAAACTGCCTTATCATCTAGTTGGCTTTCTTGGAATCAAATTTGATTAGAAAAGGCAGGATAAATACTTTATTTTTCCCTTTATTAATTTTCAGAATAATGAGTGTATCACCAACAAATTCCAGTGGGGACTGATAATTTTTCATAGTATCATAATGAACATGAGCTTATGGATATTTCACATATATATGTGGTTTTCAAAATTCTCCACTACAGATGGCAGAGTCTTGCTCAGGAGCATGAGAGGTCTTCCATGTTAGTATTTCATTGAACTCTACAAGGCATGTTTCATTGTCACTGATAGCTCTAATAGTATTGGGTCTGCCAGATCGTATGGTCCAAGTATCAGGGCTACTTAATAATGCAGCCTGAACTGGCTGCTAAGTCCTTTTCTATCTCTGTGACCAACTACTACTGTCAGCCATTGATGTCACCTGGTATGTGGATTAGAGGAACATTCATAGGTGTGAAGTATCTTGACTAAAGAATGCTATCAGGTGTTATCTTTTTTCCTTCATGGTTGGAAGTACAAGATTAAATAATCTGTTCATTATAATGGAGAAGATATCCCAGTATGTCCCAGATGATTGGACGCATCAATACTTATTGATGTAATAGGCTCTTGAAAGATTTTAAGGTTTATTTCCCATCCTCTAGAGTACATGTACACTACCAACGTCTCCAGTATATCTTCCACTTCTTGCCCAACCAGTCCTTTGCACATGGATTTATTGACAGACAGCAGTAGTGTTATGTTCTGTAAGATGTCCAACTGATTCAGTTCTCTTTGGACTATATTATAACAGATGAGGTGAAAGTTAGCATATCCCTGGTGCAGGACTCTGATATATATCCTTGTTCATTTGAAGTGAAAGACAACTTTCTTTCTGTGTCCCCTGGCTGAAGTATCACACCTATAAGAGTGAGGACCTCTAAATCTGCAAAGTCCAGGTAGAAGGTAAGCAGAATTCCACAGGTGGATCATTGAGAATGATACTAACTGCAGACAAGTGCACTTCTACCCCTTGACTCCTGCACTCACGTGTTCTACTAATGGGACATAGCGCAACATAGCGTACTTTCATTTAGGGAGTATACCATGCCTAACAGTATGATGCCTCATCCTCACAGGGTAAAGCCTTCAAGTTCCGCCTTTGAAAATCTGTTCTATAACTCTCTCAGGCCAATGGTTCTGGATATGGTGGTATGTGATACAACTAGTATATCTCATGTTCAAATGCTTTCTGCCTCACCTTCTTTTCTTGGATCCTTGGTATGATTTTATGTAGGATCACATGCCAGTGAGTCAAACACTATAAATCCTTGAGTGATGATACTGGCTAAGACCTGGCAGGCAACAGATGTAAACACAAACCCAGAATTTGTTGATTTTAGTGAAAATGATTTGGATCCTGCATATGGCCTGGTTCCAGAATAGTAGGTGACTAAGTCGTGATTCCTCTGTTGAGACTTGCATAAACTATACAGCATCATTTCCTACCACAGATAGCTTTAACACTCTAAAGTTTGCTAGGTTTCACAGCCCAAGTGACAGGAAACCACATCTTGGACCTACTGCAGAGCCTTTCCTACTCTGGGCTCTAATCAAAGCTGTCAGCCATTCATGTCACCTAGCGTAGGGCTAGAATAATACCTAGGTATGGAATACATTTTCTACAAGAACCAAAGAGATCTAATAGATACTACACTTTCTTCTCCATGGTGCAGTGTGTGAAATATCATGTATTTTGGGAGAGGGAGGTGATGGTGATAGTTCAGCATGTCCTACACCAATGGACAGCTAAAAATGTCAGTGAATATTTGTAACTTCATAGGATTTCACTCCTGCCCTCTGAAGTGTATGTGACTTACCAAGGCATTCAATGCAATAGCCACTTCTTGCCCAACTAGTCCTATTAGCACGAGTTCATCAATGTAGTGGACTAGTGTGCTGTTCTGGGACATGTACAGTTGTCCAGGTTTATTCAGAGTATATAGTGACTAGATGGCAGTGCTATAGTTCTAGGGCAAGACTGAAAATGGAGACTTTGGTCCATTCCAAGTGAATACAAACTCTTTCTGATTGTCCTCTCTGATTGGGTTGGACAAGAATTCACTCATCAGATTAATGAGCACATACCGTGCACCTCAGGATGTCTTAATCTGCACTAGCAAAAATGCCACATCTGGCAAACAGCTTCCGTTATGCAGCAGAGTATGCAATAGTGTACTTTCTTTCTTCATAATGTTACTGTCACTTGTAGGTGTAAAATTGTGAATTAAATGGACAAGTAATGGGGACCACCACTTCTGAAAGGTCTTTAAGGGCAGTACTTATTTGTACCATTTCTCTGGAATATGATGTAAACAGTAGATTTTGATCTTGGCCATAAATGGGGAGCAGATTCAGATCTTTCCCTTAGACCTTTTCCATTATTATAATTTTTATACTAAAGATCACAAAATCAATGAAAGTGTGAGTCTTACCCACCAAATATATTCATTTTATTCAAACAGAGTGAGGAATGACAGCCCCTGGACACAGTGGGATGCTATAAGCTATATTGATAGTCCATTAGTTATCTGGCTCACATATCTTCCCACTTTAAATTAAAGGCTTTAGGATGCTCAGATCCTTGGATATCAAGGTCAATTCAAATCCTGTGTGCAATAATTCTAGAAACTTTTGAGTGTTCCTCTTTCCCCAACAAGTAATTACACAAGTAAATTGTCAAAGGTCCCTTTGGGGAAGAAATTGGGAATCATTATTATATACCATTTTCATAGTGCTACAAAATTCTTGATCCTACAGTCATGATCTCACCTTTAGAAAAAGGGTTCTGGATCAAAAACTGGCTTAGGTTCAGAAATTGGGTAATGGGTAGTGTGTTTGGTTGGAGATGATGCCTTTAACCTCCTAAACATTCATCCTTTATTTGGTATTGGTTGTATAGAGTGATACCATTCCTGCCTGATGATCTATTTGCCTCTAGGGACACCATATTCTATTGACCATCTCCGTATCTCTCTTCATGTCAGGACTCATTGGCTGCCACTCTTACTTTCTGCTAAGTACAAGGATTTTGTGTACTTTGATTCTAATGATGAAATGCCCTTTTCCTACTTTTTCCTTATTTGGTTGAAATTTGAGGTATCAAAATAAAATCACTTAAAACAATACATCAATAGCTATGCCCTGAGAAAGGGACTAAAATTAAGAGTACAAGTGCCCACTGATGACTTAAAGGAACCTAGGCTCCTTGGAGAAATGGCTGATTCCATGACAGGGGCAGAGAAGTACAGGAGAGTCTGCAATACCTTTTATTCCAGGAAGGAAAGAAGAACATAGGAGCATATGAGTACTTTTGCAAAGATCTTAGGATCCAGTGGAAGGGTTTCTTATTGGCCTATATAGGGATACTTTGAGTAACACAATGAATACATTATAGAAATATAAAAATGACTCTAAACTGACAATAAAAATCATAAAAATCAAATGTGTAGGTAGGGTGGTGATGAAAGCACTTGGTTACAGAAAAATGCCACTAATAAATGTAGAATAAATAAAATAATTAGAAACTCACCGTTTGTTACCATGCTAGCATTAACTGATTAAGTCAAGAATCATCAATATATGCTAAAATATTGGTGAAAATTTGTTGGGGAATGGATACTCACAGTATTTCAAATGATCAAACCACAAATTAGTTCTTAATAATAATGTAGAGAAAAGGTCTGTCATAATGGATAAATCTGGTGAAACTACCTTAACCAAGTGGTTAAGCTTAATATTTACCATAACTTACATCTTACCATAGTTGACATTTCAACTCAGGATAAGACATAATGGGCATGTAGATCAACAGTATAATAGTCGCTCCAAAACTCTTCAACCTAAATCTAATCATGAGACTAGAACTAGACAAATGCAAGTTGTGGGGTAGTCTACAAAACAATTTGCCTAGATATTTAAAATTATCAATGTCATGAAAGACAAAAATAAATAATTAAATAAAAGAATAAGAGTTGGTAAACCCTTCTAGCCACTAAATGCAGTGCATAATTCTTAATTTTTTCCTGGATTGAACAACAACAAACAAGAAGAAACATCAAACTCTGAAAGACATTATTAGGAAAATTTAAATATTGATTATCATATTATACTATACAAGAATATTAAATTTACTGAGTCTGATAATATTATTACAGTAATACCAGATAGTATCACTTTTCTTAGAAAATATATGCCAAAACATTCAGAGGAGGAGCAGTGTTTTATGGCCAAATAGTTCAAGAAGGCAAAGAAAGAGAGAGCGCAAATATAACAAAATGTTAGTGAATCTCAGTGATTCACTAATGATTGTACTATCCTTAGAACTTTTCTGTAGGTTGAAAAATTTCAAATACCATGATTGATTGGTAGTATCAAGGAAGTGTGATGAGAAATAAAGTCAGTTTAACAAAAAGAATATTTTAGATCATTGTTCCTTAAGCTATGAAATACAGTAAATACAAAAATAATTATTGAAAAATATATCTAGTCTCTAAAACAAAATTAGACCCTATTATTAATAAATTAGATTTAAACACCAGAAAATGCCAATAAAGACCCTGCATTATGGGGGGTAATAAGATATACAAGTATGTACAACTTTTATTTCAAATAAGGTAGAGGTTATTCAATGAATAATTTTTATTCATTATAATTAAAAGTCTATTACATTTAAATATTAAAGGTTTGTTTCCAAATCACTAGAATTAAAAGAATGAAAGTTGTTTTTAAAGAAATATATAAATGAATAAAGGAAAATGGAAAAGTACAGGAACCTGTAAAGGGGGCTTTATTACAGAGCGTTCACGGCAACCAGTGCAAATGTACGGAGTCTCTGATTGAGAGACACGCACGTTCAATAATCAATCATCCACCATAAAAAATTCAACAACAACTAAAAAATCTAACAGACACTTGAAAAACTGAAACAACATAGCAGGATCTTTTAAAAAGTGGTTCACGATGGCACGTGGAGCAAACGTTGATTTTCTCTCCATCTTTCTGGGGGGGGGGCTTGAGGGTTTTAGCACTCTAGAGTAAACAATGTATCGTTTCTTGCAAGCATCTTGAATATTATATCAAGAATGTTAAAAAAAGGTTTGAAAATGTTTCTCCTTTTCAGCAAGCTATTGCCCTTTTAAAACTTCAGTTGAAAGAAATAAAAACATGTTCAAAGAATTATGTAAGAAATACTTATTGCAGAAACATTTAAAATAGAGAAAATTGGTATTAAAGTAAGTGTCCCCAAATAGGAAAATAATTTAATAATTATGGAAATGGAACAATAATGCCACATAGCTCAAGTATGGACTATTATATATATAGCCATTATATAGCAAATAATGAGGTTTTCAAATAATCTTAATACAATAGGAAATTTTATACCTTTATTAATTAAAACAGATAACAAATCCTACATGCTGTATAATCTCAATTTGGTAAACAAAACCTCATGCATTATACATGTGTAAGCACATTATAAACCTCAGTTACCTCTTTATATGTGTGTGAATGTATACAGTACCCAAAACACTTATGTGATAACTATAGAAAAAAACAGCAACAGTAAAATTACATCAAGTATTTCAGTCATTATCTGTGTTTGATAATATTATGTGCAGTATTTTTTTTACTTATTTTAAATACTTTATATAATAATCAAATATTACTATTATAGTCAGAAAATGAGTAACGAATAATTTGTAAATATGACAAAAGAGCATAAAAAGAAGTAGTGAAGAGCATACTAAGAAACTTAATCCAATATGAATTATCTATATACAGCATAAATTTTCCACTAAAAAATGTAAAAGAATAGCATGAAAACTAAGTGGCATAATAGTATGCAAAGTTTTATATTCTAGTAATTGATGAGATTAGACAGGATATTTCTGAACTCCACAGAACAAAATAGAACCAGCTCTTGAGATTATAATAAAATCTCCAAATGCATCCAGAGATTCAAAGAGCGAAATGCAATTTCAGAAAAATGAAAAGACAAACTCACTATCTGTTGGTGGATTTTGAGACTATGCTGTGTGTGTGTGTTTGTCTGTATGTGTGCGCGGTGACACAGCCCACGGGAGTAAATCCATAGCATTCTGTTAGAGTATAAATACATTTGACAAAGTCTTATTGTATCTCAAAGAATTATCTGGTAGGAACACAAATTCACATGGCAAAAAGAATGGAAGAGAAGAAAGAGGAAAGAGTGACCTGGAAGAATGGAGTTGTTTTGAAGGAATGTTGTAGATTCCTAGGAGATTTGGTATATATTCCAGAAACAGTGGTTCCCACTCTTCAAAACCTAGTCTCAAAGTGGAGAATGGGAAGCACTTTTTCCGGAATCGTTGTATTTTCTATATATGTTTGTTAAGCGTATACTAGGCAGAGTGCCAGATCCAGGACAGCAATTATGTGTGTATGCCCTCTAGATCAGGGCTTGGAAAATTATAGTTTGCTGGCCAAATATAACCTGTAGCCTGTTTTTGCATGGTCTCAAAACAGCTTTTTACATTTTTTTCTCTTTTCATGGTGAGAGCACCTGAAATCTACTCTGTCAGCAAATTTCCAGCATATAATACAGAATGAACTATAATCATCATGCTATATGCTAGATCTCTGGACTTATTCATCCTACTTAACTACAATTTTGTACCTGTTGACCAACATCTGCCTGTTTCTGCTGCCGTCCCACTCTGGTAACCACTGTTCTCCTCTCTGTTTCTACCTATTTGTCTCTTTCAGATTCCACACATAAATGAGATCATGTAGTGTTCTTCTATCTGTGTCTGGCTTATTTTACTTAGCATAATGTTCTCTAGGTTCATCCATGTTGTCCAAAATGGCAGGATATCCTTTTTTAAGCCTGAATAATATTCATTCATATATAGATAGGTAGATCTCACAATTTCCTTGTCTAGGTTGTTTCCATATCTTTCCTATTGTGAATAATACAGCAACGAACATGAGATTACTGGATTACATGGTAGTTCTAATTTTTTGAGGACCTTACATACTGTTTTCTGTAATGTCTATATTAATTTACATTCCCACCAACAGGGTACCTGGGTTCCCTTTTCTGTACATCCTTTGCCAACACTTATCTTTTATCTTTTTGATAATAGCCATCCTAACAGGCTTATATAAAACAACAAAATATTAAGAATGTATAACAGAGTCATAAGTAGTCTGGAAAGCCTAAAATTCTTACTATCCAGTTCTTTATAGAAAAAAAAAAACAGTTTCCAAGCCCCGATCTAGAAGATCATCATGTAGCAGAGAAATAATAGCACCTGTGGAAAATCAGTATACGTGGTGACACGGTCTTGGCTTTGGTGTCAGGGAGATTTAACGTCAAACCCTAGCTCAGTCACCTAATACTGTGTAAACTTGAGAATGATATTTGATATCTTGTGTAAAGTGGAGCCGACTACATCTTCCTCAAAGGGTCCTGATGGTTAAATTCAAAGCTAGATGTAGGGAATTTAGCCCATTGTCACGAACTGTCTGTGCTTTTCTCACCAATAGAGACTGGGCAGTTGTGAGACTTGTTGGCATAGAAAGCTACGAGCCCTGGCAGCTGGAGCGGCGATGAGTTGTACAGTGTGCTGTGGCAGGACGTACAACATTCTCAGCCATCCAAAGCTCGGCTGAAGGCAGTTCAACATGCAGTCCTAAAGAAACCTGCCTGGACCGTTCCCCTCCTACGTTTGGAAGTCCATAGTCGGTCATTCACCTTCATTCTGAGTGGAGTGAGACAGTGAGAAGTTACCACGGCAAAAAGAAAATAAAAGTCAGTGCCTTGGCAATGGATGTTTGCCCAAAGCAATATATTGTGTGGTAAATTGCTATGTTTTCAAGATTTTAGTATATTAACCTAGAGTTTAGAAAGCCTGAAAACAGAACTATACAAAGTAATGGTCAATGTGCTAAGCATGGGATTTAACTGTTATAATGACATTTTCTTTCTGGCAATACTATCCCTCCTTTCAAGTGAACTTTGATTTTTTTCAGAAAGGTCATTATTGTATATTTATGTAGAAAGCAAATTTGTTTTTCTTTCAAGAACAAGGTTCTGACCTCCCGAGAAGAAAACACAGTATGCTCTAACTGCTGTGATAGCTTGGGTTTGATCTCTGGTATCTCTGTTAATATCTGTGACCTTTATGCTACTTTGCTTTTGTTTGTTTGCTTCTATTCTCTTTTATCATTTTTCCAACAGCAATTATAGACATCACCGATTGTCAAATATAATGTCCTGAAATTTATCAAATGGTTTATAACTTTATCTATGATTTCCTTAGTAGAGATTTCAGGAAAGAAAAGAGATACCTGAGAAATAGTTAGTTCAAGAATTTTTAATCTCCTACTGGTGTAGGCAAGGCTGAAATAGCACACTCTTTCTTCTGTGTTCCCATTGAAGCACATATTTGTCTGTGGCTCACTGACTGACTATATGACTGTTTATCTTATCTCTTTAACTGACAGTGTTTTGCTTAGGATCTGCTTTTGACACTCCTCATATTTCCCCCTTATCATTATGGCAAGATATGGACATTTATTACATTTGGACAAGAATGGCTCATATTTCATCATGAAGGAAATTAATGTTTCCACCGTAAAAGAAGGGACATGATGAGAGAAATAATGCCCTAAATAAAATTGTGCATAGCTATGGAAGTTTATCTTTAAAAAAAGCATACATTGGTTTTCAATTAAACTCTTTTATAAGTAACACAATTAAATACAGCTTAATTTATTATCGTAATCTTTTAACATTTAACTTTTATATGATTTCAGGATTAAAACATATTTAACGAGAAAACTGTAAGGTTAATTGAACATTTTTTCTGATTATCAAATTGAGTTAGGTAAGCTGCCTGGTCACATGTATGTATTAACTTTTTGAAATAACAAACAGGAAATGTTTAAAGAAGTGCACTGTCATCATATATTTTAAACCATTAGCTATTATATTAAGGCTTTTCAGGACTTAAAATCAGGATATGTAAGTAATACTCTATATTTCTAAATCCTCCATTAAAATATAAATTATATGGTAATTAGATATTCCAGGAAAATATTTTGTTAAAGATGCTTTTTAAAGTGTAGATAAATATAACACTTCTTCAGGAGGCTATGATATTCCTGTTACAATATTTTACAATATAAGCCAGCGCATTCTAATTAGAATACATAGACTACACTTTTCATACACAATTTGAAGACAAATTTTCAAAACAGTAACAGTTAAGTATTGTCCTTTTATCTGTTATAAATATTCCTTAATGGAATTGACTCAATGCTATATTTTAATTGCATTTTGTAATGTATAAATCTGTGTTAAGCAACATAATCCAATACAGATAAGAATTATTGACTTCAGTTTACACTACTGACCAATCATAGCTGTGCAGTAACAAATCTGTACGTTTATAATGTTTAAGTAAGCACAAAAATGTCAGTCTCTTTTTATAACTTAAAGGTTCAGCCAAAAAGAAATGGATATAAATCACATAATTTCATTTTGAAAGGCTTGTCATGGGGAAATTTAGTGTATGCACCTACCAGAATTTATGAAAATTGTCACCTATAATCCTCAGATAAACATTGCTAGAAATTTTTATGTATAAAAATAACTGACAAAAAGTATTTTTTCACTTTAACTAGAAAAGAAAGCAAATAAGCATGAGTGAGTAAGTTCTTTGTGAAACACTCATCTTTATGATTATATAGAAACATCAGTCTTTTATTCTTCTTAGGATCACAGGAGGTGAAGAGCAATAGGTGTGGTTGCCAGGGATCTTGAAGAATGAGATTTCATCATCATTACAATGCATTTTGTTTTCAGTTGGTAGAAAAATCTTTCCTTCCTCTTCTCCCCATTTACTTTTCCTTTTAGCAAGTCAGTAAATTTTAGTACTACGTGTAATAACAACATTTGAATCTCTCAATCATTACACGCAAAATGCACAAAGGTGCAATTGTAGGAATTTAAGCATAATGCCCAGGACACCTGATATATTCTTGCTTTGATCTGAAGGTAAAACATTTTTGTTGGATGAAAAAGTTTATTTTTCTACATTTAAGTTTGTGGTAATAATTGAGATTCATGGGGATCTGACATAATCTGCTATGAGGCCTATTATCATCCTGTCTTTGGTCTACCCATAGAAATGTTTTCTTAAATCTTTATATTAATGATAGTACTAATTTAAGCCTTCATGAGTTCCTAAAACTACATTCAGAAACAGCATTTTCTACTCTCCCTAATCATTGGCACAGAAGAAATCCACTGGTCCATGTGCTCAACATTCCTAATGTTCACTTTCAAAGGAGAGAATGGGGATATTGAGTATCAATATGCTGAGTTCTTGACGTGTTCTTGATCTGAAAATTCTTCCAATTACGTTATTGGTGCATAACATAAAACCCACTTTTGATGTGATAAGGATGAGCTCATTTAATTGGATTATTTTGTATTTCAATCGACAATTTGAGACAGTTTGCAATAATCTAGTTAGTGTAGAGTCACTTCCTGGCTCCACTTTGGGCAACATGCTTAACGTTTCTGTAAGACTCTTTCCTCATTCATAAAATAAGCATGAGAGTAAATGGGGTGATACATGTAATAGTAGTGTCACAATTGCCTGGTACTAAGTAAGTACTCAGTTAACATTAGCCGTTACAGTAGATATAGAAAGAGAGCAATAAGCTCAACACAGTAATCTTGAATGTCTTTGACTCTATGATCGCCAGCAATTACCTCTTTCTGACCTCTTCCATTTATTTTAATTTTTTTACTAAGAATAACTTTTACTCTACTCTATATAGGAAAAAGAAGGATTGAAAACTAGTCTTGATTTCAAAGTTCCACGCTATCCATAAAACTCCCAAATATAGAAACAAGGCATGCTAGCAACAGGACAAAGCTGAGGGAAAACCTAAAAGTTAGAGACCAGGCATAAAAGGTTAACACTTTGTAAAAGTTGTTTTGCTTGCTGGCTTGCCTTAGTTGTTTGTTTGCTTGTTTGTTTTTACCAAAAACTCAGAGCTCTTAAAGAAACAATTATGTCAGTCATTCTGAATCAGAATCCTCTTCAATTTTTCTTTTGTTTTCTGTTCTCCTTTTGCCAATCATTTGTTGTTAGGGAAAGTTTCTTGATATTAAATTTTTCAATATACATTGTCCACAAAGGTAAAGTCCCATATTCTCTGGTCTTCCTCGTGTAAACCAAACAGGGAAGACAAATGGGTGAAAGAAATATATGTGTATGATGGATACAAAGATAGTAACTGAGACCGGTATAAAGTAGACAAGATGATCTCTGTCATCAATTTAGCAAAGAATATAAAATATGTTTATGTGTCTAGTTAAAGAACAAGTCACACAATAAAGATTGATTGAATGGTATAAAAAATTAGGGATTTTTGTAGGTTGTGGAGTTAAGAGGGTGAGTGATGATTTCCACCTTTGGTATACATTTAGTAAATATTTGATATAAATGGTTCATATATGTGAATTGCCTTTACTGTCAAATGTCAGAAGCTATCGTAGGCCACTCTAAAATCTATACATGAGATTTTTGCCATCTAATAAAGCCTATTCCTGCTTGTCTAACATTTGCAGTGTGATTTTGTGTGTTATATGATGTATGACACATAGATCTGTTTTGCTATCTTACCTACCATTTCTTTAGATTTGACAGTGTTCTTCTGTTTTTGTTATTTATTTATTTATTTTGAGGAAGATTGGCCCTGAGCTAACATCTGCTGCCAATCCTCTTTTTGCTGAGGAAAACTGGCCCTGAGCTAGCATCTGTGCCCATCTTCCTCTACTTCATATGTGGGACGCCTGCCACAGCATGGCTCAACCAATAGTGCGTAGGTCTACACCTGGGATCCGAAACAGCGAACCTTGGGCCACCAAAGTGGAGGGCGCAAACCCAGCCGCTGCACCACCGGGCCAGCCCCAGTGTTGCTCTGCTTCGAGGAAGAGAAAAAGAGCATTCTTTTAGAAAACTATCCAACAGTAATAATCATGTTCCTTCCAAAGATTTCTGCAGGAGATTTTTTTCCTTAATTTTGATTTAATTTCTACTTGAATTTTACATAATTTCCTGATGTATATCCCTCACATCCACAATATTACTGATGAGGTTAATGGTATTAGAATTCATAATTTCTATAATATAATTTCATCAAATGTTGGCCTTGGTGAAATACACTCTAATTACCTTTTGCTATTTCCTATTGTTTGTGCCCTTTCCACATATTTTCATTCTGAACAAAACTGGTCTTGAATAAGCTCATTTGATTTTATTTTCCAAATGAGATTCCATTACACCATGTTGAAAAATTTTCTAATTTAAGAGAATATACATTCTTCCAGGTCTTTCAGAAAAGCAATTAAATATTTACAATTGAACTTTATGAACAGATGTTCCTTTGAAAAATAAATTTTTATCTTCTAATAATTTTCACCTCATAAAAACTATGTGATGATAACTACTAAAAGATAATTACTTTGCTCTTTATATAAATTGTTCAGTTCTTATAACTTCTAAAGAGAAAATTAATTTCCTTGTCCAGCGTCTCCACTCTAAATTTCTTGCTATAAGTTCTATAGAAACTAATATCATAATGAAAAATGTATATATTTATCATAAAATGCATAAAGGAATAATTTTTATCCTTTCTCCCAAATCATTTTTGTATAAAAACCTTTCTTTGCCCTTAACCTTAGAATTTTAAAAAAATTTAAAGTGGTCTTTGAAATTGAACAAGTAATTTAGTTTAAATCATAGAGTAATCGAAACACAAAAACACAAGAATGAGAAGCAGAAATGGAGAGTTCTGATAAAATAAAAGCGAGATACAAAAGCTTTTAAGCAGTTATCAAGGACGAATGCTGTAAATAACGGTAGCTCGTAGCAGTCTTCAAAGAAAGAGAGCAGTTTATTGCAATTGGCTAGAGCATTTAAATCAATTGCTAGGGGGAAAAATAAAATAAATTGGACTGGACAGAAAGCAAATAGACTCAGAATTACCAGGAGGCATTTTATTGGGCTGGTTTTGACAAGAGAGTTGGACTAAATATGTGAGTAAGATAATTACGTTGCCGGAGACAACGGAAAATAAACAAGAGTCATTAAATTGTCAAGAGCGCCAATCTAAAACTCGAAGCTTTCCCTAGAATATGTGAATCTTTTGAATTTCCTTCACAGTGGAAACACTCATATTTGGCCTAAGTATTTTAAAATGGTATTCAAGAAACATTCAATCAAATGAAATTTTGATTTGTTAGAAAAGCTGATATTGTGTAACTCAGAGCTGAAAAGCTTTATTTTGGTGTCTTAAATTTTCCTCCAAACTGAAAATTTTAAAACAATATATTGTAGGTTTTCAACATAAGAATTGTATAAAATGCTTTTTTATATTTAAAATAAAGAGAATATGTTTTGCCTTGCTTTTGCCATTTATTTTTACGATTTAATTGCCTCTTTTTTTCCACAAGGGAACCTCAGATCAGTGGTCATGAAAAATCCTACCAAAAATCAATAACCTTTTTAAATTACAGAAAGCTAAATAACTGAGTTTGGAGAAAATGTGTTTCTGTTTTCTCTCTTTCATATTCTTTGTTTATACATGGCCATATTTTTTGTTGGAGATGAAATTAAGGCTTGTTACATAAATGTTTAGTTTCAATGGATTAGCTTTATTTGGAGCATTTTATTCCCTCTGGTAAATTTTCCTCTCATTCTCCTGATGTAGTCCATGCAAAGCCCCACATATACTGTGGTTGATATTTTCACTGGCATAAAAAGGTATTGCCTTGATGTGAGTAATAAATGATTAAACATAAAACCACAAAAAATAGCTTCAGAATGTGTAAAAAAAAATGCTGTCAGAAGGACTGGGTAAAGATGGAGAGAGAAGACATATTACCAAAAAAATGTTTGCTTCCATCTGCAGCTTGAGTAATCAGCATCACCTGACCAGGTTTTCAGGCGTAAACGGAATTGGGATCTCTCAGATTTTTCTCGAGCTAGGCTTCACTTTATGGCAGAAACTGATGGAAGACAACTTTTAAAAGTGTTGATATCATAGGTTTGTCGATGGTTGTTGCTGTTATTGTCGTTTATAACAGACATTGTCATTGTTACATATTTGTTGACTCTGTTACACTTTTTCCTTCTCATTATTCTTTTGATTCTTTTAATAGTGTTACTCTTTCAAGAATCTAACCTAAACTCAGGGAACTGGTAGATGTTCCATACTTTTCCCTCTTAACCACAATTATAATTATGTGAGTATTGCATAGTTTCTATATATTCCACTAGACTCTGGGCTAAGCAAGAGCAAAGCCCTTGTCTGTTGTCTTCACTGCTGTGTCCCCAGTACCAGTTCCTGCATGTAGCAGGCATGTAAAATACCTGTTCAATGAACAACAATATTCACGTACTCTGGAATGCTAACTGCTTTTACTAGATTTTTTTGATATAACTTGAAAAAAGCATTCTTTAAATGACAGTCACAGGTTGGATTCTCCAGGAAGCAGACCATGAGACAAAGTGAAATGCTTAGGAGGATTATTAAGGTGTGGCCATAGCATCACACTTGAGGAAAGGAAGGGAGGAATGCATGGCTGGACAGAGGGATAAGGTTGGGCTGCAGTACAGGCCTGTCTGTCTCAGCAATAACCATGGGTAACTCTGGAGTTAAAAGGGCTCTTCAGACTGGTGTCACATTGAGCCCAAATAACCAGACCTTTGAATAAACTTACCTGAAGCAGGTATTGGATTGGGCTTTCCCTAGGAAGGCATAACCTTGGGCAAGGTAGATTTCTACAGTTGAGGAAATCCCTGAAGCCCTCAGAGCCCTCAGAAAATGTCTATTGAAAGTCATCCCAACACAAGGGGCCCTAAGTAGTTACTTGAATGCATGGTGCATTTGTGTCTACCATGGTCCATCCTTGTACCATTCAGATTCAGATCTTCATATATCCTTGTTAGTAGCTCCTTCTGCAGTTCATGTGGGCCTCTCATTCTAGGGGAAACATGGGAGCAAAAGCTGCATGGGACAAATTACAGCCCTTCCTGTTACAGCTGATCTTGGTACAACAGTTAGTACTTATTACTTCTCTTCTACACTATCAGTCCTAGAGTCCCTTATTCCTTAGCTAACACTTCTACTGGTTTCATTGGCTTATCTGGTACTGTGGCTCATATCCTCATCCGTGGTCAGTAAGTCCTAGTCACTAAAATCTTCTCATCACAATTGGCAAGGTATTAACAAGAGGCATCCAATTGAATTACCTATGTACCAAACCTAGCCCTACCTGCCCTCATTGTGTAACAGAACCCCTATAGTCTCCTGATGATCAGAGTCAATTACCACTGCCAAGATGGTTATTCCTAAACTCACATGTTGGTCCCTCAGCATGAGAAACCCAAAGTGCCCAGGAGATAGCCAAAGTGTAAAATGCAATGGGACCTTTTTGTATCTCCTGGTGGAAGTATTCCCCCACTGGGGACCAGGAGCTCTAACCATGCAGAACATAGAATTGTGGCGACAGAAAGAAGATATTCCATAAGGAAGTCATTGGCAGTGATGGTAATTGGCCACTCTTACTTCCAAGCTTTAGTTTTCAGATCTATATATTCTTCTTATGAGGAAGAAAAAGATAAATGTCATGGATTAGAGCTATACACTGTCTTGGAGGATGGCACCTGACATTGTAAAGTATTTGCTCCAAGCTGGCATTTCATCTATGCCTTCATGGCTTTCTGAAGACTATAACTTCTGGATGTGATGTTGGATATGATATTGTTTCTGATTTACTAACTTGGTTCTGTGTGTGTTTGGGGGGGCACTTTCAGAGATTCAACTTGTCCTTACTCACTTTAATAGCTTTCTATCTCACAGGTTATTGAGACAGTGTGAGAATCATACTATCAAGTGTGTCTATCTTGATTATAAATTCTGGGACCACTCGCTGGTTCTGTGAATACAGTGAACCCACTATGATCTGGACCTTAGACAGGACTCCATTTATTGCCTGGCCCCCAAAAGCTTCTCATATAAGTGATATCATACAGTATTTGTCTTTCTATGCCTGACTTATTTTACTTAGCATAATGCCATCAAGGTCAATCCATGTTGTTGCAAATGGCAAGATTTCCTTCTTTTCTATGGCTGAATAATATTCCATTGTGTTGTATATATGTGGGTGTATTTATATTTCTATCACATTTTATTTATCCATTCATCCATAGATGGACACTTTAGAATTTTATAGATTGTTTAAGAGGCTTGGTTTCAAGCTGCCACCAAGTGCCTGCTTTAGTCTTTCCATCCACAGCCCAAAGTCATCCTGAAAAATGACATAAAAGGATGCAAAAGGTAAAGACTGCTTCATTACCTTTTCTGCCCATTCTGCCGTGGATCGCCACTTGCTTTGCTCTGGCTACTACCTAGAACTTCTGGATACATCACATAAAAGGAAGCTACTCTCTATTCACAGATGCCAGCAGAGAAGGAAATGGGGCAGGTCACTATCCCAATTATATAAATTTTCACAAAGGGCAATGCTGGCATATGCAATGTCCTTTATTGCATTGATTGACAAAAACATAGTGAGAAATTTAAATTCAAATGTAAAATATCACATTTTCTAGGTCCAAAGGAAATATCTTTAGAAAGTCAAGATCTTTACAATGGATTCATTTTCTATAAATGTCCCTAATCTTAACCTGGGTCCTTTCCCTGCAATTCCTTTCTTGCCTGCTCCCCTCATCTTTCCATCTCCCTCACCTTTTAGAATCTCCTCTATGTACAGGGTTTGAATTCACCCTACCCACTTCTACCAGCAGTATATCTCCCCAAATCTAAGTAATTTTGCCTGGAATTTTAATGCTCTCAGATAGCATCAACCTGATGGTTGATGATGACGCTTGCATCACTGAAGTTCACTAAACGTTAGCAGTTTAGATGGCACAGAAGCAGAAGTTCAGTCCTGGGATCATAAGATGTGGTTCTAAGTTCCTTCGCCATCCCCACACTGGTCTGAATCTTCAGCAAGAAGGTACATTCTCCCATTGTGAATCCTCTTTCTGTGAATACTAGTTGCCAAGATTATATGTTGTCCAAAGACAAGACTTCATTTTCGTGTTGGTTTAAAATTCTACCTAATTTGGCAAGAGTCTCAGTCCAAAAAATGCATCATTGCTCATTATGATACAGAGCAGAGATTGTAACTTCTCTTGACACCTCTTCCTACTTGTCTCTTGTTTTATTTTATTTATTTATTTATTTATTGAGGAAGTTTCACCCTGAGCTAACTGCTGCCAATCCTCCTCTTGTTGCTGAGGAAGACTGGGCCTGAGCTAACATCCATGCCCATCTTCCTCTACTTTATATGTGGGACGCCTACCACAGCATGGTGTGCCAAGTGGTGCCATGTCTGCACCCAAGATCCCAACCAGCAAACCCTGGGCCACCCAAGCAGAACGTGTGCACTTAACCGCTGCACCACCAGGCCGGCCCCATGGTCTCTTATTTTAGATTAAGAAAATTTTCCAATAAGGTCAAATGGGTATTTAAATATTTTAAATTTGAGAATTTTATTATTTTATTTATTTTGCCGAGGACCTAATTCTCCCTAGGAGAAAAAGGGCCTTATTTTGCAATTTACAGGTTTTTGCTCCATTGTGAAAAGAAGCCTACAATTGATAGGACAGCATTCTCTTTTTTTTTAGTGGGGTGTGGCTTTTACAGGTACAGTAGTCAGTTGTATGTGTTCTTGAAGATGAAGTGTAGAGGAGAAAAAGGCTGCCTAAACCTCAATAGCCAAATCATACCAATATATTCAGAGGGGTCTATTCTTAGAAATATTACTGAAGAACATGTAAGCATTACTTATGAGATAATTCCTTTCTGAAATATACATTCTTCAAGTCATTCACAGTTGGATACTTCAGAAAACAACTTTTAGTAGGAAATGTGATGGATATAATGCAGGAGCTAAGTAAGCCTTGGATTCATTATTATTTGGTTCTATAATGAATATGGGCCTTTCAGATGGTGCATCATGGTGTGCCAAAGCCAAAATATTTGGACAACAGACCATAGAGAAATCAATACTTCAGAACATGAACCAAATAATACCATCAGGCACTTGCCTAACTATAAAATACAACCCTCCAATATATAAAAATATGACTTTCCTATATATAATTATAAAAATTATCAGTTATTCTTGTTACTGTTAATTATATTATTACTTTAGGAAACAGTCTGAATTATATTTCTTACCATCAAGCAATTGCTTAGATAAAAAATTAGGAATTTTCGGATGCAGCATTAAAAATTTTGATGATTGGAATAAACTTCATGAAGTTGCTTGTCAAGTAGAGTAACTGGAACAAAGAATTTTCTAGAAGAACCTGGCACCCAGCAATCTATTTTGTTTTTGAATAACTCTCAAATGGAATTTATAAGAAATCACTCTGAAGAAACAGAGTAATGTCTGACATTCCTCAGAAAAAAAAGCTCAATAGTTAGTAAATATCTTCACTCTTCCATTGTTTTTCCACTCAAGAATCACTTCCAAAGGGGTGGAGAAATTGAAATAACATCTCCCTCATTATTCTGTCCATATGGTTGGCAAGATGAAATTGTTAGAAAACAGAGCTTCTCTACTTAACTGTCCAGTAAAAGCCTTTTTGGACCTGGAGCAGATTGCTTGCTTGCTTTTTTTCTTTGAACTTTTTGACTCTGGCCATTTTTTTTGAAAGGAAATCTTGGTCCTGACCCAAATGTCAGTTTTTAAATAAAATTAGCAAATATTTTGCAGTGTAGAAATAAAACAAAAAAAATCCACACTGTGTCCCAAGACAACTATTTTTACTTTTCTTTTCTTCCCAAGATAACATCTGTTCTTCTTTTAACAAGATAATAGAATTGTCTTTTCTGGAAGCCTTTAAAAGTGGAATCCTTACCTGTCTACGTTGTTTTAGTCTACAAACAGGAAGATGAAATGAATAGTCTTTTATTTCCATTCTGATGTTTGATTCCGTAAAAGTTAATTTTAAATGATTTGAGTTGATGTATTCTCTCCTGTCTTGAACCTACAAATGATATAGAAGTGGGAAAGATTTTACTGCCTGAATGTGTAAAACAGATAATTTCTTGTGGAAAAAGTCATTGCTGAGGAATGAGATATATTAAAAACTAGAGAAGCAGAGTCATAGGAGAAAAACTCGTTGTTTAAATATCTGATTCCTAAATAGTTAGACAACAGAAGAAAGGGAGAGGGAAATCAAATCCTTTCAACTTCCAAGCAATCTGTTAGTGCTTTAAATAATAATTAAAAGTCATCGTCTAATGTTAGAATTAGAGACATCTTAGTATCAAAATATTGGAAATGGGTCAAGGAAACAAAGGTCTGATGAGGTTGAGGATCCCACTCCAGAGCAGTTAGGGAAGTAGCAGCACATTCTGGACTAAAGCTTTCCAAGTTCATTACTATATTCACAGGACCATAATGTCTTAAAAATCCAATCATCTCCTGATTGACTTCTGGAATGGCAGAATGACAACCTGCTGAACTCACTCTTCCTCTAACACAATGAAAGTGTGAAGAACAAAACTAAAACCGACCATTTCAGAACTCAGGCAATTCACCAAAGCCACAGAATAAACTAAGATGTTGTCTATCTAGGAGAAACCACCGGACGTCAATAAGACGATGGAGTCTGTGATGTTTTGACATGAGGCTATTCCACTAACCCTCCCTCTCCAGTTCAGTAATGCAGTAGCTAGAAGCTGTGACAGCATTGCACACAAAGAAGACAGCAAACCTCTTTCAGAATTCCATCAGAAGCATCATCCCCACAGCACAGTAAATATTTTGTTTGAACTCACAGGTCTCCAGAAATCTCTGTTCTCAGGGTGTGGTGATAATGTGATTTGACGGGGAGCTCAGTTGGGGTGGGGGATCTACTCTACGGCATTACCAGAACAGTAGCCAACACTGGCAACATCTCAGCTGTCTAAAGCTGCGATTTCAGTTTTTTTAGCATTCACTTTGCATCCACACAAATTGGATTATACTGTACAATTCTGTCTTTTTAATCTTAAACCTTTATCTTTGAGATTTGCTATATCAGTATGTACCAACCCACTTATTTTCCTGTTTTTATACTTCCTTTGCAAAAGAAAACCCTGTTTAATCCAACTGTCTGCCTTTTCCACATATTCAGATGCTGTGACTGGAGCACACCCACACCCACACACACAAACACAAACACATACTTATACAACCATACTGACTGGTCTCATATTAAATTAATGACCGGGAATCCAAAGTGGGTTGGTAATGAGTCTGGGCAATCATGCTATGTTTCCCTGGTCCATTCATTCTCTCAGTCAAGATGACTATCTCAGACCTCTCTTCTCTCGTTTCTAATCCTCTCCCTCAGCTAATGAAAGAGTTTCTAATTCACAGAAAATTAAAACAATTAAATGAAAATTTTGAAAACGGCATCTGCAAAAAGTAGATGAGCCATTTTTACCCACAAATATGTGTATCTTCCATCATATTTCCATAGATGTACTATTATACCCCCATTTAAAAATTTCACGTGTGCATGTAATCTTTTTTCTTGCCTAATCAGTGATATATCTCCAGCAATTTTCCTCACTCTCTTATATCATCCACGTGTGTGGCACTTCATAGCTTATTTTCATCAGTTTATAAACATGCTGCTGTGACTTACATCATACCAAACGTCCTTCAGGGGCAGAAGCCAAGACTCCATAGTGAGATGGTGGTGGGATGCAGTACACGGAGCAGCCTCCTGGCCTCGTCCTTCCCTTCAGCCTCCAGTTCAGGAATATCATCTTCAGACTACAGAATTTGAGAATATATCTGATTAATATCCTTATTTGTGAGCCATCCCTGATGGCCTAGTGGTTAAAGTTTGGCATTGTCCACTTTGGTGGCAATGGGATTGGTTCCAAGGAGCGAAACCACACCACTTGTCTGTCATAGCCATGCAGTGGTGGTGGCTCAAAGAGAAGAACTAGAAGGACGTACAAGTAGAATAAACAACTATATACTGGGGCTTTGGGGAGGGGGAAAAAAAAAGGAAGATTGGCAACAGATGTAACAGATGTTAGGTCAGGAAAAATCTTTCCCAGCAAAAGAAAACAAACAAAAAACACACATGCAAAGGAATAAAATATTTAAAAAAAAAATCCGTATTTGTCTGCAATGTTGATCCAAGAAGAAATACTCACAACTATCTCCTAGCCTAAAAAGGAAAATAAGCAATCTGTACAAACTACAGCTTCATGATGTTAAACTGGAATGCCTGGATCCATATAACAATTTCTCAAGCAGTGTTTCCAGGGATTTATGAAGGTTAACATTACCCTTACACTTTGGTGGGACCTTGAAACACCAGTTGATATGGTGAGCAGTATCAAGCTATCCACCTTTGGATGTATGAAGGAGATGTTCCAGCCCTCAGGAAGACCATGAATAAATTCAGATAACCGTGAAACTGGAGAATTCTGTAGGACAAGAAGGAATATTCTTCTCTCTAGAAGAAGCAGCTGTTGTTAGAGTTCAGTTTCTGGAATGAGCCTGACCCACACAGTCAGGAATCTCTCTCTCTCCCTCTCTCTCCCTCTCTCTCCCTCTCTCTCCCTCTCTCTCCCTCTCTCTCCCTCTCTCTCTCTCTCTCTCTCCCTCTCTCCCTCTCTCCCTGTCCCCTCCTCTCTCCTTCCCTCTCCCCATATATATATGAACTCAGGTCTTAACAACTTACCAGGAACCATAACTGAATGTGTGCAATTACTCTGAGTAGCAAAATACCCTTTTTTCCCCAAATTTGTCTATAGATTTAGCACAATCACTAATTTCAGCAGGCTTTGGAGATGCAAATGAACCTGAATAGCCAAAACAATCCTAAAAATCAAGAACAAAATTGGATGACTTTTACTTCCCAATTTGAAAACTGACTATAAAGCTCCAGTAATCAAGATAGCTGGTATATGCATAACGGTAGGCATATATATCAATGGAAAAGAATTTAGAGTCCAGATGTAAACACTTAGTTTTATAGTCAGTTGAATTTCAACAGAGGTGTTAAGACAATTCATTGGGCGAAAGAATAGACTTTTCAAGAAACCGTATTAGAACAATTGGGTATCCACTTGCAAAAGGAGGAATTATAGCCTAACTTACATCATAAAGAAAAATTAATATGGATTATAGACTTACATGTAAGAATTAAACCTATGAAAATTTTAGAAGAAAACAGGCAAAAAGTATTCATGACCTTAGGTTAGGCAAAGATTTCTTAGTTGCAACACCAAAAAACAGGATCCATAAAGGAAAAGTTAATAACTTAGACTTGATCAAAATTAAACACATTGTTATGTCAAGGACCATTGATAATTAAAACACCACAGGATGGGAAAAAATATTAGAAATCCTGTTATAAAGACTTGTATCTGGAAAATATAAAGAATTCTTGAAACTCAGAAGACAAACTAGTTAAATATAGGAAAAGATCTCAATAGCTATTTTGTCAAAGATATATAAATGAATAATACACTCATAAAAAGAAGCTTAAGTCATAATACTTAGAGAAATGCAAAGTAAAACCACAATGAGATTCCACTACACACCCAGTAGAAAGGCTACAGTAAAAATGACCATATCAAGTGTTGGAGAGGATATGGAGAAACTGGACTTCTCCATGACTGCTGGTGGGAATGTAAAAGTACAATCTGGCAATTTCTTGAGAACTTAAACTTATCATACAACCCAGTAATTTACACAAGAGAAATGAAATATGTCCACTCAGAGTGTTCTACACAAATGTTCACGACATTATGAATAGCCAAAAGGTGAAAATCTAAATGTCCATCAACTGATGAAAGGGTAAACAATGGAATACTATTCTGTAGTGAACTACTAACACATGCTATAACATGGGAAAATCTCAAAAACATGTTAAGTAAGAGATTCCAGACGCAAAAGACAATATATTGTATAATTCCACTTATAAAACTTCCAGAAAAGCCAAATTTATAGAGAAGAAAGTAGATTAGTGGTTGATTGGGCTGGAATTGGAAACAAGTGACTGAAAATAACCATAGAGATCTTTTGGGGCACTACTTGATCTTCTCCTACAAAGGTGCACCCTGCACATTGTTACATCATCCTTCTGATTGCTGAGCCCAAAATTTTAATCATCTTTGCTTCTCTCCTCCCATATCCAATTCATAAATTAATGAGTAAAATAAATGCTTTTGAATAACTTCACAGAAAATATACTTTACATTCTGGAATAAAAGTCCCTATTGGAGGACAATGTATGGTGCAGACATTAAGTGTGTAGGTCTGGTACCAAAGGCTCCTATAGGTTTGGTTCAACTCTTGCCCTAAGTGTGTGTCATTTTGCATATATTTAAAAAGATGTGGAAGAATATCAGTATGTGTAACTGTTATTAGGCTAGTATCTCCCAACATACAATCTACCCCTCTATATTCTACTCTGTGAGGTTGGCTCTGGGAATTTGTAAACTGCATTTGTCCTTTACCAGGTGGCTTCCTGTTCAGCTCTGCCAGTAGAAGGTCTGACGGGGCACTGTGCAGCTGGAGGAGGGAAGGAGAGAGATATTATGTCCTGTCTGCTTCCTTCTTGCTCCCTATTCCTACTAGCATCACCCAAACCTAGCTACCTTACCCCAATCAGTAGCTAGTTGTTCCAGTAGCAACAGGTGAATCAATTCGGCACCACCAGCATCCCTTCCAAACACACCTAGCAGAGAATTTCTACAAGCTTTGAGACCCTGAACCAGCTCAATAGTTCTTCTCAGATGTCTAAGGTTCGGTTCTGAAGGTGTCTCCTCCATGTGTTTGTGTTTTATTCATTTCAATCTCTTTCATTTGTTTCCCCAGCTGTGCCCTTCATTGGGTATCTCTGTGATAACTTAGGATGCTCTTTTTGCCTTTTCTGTTACTTAGTTAACAATACTTTACACCTAGTTAACATTTTCATATTCAATTCTCTCTGTAAAATAATTGGTATAGTTTTCATTTCCTGATTGACGCCTGACTGATACATCAAAACTAACAGCATAGATCATTCCTGGGATGTGTGGGGAGTGGTTGGGAGGTGGAGACAAAACTAGAGCTTTTTATACTTAGTAAATAAGTTTCCAAAAACCAACAGCATCTATCTCCAGCTGGGAGATATTTTGCTTGCTTTTAAATGTCTCTATGCCTCATTTTCTTCATCTGCAAATAGGTATAAATAGCATTTCCTCATAGGGTGTTTGTAATGATTAAATGTGTTAAAGTGCATTTTATGTGACAAGAATACAGCCTCACAGATTCTAAGATTTCAATAAATTATAACCATTATTATCTGAAGTTTGTTTTTATAAATAGATATGAGAAATATCCCGTATTTGAACACCATAATTCCAGTAATATCTATCCCATCGAAATGTTATTTTCATTCAGTTTCTTTGCTCTCATGATAACCCATTGCTTTTTATTTTCAGAATAGGAATCATCTGGGTTTAGTTATTTGGTGACTTTTCACAACTTAGAAATCAATATCTAAGACGGATGATAAGAGAAGTGAAAATTAGGCCAATATCACTCATATCTATAGGATCAGAAATCCTAAACTCTTAGCTTATCAAACCCAGTACTATATAAAAAATATAAACTTTTGAATTTTATCCCTCTTTTGATACTATTTGAGATGATTATAACTTTTTAGAAACGTACTTTAATTTGATGAATTACATGTTGATTTTATAATGTTAAAGCAAATCTGTAATCCTGAAATAAACCCAAATTGGTTATTATGTATTATAAGTAGGCATTCATAATAAAATCTAATTAGAATGTTAGGAATGATAGGAAACAGCTTTAATCTGATTAAACGTATCTATGAAAAACCCGTAGTAAATATTTTACTGAACTGTGAAATATTATAAAGATAGGAGAATAGATCCATTTTTGGGGAGTAGGAAAATATTTCTTTTAGAGGATACAAAAGTCACAATCCTAAGGAAAGATGGATTCACTGGAGTACATGAAAATCAAGAACTCTGTTCAATGAAAGATACCGTTAAGAGAGTAAGATGGAAGCTCCAGAGTAGGGGCTTCTAGGGGTAATGGGTTTTTTTAAAGTACAGTGCTAATTACATGACTGTTTTGTGATAATCCACTAAGATATGGATTAAGGTATATTGTGTTTTATGTCCAATTGTTATTAAAAGGTTAAAAAATAAGGTAATGTAAAACTCTCCTCTGATCTCCAGGCACAAGAAAAGCATCTTTAGCAAAGATTATCGAAGGGCAGGAAATTGAAGAGGAGACTTACCTCGGCAATCTTCCCTTTGGTGCCCAAGAAGGACTTAAAATACCACAGGCTCATGGGCAGTGACCCTGTTCAACAAGGTCTAAATTCATATATTAAACATTTGATCATAATCAGAGTTACTGTACTATATTAATTTTAACTTGTCTTCTGTCCATAGTTTCAAAATTCTGTTTACAATATAAGTGGGTTTTTCTGTTACATGGGAAATTTTGGAAGCAGAGGCTATTTCTCCGAAAGTGCAGGAAAAGAAAATCAGCTCTATTTCATTCTGCCAACGACAGGTAAACTAGAAAATGACTTGAGAGTGAAACTATGGAAAAAAATAACAGAAAAATAATATTTGTAAAAGGAACATACAGATAGGCATACATGTATATATTACACAACAGGCATGAAATTACATAATCATTTTTTAGACAGAGTCAAAACTAATTTAATGGTGATATTTTTCTTTTAATGAAACCAATGTATTAAATATGATCTTAAATTGATAACCAGTCTATTTCTAGTAAGTTCTGGAATCTTAAGTAGAAAATTTAAAACTGCTATTCAATATAAAATTAAATACTTAAAAATGGAAGTCATTTATAACACTATGTGATTATTTTTATATTTTTTGGTAGAACATGAGCAATGTTTTCTGGTGGACATTCCGTCTTTGCTAATTTGCTGTGAATGTGGCCGTATAAACAAAGGTTTCAAGAGATGGGTAGCTTGCTTACTACAAGGGTACTCTGGAACAGGACCAGTGATAAAGACAAAGGGACAGCAAATGATCATGAAACCTAATCATTCATGCATAGCTAAAGGTTACTATTAACCGCAGATTTATAGTCAAAGAATTTTAATGAGTGCAAAGCATTTATTAAAAGTTGTGTTTCTTCTAAAAGTCAAAGCTTCCTGTTAGATATATCAGGATAATACTTTCTATCAAATTTAATCTTCCTGTTCATGAAGACATCCTTAGGGGGAGAAAGGACCAGCAAAGGTAGGTTTTCAGGGCAGCAGGTCCTTTGTAGCTGGAAAGCTGGTTGGGAAAAATTGTTCAGAGCATAGAACTGCTCAGAGCTATCTTAAAGTCCCGGTATTTGTTACACTGATGGGCTAGGAGTGCTCTAAGAAGGAAGGGGTAAAAGAGAGTTTGGAAGAGATTTTCTTGCTTAGTGTGTTGATTTTAAGTCCTGAGTTTTCCAAGCCTTTTTTGTTGTTGTTATAAACAGCTTTCTTTAGGTATAGTGACATACAATAAATCACATACTTTTAAAGTCTACAGTTTGACAGACTTTGACATGTACACACGTGTGAAATCATCACCATAATCAAGACAGTGAACATATCCACCTCCACAGAGGTTTCCTCATGCTGCATTGTAACCCATCCATTCATCCTCCTCCCAAAAATGCACCCCCAGTCTTCAGACAATCACTGATCTGCTTTGTGTCGCCATAGAATATCTTTTGGATAGCATTCTTTTATCAGATACATGACTTAATAAATATTTTCTTTTGGTCTGTGGTTTATTTTTTTATTCTCTTAATAGCTGAATTTTATTCCTCATAAAGGTTCTATGCACATTTGAAAGTAATGTGTTCTGTTGTTGAGAACAATACTATCAATAATTTGATTTTTTAAAATATTGTTCAAGTCATCTATAGACTTACTGATTTTCTTTCTTTCTTTCTTTCTTGAGGAAGATTGACCCTGAGCTAACATCTGTGCGAATCTTCCTCTATTTTGTGTGTGGGATGCTGCCATAGTGTGGCTTGATGAGTGGTGCTAGGTCTGTGCCCAGGATCTGAACCAGTGAACCCTGGGCTGCCCAAGTGGAGCATATGAAATGAACCACCGTGCCACCTGGCTGGCCCAACCCTACTGGTTTTCTATCCATTATTGAAAACAGGATGATGAGATCTCCGACTGAAATTGTGAATTTTTTTCTTTCTCCTGTTATTCTGTGATTTTTGGCTTTAAACATTTTGGAACCGTGTCAGGTGATGTAAAGTTTAGGATTACATCCTCTAGATAAATTGGCCCCTTTATCCTTTTGAAATGACCTCTTTATCTCTGATAATTTCTTCACTTTGAAAACTAGTTTGTCTCACAGTAATACAGCCACTCCTGCTTTTTCTGTAGTGCTAACATTGTCTTGTTCCATCCTTGTACTCAGAGTCTGTTTGTTTTTATATTTGAAGTTGACATTCTTAGTATGCAGCATGTAGGTGTGGCATTCTTTGTTTTACAATCTGACAATCTCTGCCTTTTAATTTGGGGGCTTGTACCTTTACATTTAACGTGAATTTTGTGAATTTGATGTGAATATGATTGGGTCTAAGTCTCCTGTCTTGTCTTTGTTTTTAATTTGTTCAATCTGTACTAGCTCTTTTTCATCCAAGCTTTCTTTCAGATTCAATGTTATTCTGACTACAGTTTACTTCTGCTGCTGACTTTTTATCTCTAACTCTTCCTCGTGTTATGTTAGTGGTTACGTTAGTGTGTACAGTATTGATCTTTATCACAGTCTACCTTCAATGATGTTATACTTCACAACAGAGTAATTCTATTTCTCTCCTGGACTTTCTGCTGTTATCCTTTTGCATTTTACTTCTACATATGTAATAAACTTCATACTGTATTGTCTTTAATTATGTTTAAACGGTCAATTATCTTGACTATCTAGATATAAAGATATCTAAAAATAAGCCAAAAAAGCTTATCTATTTAGTCACATAGTTACCATTTCTGATGCTCTTCCTTCCTGTGTGTAGACCAGATATCTTCTGGTATCATTTTCCTTATTCTTGAAGGTCTTCCTGTAATATTTTTGGTAGTGTAGGCTTGATAGTCATAAATTCCTTAGGATTTTATGTCTGATTAGTCTTTATTTCACCTTCATTTTGAAAGATATTATCATTGAGTGAAAAATTATTGACAATTGTTTTTTCTTTCTGTGCTCTACAGACATTGCATCACTGACATCTGACTTCATTCTTTCCAATGAGAAATCTGCTCATCCCTACAAGAACTGACCTCTGCCCCTCAGGGGTACCAAATCCTCTCCTAAACTCTGTGAGCATTCAGCACACTTATTTTTCCACATGCCTCTCGCCTTCTATTAGCTGTTTGAAGGGAGGGTCTATATTTTATTAGTCTTTGTTTTTCCAGTACTTGGCATAATTCCTCCTTCAGAGTAGGCACTCGCTAAATGCTTATTGAAAGAATAAATAGGTAAGTTACTCTGTCGATTAACTGTGGCTGACACTTTAATATTTAATCCTTCAGCTATGCTTTGAGTAAGTATTATTATCTCCATTTTTTGAAGAGGACCTCAATGCAGAAAAAAATTTAACTAGAAGTTCCTAGCTCAGCCTGGAGTTGATGGAATGTAAGGATCTTGATCTAAATGTCATTCTTCTTTCTACTAGGAGCTGCTGCCTAAATCAATAGATTGCCCTGTCGTCCTTTTTTAAATTTGTTCACATTGTTTTTCAATTATGAATAAATTTTCTCCAAAAAAGGAGAGAAAAGTAAGTTGCAGGGGGCCTAAGGAAGGCATGGGTCACTTCTCTGTCATCTGACCCAGCATCATTTCAGGCTAGGCTGCAGGCCACTCCTTACTGCACACAGTGTTTACAGACAACTTGGGAAGGTTTCCTATGCTTCCCTTGTCTGAGGAACATACCTTAGGAGAATTCATTGCAAACAATTATTTTAAGTCCGCCCTCTAAAATCCTTAAAGCTCCTCCTTTTTGATACAATTCTAACAAGGCCTTTAAGCTTCATAATGTCTTTTTGCCAACTTTATTCTTTTATGACAGAAATAGAAAGAGCTCCCTTTTTTACCTTTTTAAATATTCTCATTAAAGGCAAGAGGAATGCCAGCTTGCCAAATTCTCTTATTCTTTTCCATTCTGTGCTTTTTCCCCCCTTTACTCGAGAAAGAGATAGATAAATTGTGCCATGTGACTACTTCAGACAGCTTTTTTGTATAATCATTCAACTGGTCTGATTGCCTCAGGTTATCTTAGACCATGTCTCTGAATATTTTCTAATCAGTTACATCTATAGATTTATCTAGATGTTTGTTAGTCAGGAATATTTTACAAAATTAAAATATGATTCAGCTAGATCGTCTCTTTCAAATTGTATATCTGTACTGTGTGCATCCCCACCGCCCCTCTCACACACAATTTTTCAGCTCAGTCCTTCTGCCTTCATCATTATAGCCCCCCGTAGATTACGGTTTCATTTCCCAGATAGTTATGCCCCATTTTCAATCCTACACACTTTAGCTAAATAGAAATCAGTGGTATCTAATAATTAGAGGCTAAAGGGCCTCAATCCCAACATTGATTAATTTCTTATTATTTTTCTTAGCATGTGGAAGGATTCGATTTTTTTGTTTCTGAATTTGATTTTCTGATAAATAATGTAACTATCTCTCCCTTTATGAAAATAAACCCTGTCCAGTTCTGCAGGTTGCTTGGCATATGCCCAAATGAACTCAGGAACTTTTACTCACGGTCAAGGCATCTTATGGACACTTCCACTGTTTTCCATGTCATATCGCCTACATTGGTCTAGTGCACTTATGTTGTTTTCCCACTGTTGCTGCAACATAAAATGATCACAAGGATGCCACAAGTCTTTAAAACTAAACGTATTTAGGATCTGAGCACAGTGGTGGCATTGAAGGCTGTTGAAGCATTCCAGATGAACAATGCTTAGCAACGGGAACAGGACTGACAATGGAGACAGGCATGAAATATACCATAAGTTTCCTGATAGGACCAGAAGAGAGTTCTGCTGTAAGCTTCACTCATCCCCATTTTAAGAAAGAAAAAAATTCTTTCAAAATATCAGAGCAATTTTCCTAGAATATTTTAAAGCATTTCATTGACTAGACTTCTTGGTTTTTCTCCTTATGTTCCCATTTTTCCAAGTTTTTTTTTTAGTGATTTTGTCAATGTCAAGAAAAATAAATAGGAAAAAAAGAGATGAGAAAGGATTAGATTTACAAGAAAAACAAACATATTCAGTATTTCAGGAGATGGGCAGCAAAATTAAAGCAGTGATACATACAGTTAAGTAGAAATTGTTAGGCAAAAATTGTCATATATAGAAGGCACTTGAGCTGAGGTGAAATATACAGATCACGAGAGGAGACGGCAGACTTTGTCTCTGGACATAGACGTACTTTTAGTGAAGATATGCACAGCTGTGTACCTGGACTCAGAGGATCTGAGAGGAGGGCATAAGGGTTCCTTGAGAGAGGAAGAGACGAAAGAAAAGTGAGAGAGAGAATGAGAGAGCTAATAAACGCGATGGAGAAACAACCGCTCTAGTCTACAGGGTAAGTTGTTGTGTTCCTTCTGCTGGGAATCAGTAGCTGCTCCTTCCTCTTTTAGATTTGTTTTACATTGTGTTTGTACAGAGAATTTAATTTATAACATGGCTAACACTAGGTTGCAGGGATGAGCTCTAAAATCCTCTAACTAATGGGCTCTTTTCTTGATAAGATTTAGCCTTTGCTTATCTAACTAACCCGAAGATTGTTGCCCATTTAAAGTAGGTATAAGATGGTGCTTGGACTTTAGCCAATAAATGAATTCATCACCAGCAACCTTCTAAAGCTTCGTGTATCCCGTTTCTAGCTCAGTACTAACAATGGGAAATTCTGGATTGAATATTGGTATAAAATACAGATCATGTGTGCTATTTCAAAATGGCTTATCTTTGGCGCTCAAGTATTCAGGGTAGTATGTTCAGGAATAGAAGTTTTGTGCTCTCTGGCTGTACTTTGAAGGAGCTGGGGTTTTTTGAGAATTGATATTCAAATTTAGAGTTATCCCCTCCTCAGAAAGCAGCCTAGGAATGAATGCTTTCTTCCATGAATTCTTAACCTTGCTAGCATCAGTGACAGCACTACTCACTCTCAGTAAACTAATTAAATTCACGATGTGAAATCTAATCTTTGCTTTCTTCTCTGTAAGCTCTCTTAATACATTGTTCATGTGTAATACTTTTATTCCAGATTGTCTGAGTTATGTCTTCAGTAGGAAATGCATATGTAGAGTAATTTCCAGCAAAAATTATTCCCGACGTGAACGAGCGAAGAATAATTTCATCACCACTCCCTGTGTGCCCCTGCAGCTTCTCCGGCACGTTGGTGCCCCGTGTCCTTCTGATGACTGTCTCGCATTTCTGCCTTATCAAACCGCTTGGCACAGCCAGGTTACCTGGCTAAGCATATGTGTAGGCATATCCAAGATAGACTCCTGTCTATCCACCTCTTCTTCTCTCCTGGACACAAAAAGAAACAAGTTGTGTCCAACACTCTTACTCTAAGTTCTACATAATTTTTAAAGGATGGTAAAGGCCTGCAAGGTCTATATTATATTTATGGGATGGATAACATTTACCTTTTAGCAACTGTCTCTAGATTTTGAACATGACATCATAAATCTAATAACCCTCTGTCGAGGACCAGTGGGCTATATTGATAGCATTAGATTTTCCTCAGATTCATTCTCGTTATACTCTTCCAGAATCTTGATCATTGTGGTAGAAATTGCTTATGTCCTAAATAGATGTAAATATCTATTCTTTAGGGATGCATCAGAGTCAGCTATGTGAGTGAAATCTCTACCTACTCTGGAGAGGCCTCTACTTATTGAGTGATGTTTGATAATTGCCCAAAATAAACACAGATAATTTAGTTAGAGAGATGAGTGGAATATCACAGCCAAAGGCACAGAAATTAAAGGACAAAGAAAACAAAAATGAGCAAGTTTGTCAAATCAGCTGGTACATATATCTGGGAAAAAGGAAACACTGTTTGAATTTGGGGGAGAGAGGAGGAGATAAGGCATTTGATTTAATCATGAACACCCTTACCAGGTAGTTTTCCTCTTTACCCATTGGGGGCAACTTACATATTTCTGGTGAACTCTTTGTAAATTTTATAACCACCCTTCGATGGATGCTGCTAGAAAGATCCAGCGGCAGGGAACGGAAGGACGCACAGCTATTTTAAAATCAGTATTTCTATTCTGAAAATTTGGTTGACCTCTTTTCCTGCCATGAACGCTTACATAATTTTATATAACCATTGTATTTATAGCTAAGTGGGGTGATAAAACATAGAGTATGATTTGTTACAATAAAAAGAGAGAGCAAGTCCTACTGTTTATGTAGGACAAGTGCAGTGGCAATGACATTGCCTGCTGTGGCAGTGACATTGGAAGAAAGCATTACAATGGGAAAAGAAAAAAACACCACAAAACTATTCAGAGACTCTACAGTCTGTTCTAATGAGATGCTGTTACATAAACAAGAAAATAAGGGGCAGTCGAGATTCTTTTGTATTCCAGCATAAATATTGATGATGGCTTGTGATGAGTGGTAGGGCATATGGAAAAAGATAAAATGGGAAATGAAATCAGCTTTAATTTCAATGAGCCAGACCTCTGGAATTAAATATCAAAAGATAAGTTTCCAATTTGCTGAATGATTTTTTTCAAGTAAAGGAAGAAAGGCCTTTAAGGTTTAAGACAAGCAACTTTATTTTTTTCCACCTTATTTATCTCCCTTATAACTGAGTATTAGATATTTGAGTTCCATTATTCTAGAAATTACAGGCATTATAAATCTATGCAAAATTATATTTTAAAAACAATTTTACACTTCAGAAGCTATTGTTTTAAAGGTTCAAAATATTCCTCATTTTTGCTAGTGATGATCTAAACCAAATGAGCCTCCACGCTAAATTGTAACACTTCGCACCACCTAACATGTGAAGTGTTTTATATATGTTATTTCATTAGTATGATTGTTATCAATGTGCAGTTGATGAAATTTGGCTTAATGGGAGTAAGGCATTAATTATTATCACAAAGCAAGTGAGAGGAACATGGAGCCTGGTACTCATTCAACATTACTATACCATTCAGAACAAATTTATGGTGAAACTCCAGAATACGTCATATCAAATTCAAAAAGGTAAAGGGGCAGCTGGAAGAGGAAGGGTATATGAGACTATCAGTTGACTCTAGAGACACTAGAGAAAAAATGCAGTGGTGTAGTTATAATCTATAATCTATAAAAACTATAACGGCATAGTTATAATAATATAATGGTATAGTTATAATATAATTATAGTTAAGGGCTGCCATGTTAGCTCTGTAAACAAAATATATTGAGCCCATTCAGCTCTTATCTGAGTTGGTTTCAACACTGTAATCACTGAGTTGCTTCTCTTGACACCAGTGGCTCAGCTACACTCAGCAAGCATAGCATGTGGAAAGATTGACACACGGGAACAGTAACAGTCAATCAAATGCGAAGCTGTCAAATAAAAAAGGAATTGTTTCTAACATCAGAAGATTAGAAAGACAAGACTCACAGGAAAGAGATTGCTGACCGTGGCAACACCCACACAAATATTTTATTGCGTTCCTTTTCCAGTTACATAAGACTTTAATGAGCTGTGGAGAAACAGTAGGTGTCGATTACACTGTGTTAGGTTTACCTGCAGCAGCTGTCTTTGTCCTTGAATGACATTTGCTTCCACAACAAAATCTTTCAAAGCATATGAACACATGCCTGAACCTGCTGATTTTGAAAATGCCATTCAAAAGTGCCATATTTGTTACTGTTCTACTGCCTGTGATATGTATTGACTTAAGTAGCATGAAGGAAAGGAACTTTTTGGGAGACAATCAAAGCCTCATTTCTGAGAAAATAAGAAGCTGTTGAAAAGCAGTTGATGATATCTACAATGCTAAAGGTATTTTTATTGCAACATGTTTCCTCAAACTAATTAAATAAGAAAATAATACCAATAAAAACACTGTCTTTTTCTTTCTTCTTTATTTTGTCTGACAGAGAACATGCAAAATGTTTTTAGAGTAAAAAATTATTCATAAAATATTCTACTCTATTTTTGGAAACAGACCAGTGACATTCCTTGTTAAAAGCACATTTTATTCACATGAATCTTACTAGATGTCTTCCAGCCCAATTCTAAAATAACCACTGTCTTGCTTATATGTTTATTCTACTAAAGAACATTGCTTTAACTCTTGTTTTAGAAAGGGAGAAGACTTATGTTTTGAGTTAATTCCATTAGTCCACGTAAGAAAAATGGAAGAACTAAAGAACTTTGTGGAACATAATATTTATATCCATATTTATAAATATGCTATAACGGTTCCATAACTTAGAGGAGATATAACAGTTAGAAAATTAGATTAAGTTCTTCGTGCTTTATTATAATACCAATCTTTCCAGAATCATCGTTTCTTAATGAACTTTTGAAGTTTAGATAAAGAAAAATATTTACAATAATATTCCTTAAAGGCCTTTCTAAATGATTTGAACAATAAAGGTCAGTTAATTTTGAGGAAATCTAAGGAGACTTGATCCTAATGAAAAAAAGCACCAAAAATATCTTAAGGGAAATAAACATCTTTACACATATAGACTCCATACCTTAATGGGCAGGTTCTCACTCACATCACAGCCCTCAGAAGGGACCCACCCTGCTGCACCTCCATCTTGGACTTCTGGCTTCCAGAACTGTGAGGAAATAAATTTCTGTTCCACCCAGTTTGTGCAACTTTGTTACAGCAGCTCTAGAAAACTGACACAGGGACTCACGAAGTTGTGCTGCGAACAATGTGCGCTGACATCAGAGGTCTTCCGGGAGTTTGCCAAGGACCGGGCCTTGGGTATGTATACAAAACTTAGTGAACCCTTAAACCTCTTTAAGGGAGAAAAATTTTATTTTAAAAATAAAAATATGTAGCTTATACTATATCTTGAATAATATTGTTCTCTCATAGAAACATTGTTTGCCTTGAATTGTGGATTCTTTTAAAAGATCCAATCCTCCCCTTTCCAAAATGGGTTTTATTTCAGTCTTTTTTCCTGTATCATTAGCATTAATATGTCTGTGGAAAAATAACCAACTCTGATGTCATTTGGAATAATTTTCCAATCGGATCCATTTCACAAGTTTCAATTTACTGACTAAAAAGTTTGGTGATGACTTCACAAGAACATGGGTCATACAATTTCATGCATGTTTGAGTTACCGGAAGAACTCCAGATGCTATTATCCATTTTTCTAATTCACATTTTTGCACATAGCTCTAAAATACAAGATTAACACTTCAATAGTAGTTTCTTATAATTGTTATTGCTTACTCTGAACTACATACTTAGATGCTTAGTTACTTTAATTTGTTTATTTAGCTAAGCAATTTCACTACATACAAATCTGATTTTCTTTAGCTTATTTACATAGAATATGTTCATCTGCGTGGAGGTATGAAGCAGCTTTGTTCTGATTTTGAAAATCACCATGTGCAACTGTGCAAATCAGGAGATGAGCTGGGTGGGGTGTTTATCTGAATATCATTCTAGTTGATGAGGGGAGAAGAGCAGAGGGTGATGGATGATCAAAGTGACTAAAGAAAGCTCTGGAGGACTACAGGGTCAGGTGGATACGATGGCCCAGCCAAAGTCACCAGAGATGGACAGTTAAAGTGTCCCAGATCGTCTCTTGTTCGGGTAAGCCAGAGAAGCACGAAAGCAGACCTGAACTGTTGGTTGGGGCTTGCATATTAAATGAATGCAGACAATGTCACCTTTGCTAGCTGTTTCTTGTTAGTAATGACTTGATTGTACAGATAATATTGTAAAACTGCAAGAATGAATCTTTGTTCTTAAAGAGATTAGAATATAAAATGGAAGACAGCCACAGATGCGGAAAAGTGCTTACAAATACTTTTATTTATGCATGAAATGACACTACTTCCTCTCGTCTCAAGTTAATTTTCGGAGGAACATATAGATAGTACCTCACAACTTCACCCCAAGTCATTGTTTGCCCTTGTTGGCCCCTGAAATGAAGAATCTACTTAGCTGCCAGGAGCATAGCTCATGTGTTTGACATAAAAAGTGTCAATGATTCCATCACTATTAAACCTTGGCTTCATGAATATCACACAAACCAGCTGAACTACAGAATGGGAAAGATACGGGATAACAATTGAAAACTTAATAAGTAGTATGTCTTACAAGTGAGAACTGTCTTCCAGGCTAATTGTTGATGCTCTTGCTTTTAATACCCCAGGGGGACTATAATGAAGATCTTTAAATTGTCACCTCTTTAGGCTGAGACTAGAATTGTCCAAAGTTATACTTTAATGAATATTTCAAGTCCATCATTCTCCAACGTTCCTTATCTGTCTATGTGAAATCCCAGTGGTGTCTTCCTTTCTTCCTTTGATCTAGATAGATAATAAATTTATAACAGTTGACCTTTAATCATATACTTCCCAGTTGAAAACTTTAATATTTCCATACACGTTAGGCTCCTCTCTTTATCCAGGCTGGAAGGATCCAGAGTAAACACCATATTATGCTTCTTTTGTCCCCTCTGCCAGTTTCAGTTCATTGCTGGGCATATAGCAAATATGCCACAATAGTACACTTAAAGAAATGGGCATATATTATTACTATACAGCTTCATTCACCTTCACAAATTGGACTCACTCCTGTAACATGTTCCCAGGGCAAGAAACAGAACCTTATCAGCACCCTCAGAAACTTCTTCATACCCCTTTCAAGTCAAAACCCCATTCTCTAGGGAAACCAATATCCTGACATCTAATTAAGTGGTTTTTGTTCCTTTTAAAAGTGGAATCATACAATATACAGTCCTTTGGTCTGCTTTCTCTAATTGTGCTTGCAAAAATTATCTACATTGTTCATGTAGTTTTAGACTGTCCATTCTCATTAGTGTATAATATTCCACATTTTAGCTATCCATTCTGTTGTTGATCGGAAATTGAACTAACTTTCAACTGAGGACTATTACACTAAATATAGAGTTAAAACATACCAATTTGGTCACTGATATCTAATTATATTATTCTAAGGTCACTCAATTTTAAGATTTGAAAATCAAATGATAAATTGTTCATATTACATATGTCAACATTTATTAGACTATTAATACACATTGTTTGATCTTAGAAAAGTATATTTTAAAATATTAAGATGAAGTATTTGGGTTGCTCCAAAAGCCACTTTCATTTAGCTCAAGTTTTCAAGTCCTCCATTAAAAACTAGTCTTGCATCTCAGAGCAAAGAAGATATTACTTTTGGTAAGAAGCATTTGAAGATTATTGTAGGTGTTCCTAGTTAACTAACTTCAGATGAAAAAAGAATAAAAATGAATGAAATGAAAAAGAAAAAGTCAACAAGTGTCTCATCACATGCGATCCTGTCTGCTACCCAAAAAGATTCTAACACGATGATCATGAAATGTATACATGTACATTTACACACAGAGATATGTAAATATATGTGTGCGTGTCTATTTTTAACGTAGAGAGTTTTTTGAACCTAAAACCGTTCACAGAAAAATGGAGCAGAAAGTACACAGAGCTGCCATATACCCACTGCCCCTATGCCCTCATCCTCACCCAGTATCAACCTCTTGCACCAGAGTGGTACAGTCAATGAACCTACATTGAAACATCATCATCAACCAAAGCCCATAGTCTCCGTGAGTGTTCACTCTTGGTGGTGTACATTCTCTGGTTTTGATAAATGTGTAATGACATGAATTTACCACTATGGTATCATACAAAATAGTGTCACAGCCCCAAATATCGTCTGTGCTCTTCCTATTTATCCCTCTTTCCTCCCTAACCCCTGACAACAAGCAATCTTCTTACTGTCTCCATAGTTTTGCCTCTTCTAGAATGTAGCATAGTTGAAATCAGAAAGTATGTCGCCTTTCAACAGGCTTCTTTCACTTAGTAATATGCATGTAAGTTTCCTCTAAGTGTTTGCATGGCTTGATAGCACATTTCTGTTTAGTGCTGAATAATATTCCATTGTGTAGATGTACCACAGTTTATTTATCCACTCACCTACTGAAGGACATCTTAGTTGTTTATTAATGATTTTGCTACCATTCTTACTGTCCTTTCCTACACCAATCCTGTTGAAATCATCATCTAAAGAATATAGTGTTTTCTTTAATGAGATGATCCACATCCTAATTTTTATTGTCCCAAGTCAGGGGTAATTCTCATCTTGTTTCCTTGAATTTTGCTATGTTGTTTCAGCATATTATATATATATATATATTCATTTGTTTGACAATTTCAGCGATGAGTGCAGATGCCTTTCCAGTAGCTCTCTCTACCTAGGCAGTCTTACTCCTGAAGAGAACTAGTGGATAAACTAATTAACCTCTAGTTTGCTAATTGCTTTTAAATAGAAATTTCAGTATTTGAAAAATATAATTGCTGTTTTACTTTAGCAGAGAATAATCCCTTACTTTGTTTTATTTTTATACACTTTCTTAGTGTGCATACTAAATCTGCGTACACATTTTTCATATGCAGAATTCTATCATAAAATTAAAACATGGTCTTCCTCTCACAAACAGGATTGTACAAGTGGCAATGACATTTAGAAATTTTAAAATACCTTTGGATATATTTTTTAGGTGATTTTTATCATATTTTGTAGTTCATTGAGTGATAAAAATCCAAAACTTTAATACATGAAAAATTTAATACATTCAGGAGTTTAGATTTCTTTTATTGTGGGTACTTACATTTGCACAAATTTTAAGTAATTTCAGTTTTGTTGAATAAAAGGAAGAAAAATCCATAATGAATAACCCATGATGCTAGATCTTTGTTACGATTTTGCTCTATCTTTTTTCCTAAGGAGAGGAAGCCCAACAGTTTTTATCATAACAGAAATCAGTAACTATACACCTCTCTTTATATACAGCACATGATAAAAGGAAGCTCAAAGAAGACGGCTATAAGAGGATGGACACTCATTCATATAGTCTTGTTTTTGGGGTATTATTCCATCTTGCCAAGATTAATCTATCAATCTGTCTAACCATTTAAGTACACATTAATTTAATAAAAGTGGTATAATTTGTGAACCGCCGTTTATTCTTCCTCTTGCTTATCCTTATGATAATCAATGTGTTGAATACCATAAATGTGTGCATGATTATATGTTAAACACTTTGGTAGGAGTTATATATTTTTAAAATATCAACACTTTTGCTTTGAGAAGGTCATAAGATTTTAGGTAGCAGAACCTATTGAATGTTTATGCTGGATGAGATTTTGATAATCCTCCAGTTCCTTCTATTCTCCAGTCTTTTGACTTCCCTCAAGAGTTATATGTCTTCTTGACAGACACACAATATGGAAGAATTAAAGGAAATGGATCAAGTTCTTCTAGTGTCTAAATAGTGTCCTCTTAAACAAATGTAAACTTATAAGAATACCACTAATTAATATGTTTTGGTATTTTCCTATCATCACACCACTTGTGCTATCAACTAGGATTCTAGAAAAAAAATACATAATGGTATTTTACTCTACTGTAGTATATTTTTATTTTCAAACATGTTTCAAGTACATCACAAAACAACATGTGTGACATTTTCCTATTTTTTAAAACAATTTAAATAGTCTGATTCTCTAGGTCTAGTTAACAAAGCATTATAAATCTTATGAAAATACAAATTCTACTTTATGACACAAAAGGCTTATATTCTCAGAAGGATTTTCCATTACTGTTACCTCTCCTCAGTCTTTATTTTGAGCAAAACTGCAGCAGGCTGAGATAAAATCGTGTAATGGTCTTAGCTTCAAACTTTGTTCTTTTTCTTCTTTATTGTAATCTTGATAAGTCTTTCAAAACTTTCAAGACTAATTTCTGAATAAGTAAGAAGACAGACTTAAGTTTTATTTTTCTAAGGAAAATCTAGTTCTAAAATTATATTTCATAGCCTTTATTTTTGTAAGATATTATGCCTTTTACATATTTCCTGTAAGCATTTTCCTAAGTATTTCATCATTTTAGGGTTTTTCCCAACTAGTATTTATGAAATGAAATTCAATACTTTATTTCAGATGTGTTATAGCTAGAAAGAGCATAGACATGCACATGGGAGAAAAGAAATAGTTATTTTTAAATCATATATTTGCTTGTCATTTTTTTCACTTTTTCTTTCCTTTAGAAAAATTTCATTTTATGCATGAAAGGATAGCTCTAATTTCAATTTCAAGAGAGCATGGTATCATAATCCTACCCACCCAAGAATTTACAATTTCCCCACCTGCTAAGGTAATCAGCATATGTTTCTCTCTACTTCCCAATCAGTTGATTAAACTATTTAACAGTATTTAACCTGTATTAGGTAGCATTATATTCATTTTGTGTTTCCTATTGTGATTTTGTATAATTATTGTTCATTTTAGTAATTAATTGTCTTTTTGAGAGAGTTTGCTTCCATCTAAACTTGCAAGTCATCTGACGTTTATACTGAAACTAAAGAAACTCCTTTTAATAAAGTGTAAAGACATGAAAATCTGTATTCTTTAACAATAAAACGTATTATCTGTTGATATCTAAACTTATTATTTTCCCACCACTCTATGCTCACTTAAAAGAAAGAAAATTTCCACAGTATTCAAGATTAGTTTTAGTAATAAAACATACCACATTTTAAATTTATAGCAGGAATATGGGAGACGTCTGGCAGGGAAGTAAGATGAAAACTTTAGTTCCTAACATGGGTAGGATATAAATAATCTTCATTATTATAAAGGAAGAAATCACCCTTTTAAAAGCCTATGTAAAGGCCTGGGAGGTACAAAGGGAAGAGATGTGTAGGCAAGAAATTTGTAGTCATGTAGCTGGGTGAATTCTCAGGAAACAGTGGGCTAGAGGTCAGCTGCAGTGCGTAGGACGGGATTCCCTCTTCTGTAGTGAGAAGTCGAGGAAGGCCATAAGTATGATTCAGGGAAGAGGCAGGTCTGAACGTTTCTGAGAAACAGGAGCTTTCCTTATTAATCTGCCAAGCCCACAGCTGTTCCTCTAGGGGCTTAAAATTTATTTATATCACTTCCAGAGTCAAAGGGTTTATGAGCACATCCCTAGAGTTTTCCCATCCTCACCTTCTGCTCTGCAGGTGATGTATTTGCCATCTGTGCGCTGGTTGTACTACTTTGTATACATTGTTTCAAGTTTTCTTCAGAAGGTTACAGTGGGTTTTGTAAGCATGCAGAATACAGCTTCTTTCCTATGCCTCTGTCCATAAGGGGATGGCAATTTATAAAAACTGGATATATGTCATTTCCAAAATGTTGCTAACCTGTTTTCTAGTGTGTCTGATTGATGAGACTTTGGTCCAACTGAAGTTGCAAACACTTGACATATTTCCTATGCCAAATATGTGAATAAAATGATATTTTTTCTATGAATTAAAATATCTCAGCAGGTAGAAGTGATTAGTATTCATAAATATTTTTATAGGCATTGCCAACCAACATAATATGTTTCGACAGATGCTGTTTGTGATCAGTGAATAAGGGACTTTACCCTTTAACATAGACATATAGAATGAATGTCAAAAATGTAACAATTTTCTTTGCTTGAGGAAAAGAGAAGTATTCTTCTTTTACTTTCTCCACCACTGAATATAATAACTTTCAGTAAAAGCATTCTGGTTGGGCAAGGGTGGAGATCCAGTTATGATGTGAGAAAACTTCATGTTCCAAAGTTAAAGGGAAAAATAAAGATTATTTTCAGGTGGAAAAGCAAAATGCCCTGACAGGAAGAAAAAGATTGGAGAAAAAATATTTTCTGTCCTCTTCACAAAACCATCACTCTATTTTTTAAACTCTCAATTATTAGAGGTATTTATGGATTCAGAACATTCAATGTAACCGTAGGTAAAGAAAGAAAGAAATTTTCCAAAAAAATATAGTTGATCTCCGTGGTGTTATTTTCCAGCATATCCCTTTATGTATGGGCTGGCCCACTTCTATCCATGCTGTTACCATAAACACAGTCCTTCTGTTGGCCTTCTCACTGAGACCAATCCAGTGTCCACAGGTGAGTGATGGGAGGCCCATCACTGAAGGTGGTGCAGCCCAGCCACTTCTGCAGACCCTAGACTTTTGTCAGGTTTGACAATGAGAGATAAATGTAATTTAACCTGGTTCAAAGAGAGCCCCACCTGGGTTTGTTAGACTTGGGACTCCAAACATTCAGCTACTCTGTTTATTAAGTGAAGTTGCGATGGTAAACCTCAGGAGCTATCCAGAATTCTTGCCAAGGGATCAAAAGAAAACTGATGCAGATGACACGTCCACCTCCAACTAAAAGAGTGCTTACTAATACAATGAATTGCAAACATAGCTGATAGGCAGAAACGGGAAAGGAGAGCAAGTTTGTATGGCTCATTTAAATATCACACCTTGGACTTGATTCTCTACTGCATCCCTCTTATTCTTTTCCTCAAACTTACTCAATTTGTATTTGTCACTTGCAACTAAATTAGTACTGACAAATGCAAATTGCTGATAAATTTCCTAGATTACTAAAAGCTTTGTTAGAGTCTAATTTTAAGAGTTTTTCCAAAATTTTTAACTTACCATTCTCAGTCTTCGTTACTCAACGCTCACATATACAAGGATGTTTCATCTCCTGGATCCTTTCTTTTCTGTTTTTCTTTTTTTAAAGATTGGCATCTGAGCTAACATCTGCTGCCAATCTTTTTTTATTTTTTTTTCCTTCTTCTTCTCCCCAAAGCTGCCCCAGTGCATAGCTGTATATTCTACTTGTGGGTCCTCTTCGCTGTGCCATTTGGGAGGCCACCTCAGCATGGCCTGATGAGTGATGCCATGTCCCCACCCAGGATCCAAACCAGCGAAACCCTGGGCCACCGAAGCAGAGCGCATGAACTTAACCACCTGGCCACGGGGCCAGCCCTGATCCTTTCTGTTTTTGATAGATTTAGTGGAAGAGATAAGCTGGAGCAAAAATTGCACTAAGTGAATTCTGAAGTTTCTGAAATGTTATTGAGAAAAAATATTTTCTAAAAACATCATAAAGCTAGAACTAAGACTAAATGTAACTCTACTGAATGTGATAGTTATGCAATATCTGGAATATTTTTAAACCAAAATCATTTATTCAACATTAATTTTCAAATATGTGTTATTACATGTCAAGTATTCTATATGCTTTGGGTGTAGTAGTAAATAACAGGGTAGACATTCTTGCTATTTTAGAGCTTATATTTATTATAATCTGAGCTTAAATAGACCCGAAGCCACTTTTAATACATCTATTTTTTAATTGAAGCAACACTGGTTTATAACATTATATAATTTCAGGTGCCCATCATTATATTTCAACTTCTGTATAGACTACATTGAATGCAATAAGGCTTGAATGAAAGAGAAAATCTAGTTTACACATGACTTGAAATTTTATTTCTGTTCATCAGTACTTTTGTGAGATGAGTACTATATCAGGTGTCACAGTAAATTTGCAAATACTTTCAAGAACATTTAAATCTGTTGTAATTCAAAAATGGTAAATAAATTAAGATAATTTTCCATGGATAATAGTGGGAAACCCAGATGCCAAACTAGTTTGGTGACACCATCTTCTATAAATAAAACAGGTTTTAGATTAGAGTATTTCTATCACCACCATCATCTATATGATGATGTTAGTGTACACAATTAGGCGTTTCAACTACTCTGTAAAATAGTTAAATAGTTTCTCCTATTCTGTACAAAACACATATCTTTTTATCAAAATGAGTACTATAATAGTAAGTTCAGAAAAGTTGGCAATTAAGAGAGATTTTTTAATCTTATTAATCCCTCTTTATTTAGAAATATGCTTTCAGAATATACTTACCCATAAAACTATCTGCTTCTTTGACATCTTCTGAGACAGTGTTACAGTAAATATTTTACGCTTAACTTGGAAACACATATACTTTTCATTATCTTTAAGTAATGTGAGGGCTATAAAGGAAAGAAAATGCAAATTTACACTTATTGAGCACATGCTTTCTAGTAGGTATTATTCTGGGCACTTTTGCACATGCTCTCTCACAATAACCCATGGTAGGTATTACTTCCTATTTTTTAGATTAGAAAATAAATTTAGGCTTGCAAAATTGAGTAATTTGGATCTGAGTAGTCCAAATTACAAAACTCAGGCCTTCATCTTTTTTTGTTTTATCTTTGGCCTGTTTCTTCTCCTCAAAATTCTATGGTTATGTAAATATGGTGCTGCAGATGCAATAGATTATTTGAGGAAAATCTAAACAGTGAGATTTTATAAAATTCATTAGTCAATGGCAGAAAAGTCTATTATTTTTGATATATTTTTGAAGCTAATGTTAAAACAATTGATTCTTGATAGTTTCATTTATCCCTAACAGCAATAAAAGTTACCTGCGTATAAGAAGTTACCTGCCTGTTACTATACTCGCGTTTCTATATTTACAAGTTATTCTACACATTTTAAAAGCAAACGTAGCCAAGTAAAGCTCTGTTAACTGGGAGAGTCAGAGCCTCAGTAGCCGTATTTGAATGCTGTCAAAATTCACAACACGGTCAATGGGTCTGCTGTCCGCTGTGCAAAACACCTATGATTACGGCCAGAGTGGCTCGTTCAGTGCTTCCCACAGCTGACTGAGAACCATGCGACCTGGGAGAGGTAATATGGCCTCTCTTTTTTTTCTGTTTCTAATTTGATTTTGCTCTAATAAGATTCCAGACCATAGTTCTAGAGATTTGAATTCAATTGGCCTAAAACAAAGCTCAGAAACTGGTAAACCATTTATGCTCCTTAGGAGACCATGGACGTCAATTAAGTTGTCAAATCAGTTTGATGACACCAGCTGATATGATAGTTCCTTCCAGCATATTTTACACTGTGAACAAATAATTATACTCTGGAGCAATGATCTCTGCTGATTGATCATACATGAACAGAGATTAGTGTTTACAGAAAATAAAACTTCAATATAGACTTTCTAAGACATTTAATGTGGCCTATGGCAATCTCAGTCCTGCCTAATGATTAAGAATAATAGTAAATAGTATAGTATTATTTATAGATGTTGTTACAGCCCTTGTCTTGAGAATGGGAGTAATGTAGCCCCAATTCTGTAAGAACATTCCATTTTTAATGATGGAAAAAGAGTTAGACTAGAGAACCATCCTGAATTTCTGCTCTTCAGAGCAAAAGGGAATAGCAGAGACTGGACTTACTCCTCACACGTGAAAGGACTAAAATAACACAAAATATATGAACCAACCATTGTCAACACCTCGGGTATCAGACAACCAAAGACAGTGATCCTGGAAAGATAGAAAACAAATGTTATAAGCCCTACAATTGTCCCAGCTTATGGCCCGGATAAAATTTCCAGTGCTCTGCGGCCCCCTGAGACAAGTAGACAGAGCTGAGGTTCTGGGAAGACCAAGCCAGCTAGAGTTCATAGAGAACTGGAGAGGGAGAGCATTCCAGAGGTCTTCATACAGTCCCACGCTAGTATACAGCTGTGTATTAGTCAGCCAGTACACATGTATGAAGAAACTACCTGAGTCTAGGACAGAACCAACCAAAAGAATCAAAGTGGAAAAGAACGCTCAAGGCCCACGCAAGATCCATTCCCATGGCCAGAGTAGACTACTTCACAATTCACAGGCCATTTGGTAGAATAGTCAGAAGAGTTTTGCCTCAGTCACGAGGAAAATTAGCCCTAGACTTGATAATGCTGTAGTATTGCATAACAAACACTAAAAGCAATCCCCAAAATAATAAAACTGAGTTAGCACGTATAACAGAGCTCAAGAATCTTTATAGAAATACAAAAGATATCCAGCACTCAACAAGGCAAAGGAGGGAAATGTGATGCATAAGAAGAAAAGTAAATCCGTGAGTTATCCATGAATTAGCGCAGATGATAGAATTAGTACATGAGAACATTAAAGCAATTATCATAACTGTATTTGATACGTTCAAGAATTTAGAGGAAAATGGAAGATGACAAGTAGAGACATGAAAGATCTATATATATATAGAGAGAGAGATGTGTATATATATATATATATATAGATGTGTATATATGGGTTTTTTTTGAGGAAGATTAGCCCTATGCTAACTACTGCCAGTCCTCTTTTTGCTGAGGAAGACTGGCCCTGAGCTAACATCCATGCCCATCTTCCTCTACTTTATATGTGGGACGCCTACCACAGCATGGCTTGTCAAATGATGCCATGTCCGCCCCCGGGATCGGAACTGGTGAACCCCGGGGCCTCCGAGAAGTAGAACGTACAAACTTAACCGTTGTGCCACCGGGCCGGCCCCAACAACTACTGTTTTATTGTCTATCACACAGATGAATTTTCTCTGCTCCTTAACGTCATATTAATGGGATCATACATTGCATACTATTTTGTGTGTGGTTTCTTTTTCTCAGCAAAATGTCTCTGAGAGTCATCCATGTTTTATATAAATCAGTACTTCGTGGGGTTTTTTTTTCCCCTAGGTATTTTTCCTTGCTATAAATATGATACATTTTTCATCTATTCTCCTGTTAATGAACAACAAGGGGCTGTTGCCGGTTGAGGGCTATTATGTACAAAGCTTATACAGGCATGGTTTGGTAGATCTTTGTTGTGGACATGTGCTTAATTTCTTTTTGGTAAATACTAGGAGTGAAGTTGCTGGGCCATATGGTCGGTGGATGCTTAACTTTATAGGAAATCACCAAACTGTTTCCAAAGTGGGTGTGAAATTTTGTGTCCCCACATCAATGGATAAGAGTTCTATAACATAGCCAAAATATAATGTCAGTTTTTCAAATTCTAGCTATTCCTCTGGATGTGAAATTGTATTTCATTTTTAATGTGCATTTTCCTTATAATGATGTGAGCATCTTTTGATGTGCTTGTTGGTGAACACACAGGGACACACACACAAGGACCCACACACAGGCACACACACATTCTTTTGTGAAGTGACTATTTTAGACTTTTGACCATTCACTATCGAGTTGTTTGCCTTTTTTTATTGATTTGTGAGGGTTCTTTCTATATGTTTGATAGCAGTCTTTGTGATAAATATGGCTTGTGAATATGTTTTCCCTGTCTGTGGCTTGCTGTTTCGTTTTCTTAGTAGTAACTTTATGTAAATAGAAGTTATTAAATTTGATGAAATCCAAATTTTCAATATTTTTATAGTTACCTAACCCAAGGTCATAAAGATTTTCTATTTCAGAAACTTTGGAGTTTTTGCGTTTTTGTTGGAATCTATCATCTGTCTCAGATTAAAAGTTGTTACTGATATGAAGTAGCAGGCCCAACTTTCCCCCCTCATACACTTACCCTGTTTTCCCCACACCATTTGTTTAAAAGACTTTCCTTTTCCCATGAATAGTCTTTGCAGTTTTGTCAAAACTCAGTTGACAGCGTATACATCAGTCCATGTTCTGTTCCACATCTCTATCCTTAGTGTCACACTGACTGGACTAAAATAGCTCTATCGTGAACCTCAATGTCAGGCAGAGTAAATCTTCCACCTGTCTTCAAGATTCTTTTCGATTCCGTAATTCTATAATTCCAAATTCAGCTTGTTGATTTCAACAAGCAGACCTATTACGACTTTGAGATTACATTGAACCCATAGATTAATTTGGTGAAAATTGACATTTTCACAATATTGTTTGTGGGCAACACACTTGTTACTATCTCACCGTGAGATTAAGTGTTTAATTCCTTTAGAAACATACTGTAGTCTTTAATGTATAAGGCTTGCACTTTTATTTATTAAATTAAACCCTAAATATTATGTTTGTTAATGCCACTGCAAATGGGAGTATTTATGTAAAAATTTATTTTCCATTTATTTGATGTTTGTGTATAGAAATAAAACTGATTTTTGTGTAATTACTTTGCATCCTGCAACTTTGATTAACTCATTTATTAGTTCTAGTAATTTTTTGAAGATTCCTTATGATTTTCTATGTATAATATCATGCCATCTACAAATAATGATGGTCCTATTTTGTCTTTTTAGCTTCTATGTGTTTAATATTTATTCCTTGCCCTGTGGTACAGGCTAGAAATTCTAGTTTCCTGTTGAATAAAAATAGAGAGGATATCCTTGCCTTGCTCCCAATCTTTGAAGGAAATCATTCGATACTTTACAATTAAGTATGATGTTAGCATTAGATTTTTTTTATAGATGCCCTTCATCAAATTCAGGGAGTTCTCTTCTATTCCTAGTTTGCTGACAGTTTTCGTTAGGAATTGTCAATGAATTCTGTCAAGTAAATTTTCTGCATCTATTGATAAAGTCCTGTGTTCTTCTGCTTCCATTCTGTTCATGTGGTAAATACACTGATTGATTTTTGAATGTTAAAACAACTTTGCATTCTTGAGATAACTCCTACTTCATGTGCTTTCATCTTTTTAGATATGGATGAATTCAGTCTGCTGACAGTATATTACAAGTTTTTGCATCTGTATTCATGAGTAATATTGCTCTGTGCTTTTCATCTAGTGCTTCTTTCTGATTTTGTATCAGAGTAATTCTGGTCCCATAAAATAAATTACAAAGTTTTTCCTATCTTCTACTTTCCAAAAGTGTTTGTGTGTTATTGTCATTAGTTTTTCCCTAATGTTTGGGAGAATTGAGGAGAAAAACCATCCAAACTGAATTTTCTTTGTGGTAAATCTTATAAAGACAAATTCAGTCTTTCTAACAGATAGAGAATTATATAGATTTAAAAACTTTTCTTCTTGTGTCAGTTCTGGTAGGTTGTGCTTTTTAGAGAATTGGTCTAACAACCTCACCACGGTTGATTTATTGTTGACATGAAGTTGTTTAAAATAATACCTTATAATAATTAACACTTGTAGGATGTTTAGTAAGAAATATTTTACTTATGATATTGGTAATTTGTGTTCTCTTCCCTACCCCAAATTAGTGTATCTAGTTGTCTATTTTATTAATCTTTTCAGTGAAACAACGTTTAGCTCTGTTAACTTTCGCTATTGTTTGTTGATTTTGTCATTGATTTCTGCTCTTACATTCATTATTTGTTCTTTTATGCCTATGTGAGTTTAACTTGCTTTTTTTCTTTGTTTCTTAATGTGAAAATTTGATAGCTGATAGTAAACATTTTTTCTCATATAAAACCTAAAATGATAAAATTTCCTCTAAATACTTTTAAAGCTTTATGCTCATTTTTATATGTTGTGTTTTTATTGCCATTCTGTTTGAAATACACTTTAGTTACCCCTGTGATTTCTTCTTAGACATATGGGTTGTTTAAAATTTAGTTATACATTTTTTAAAAGGCAAATTTTGTGATGTGTGAATTATAACTTAACAGATCTGTTATAAAAATTAGTTTTTAAATTTCCAAATACTTGAGGCTTTTCTATTTATTTTTATCAATCAAATTTAATTCCATTGTCAAAAAACACGTTCTGTAACATTTCACTGCTGCATGCAGTGACAGAGATGTGCAGACAGGGGGAGCTGCAGTAAGATTCAAAAGGTCTGTGGTAGCCACTGCTTCCATCTTTCCTTTAGCGGTCACAGGCCTGGCCAACGAAGGTTCTACCCCACCAGGATTTCCACCTCACCATAGATCTTTACTGGCCACCAATTATCCATCATAGCTGGTGTCCATGCCTCAAAAAGATAGGTCCGGTAGATATTAAATTGTTAGCTCCCTTTTGAAGTTACAAATTACTTAAAGTTTAGTTTGCATTGGTTTGTTTTTGGATTCAGAGAAGAAGACAGGAATAAGAAAGAGTGGAGGGTAAAAGATAAGAAATATTTTGGAGTTTAATAAAAATAAATTTCAATAATATACTTGACATCACCTTTAATTTGCTGCATGTTCCTGGGTGTGTGGGCAGGAAACAATGAGGTAGCAAGTGACTAAAGGGAAGATGCCAACTGGCAGAGTGAAATAATTTTCTTTAAGTTTTACTTAATGGCAGAGGATGTGGCGACCTTTTTGTTTGGAGACAGCTACAGGAAGCAGAAGACATTAGAGTCCACTCTCAGTCAGGAGTGGAAACCTACCAAATGTCTGAAGTCCTCAAGGAGATACACAGCTGCAGATAATGCCCTCATATAGTAAGTTTCTACCAGGTGTGAGAAACAGTGTTTCCCAATGTCAGGGATTTTTCATACTCTTCTGGCTCTTTTTTTATTACGTTGGCCTATGTCTGAAATGTTGGCTACAAGCCTGTGTGCTCACCAAGTGAAGTAACTGATTCAGAACAGCCCCAGCGTTTTCCTGAGGTTCATTGCTCAAGTGGGAGAATTCAAGGTCGACTTCCCACAGGTTCCATGGTTTCCTGTTCTTTGGCAGAACCAGGTCTCAAGACTTGCCGTGTCTATTGCTCAACAATGCGGGACCTATGGAAATCTGTCTGAAACCAGTCAAACAAAAGACAGAGCTAGTTAGGGCAGTTTGCCAGCATCCATTTTAGTGATCAATTCAAAATGGTATGCTGTAAGTTTGCTGGAACAATCAGTCGGGTTCCATTGAGTTTAATGGGCGATAAAGATACTTCCTCATTATGACAAGTTTTATGCATTCTGTGCAAACTTTAGACAGGGCATGAGCTCATGTTCAGTCACAACTTGCTCAGTGACTATGCAGAAGGTATGACTTTTTGGTATTAAAGAATCCCTAACTAGAAACTCGAGAAAAATCACGCTCCCGTATTAGCTTTTCAAAGCATTCATTTCTTATTTCTTTCATTGCCACTTTTCCATCACTGTCATCACTCTCTATCTACATAGTCACAAGTTTAGCATTACAAGTATAGCTGCTGTGTAATTCTGGACCAGAACCTTTCCTCTATTTCAAGTCAAGATACTATCTTTGGATCTAATCCATCACTCTGACCTAATTTGTTCTCAGCTCTAAAGAAAAAAAAAATCAAATCAGCCCTTGCCATGAGTCTAATAGAGTTGTCTCAGCTTCCTTCCACTAAGGAGCCATTTAACCACTGAACTTGTATTACACGAAATAGCACTAGGGTGGCTCCAAAGAATCACAGCTGTTTCCTAACCTACTTCAAGGCTCATTAAGAGAAGAGCTTTCAGAAGCGTGTTCCCAGCTGACTCCTGCTTTAAACTTGTCGTATACTATTGGTTTGAATTAATAAAGCTTCCTAAATATCGTTTAGAGTATTGATAAAATATTTAAGAACAAGAGCATTTTATATAAATATATTAAGTTGAGGTAGTGACTCAAGCACCTGGGAAAATGTAGGATATAGGGGATGAAGAGAGAAGAAGGATGCAGAACTGTAAAGGAGCCAGTAAATGTGGGTAATAGCTTAATTATAGATTTATTAATATATTTATATGTATTGAGTTTCTCTTACATGCCAGGCTTCATTCTAGGTATGTGAAGATACATCACTGAATAAACAGATGAAAATCTTGGCCTTCATGTAGTTAATATTTTAATTCAGGATATAGAATATAAACAAATTAGTAAAATTCATATGCTGGCATCTGCAAGGGAGAAAGTTTCAAGGGGCAGGAGCATAGCAGCGCGTGCGTGCAGGCTGGGCCTGCGCATGGAATAGTCTGGGGAGATGTCATTAAGACCATAGGATTTGAGCCAGGAGTGGACAAAAGTCAGCAAGTAGACCATGTAAATATGGAGTAAACAAGAAATGCCCCACTATATTAGCAGCAAAATAGGTGACTACTTACATAATATGAATATTGCATTTTCAATAAATAGAGACCCACTTGAGTGACTGCTACATCCCTAGCACTCAGCTATGCTCTGTAAAGGGCTGGAGAAAAGAGGCTTAAGATCCTCACTGCTCCAAAGGAAATATAAGTTTTCACCAGTGTTTTGAAAAAACTACACAAAATGATTAGGAAGAATGATTAGATAGCACATTCTTAATTATTTAGAATAGAACTAATCTATAAGAATCATTTCTTAATTGTTAAGAATAGAATTGTTTGGAATAGAATTGAATTTATTTAGTAAAATTGCAGAACTGTCTGGCCAAGGAGGAAAAACATTCGAAAAACCAGAGGGAAGAGGATGGAAAATAAAGATGAAAGAACAAGAATGTAGAAACAAAAATTGTGTAATAACGCAGAGAGAAATAGTTGGACTAAATAAATTGGCTTGATGGTAGAAGAGAGCTAGTCTCTGGGAGTTGGATAAAATGATGTGGGATTGGGGCCTGCCCATAGCCAAGCGGTTAAAGCTCCACTTAGCAGCCTGGGTTCACGGGTTCCGATCCTGAGCGTGGACCTACTCCACTCATCAGCCATACTGTGGAGGCATCCCACATACGAAAAACAGAGGAGGATTGCCACAGATATTAACTCAGGGCTAATCTTCCTTCTGCAAAAAAAGGAGGAGGATTGGCAACAGATGTTAGCTCACGGGAAATCTCCCTCACCAAAAGAAAAGAGAAGAAAAAAAAAAAGAATGTGGGATTAGGAAGGCCTTAATTTCTGGGACAAGGTCTAAGTGTCTGGAATTATTGGAATAAGCAACGATTGATATTTTAAGTAAGATTTGCTACCCAAGAGATTCTCCTTCTTTTGTCAAATATGGTGTCTGAATGTTCCACCATTAGTCATTCTTTGCGTTTAGACGTTGCCCCCGAAGTTCCCTGTGAATATGCACATACATAATATATTGGTGTGTGCTGCTTTGCTTGGTGTGAGCCCATGTGGCCCCCTCACCCTCCTCTTCACCTGATGCCCTCGAAAGTGGAACTGCTAATTCTCTAGCAACTGCTCCTAGTAATAGGAGTTAGTAGCAGCAGTTGTAGTCGTATTCAAACTCTCTCTCCCCTCTGGCAATTTCCTTCCACCTAGGAACGTGTTCAAGTATTTCCAATACTAACAATTTCTCTCTTTAACTTTTATTCCCTTATAGCACATGCCCCATTTCTTTATTCTTTCAAATCTACGCTTCTTGGAAGGAGATCTCTGCCTCTGTTTCTCTATGTCCTACTCCCCGGTAATCTGGCTTATGCTCCCTCCATTCCACTCCACTAAAGATCACCCTAATGATTTCATAGAGGACTTTCTAATTGCCAAATTCAATAGACTACTTTAGTCCTTACACTTCTTGACCTCACCGATTCATTCCTTTCTGTTTTCATGTATCTCCCGGGAAACTCTCCTGCATTCCACTCTCATGATTCTTACCGTGTTTCAGAGAACACTGCCTCACTTCGTCGTGCTTCTTCCCATACCAGTCTCTTAGCCTGCACAATCTCATCTGTGACCAGACTTCACTTATGATAAATGTACTAGATAAGTGTACTAGAAATGCCCAGACGTTACCTCTAATTCAGACCTCTGCCTTAGTGACAACTCTGCAGGCTCAAAGCGGCACAAACTCAAATTTGAGCTCTTCCTTCCCAGAACCTGCTTACTCTTCTCTCTGTTTTCTTTATCTTTACTGGAGCAATTGTCAACCTACTTGCTAAATACAAAGACATGGAAACCTTATTTGACTTCTCATCACCCATATTCAATTGACCACACAATCCGGTTGTCTATTTTCTTAGTGCATTTCACGTTTGTCCTCTTCTCTTCTTACTACCTCTTCTTTAGCTAATGTTTTGTCAGGTCCGCTTCAATAGTTAAGTGGTCTCCTCATTAAACTCCTGCTCTTCAATTGTGTTTCTGTTCAGTTGATTTTCTTTACTGAAGTTATAGCAATCTTTCTGAAACAAATCTGATAGTGCCACTTCTTTCCTTAAAGTCTCTCAGTGGCTCCCCAAAGAATAGTAGAGATCCCTTTCGAGATATTTAGAAACCTCTCTACCTTTTGGTTCCTGTCTTCTCTCATCTTCTCCATTTGCATGCTGCATAGTCTAGCAACACTGTAAATACCTGTATTTTTCTTGATGTGTCCTGCTGTGTACTATTTCATACATCTTTATTTTGGTTCATTGTATATCCTTATTTCTTGGAATGCTCCTCTACCCTGTTTTTCTGGCATTGTCTGTGAAGATGTTAGTAACTCTATCTGGAAAGACATAGTAAATTATTCTTTCTTTCTTGCATGTGGATTTCTTCCCTAAACTTCCCTTAGGGCACTCATCATGTTTTTTCACCATTTTTGTTTATATTTTTCTCTCTGTTGGAGAGAAATGCTGGAACATATTTTCCATTTTGTATCACAAACACCTACCACTAACTGGAATATGGGGATGAGGGGGCAACATTCAAGAATATTTGTTGCATAAATAGAATTTGGCCATAGGAAACAAACAAAATATTCATATAAAAATTGTAAATGACTGCATAATTTTTTCTGGAACTCTCCAACAAATACAGAATAAAAATAAGATAGGGATGAATTAAACAGGGATCATCTTGTTAAGTTAGAACTAGTGATAAATTATCAGGGAAGAGATATCATGAGAAAAGTTATACATAGCCAACTAGCATAATAGTTTGAAAAATCGTAGGAGAAATAGAATGAGTGTGATAGCCAAATCCCAAGTAAGATAGATAAGAAAGAAAAGATATTGACTTTGTCTATAGGAGTATAGGGATCAGAAATGATGAGAATAAAGAACTATGATTATTGTTAGGACTCCTGACCTTAATGAAAACAGCTATTTTGGATTAGATAGGGGATATCGTAAACCGTCATTTAAGCATAGAAGAGACAATTAAGAATACCTTTCATTTAAAAGGAGTTTATTACTTCAGCATCATTAATACCATACTCACATTTGAAACACAAGAATGAAGAAATGTAGGAGGTAAGAGAGAAAAAAGCTAAATATGATCTAATGCTCAAAAGTTTAGCGATTCCAAATAAAAAGAGGTGAGAAAATAACAGAAGGCTAAGGAGTAAGAGTTCTCTCAGCCATGGGTGAGACCAGGTAGATTTTGCTGCCGTGTCCACCTTGTCCCCTGGCTGAAGCTAGACTGTCTGGAGGCTGAGGCAGATTTCAAATCCAGTGACTTAGGACACGATTTTCAGATCAATATTATTAAGTCTTTGAACTAAGCTGAGGAAAAAGTTTTCTATGTGTACTTTAGGTTTTGTGTTAAATTAACAGAGACAGGTCTCCTGATGCCAAGAGATGTTTGTAAGGAGGAAGCACACATGTTCCAATGGCCTCGGGCTCTTGGAAGGGTGATTTCAGAGAAAGAGAGGAGAAACAGAGCATTCAGGAAAAAAAGCCCTGATTGAATACAGATGTGCCTCCATTTATACGTCTGCCTGTCGCCCTAGTCCGCGGCTCCCCGCGATCCGAGTCCAGCACACCCTCTTCGGGCGCTTTCCCCAGAATCTTAGTAACCACCCCATACCTTTTCTATTTCTTCCTTTCCTTTCAAGTGATGGAGTTTCAAAAGCATTCCTTTCATCTTTGCTTAAACTTTCCCCTACTGTAGCTAATGTTTCCTTTTCCTCCTTTAACTATCTGGTCTCTATTTGTCTATTTTGTTGATTCTATATAAAACCAAAACAGAAATAGTACCTATACATAAATATGTATACATATGTATGTATTGCTTCTAAATATATACAGCTATACAGTTTCTAAACATCCATAAACAAATTACATCCAGACTAAACTATGCATTCTACCTCCAAAACATAATAGCAAACAACAGAATACACAGATTTTATGCTTATCTTCCAAAACTACTTTTTTTAGCTTTTATATGACATTTTCAATATGAATGGTGGTTTTATGTTCATCTGTTACCCCTGACAAAATTTCATCTGTCCACTTTAATCTATCTTTTTCAGAGCTCCAATCCTTACCTTTTAGTGTCAAAACTACGGTCCAAATTTATATGGTACATGGATTTCTTTTCAATCAGATAACTAAGAGATGCTGATTTTTAATTTGAATTACACTAATGTTGAGTCTTGAATGGAACAGATGGTCTGACTCTGAGTTGCTATTACTTAATTTGTCTTAGTTCTCATTAGTTTTGTTCCTGCTTTTAAAATTAATGCAGTATTCCCTATCTTCAGTAGGAATCCATTTCTCAACGGGATATACCATGGTTCCTATATTGTACACATTGATCACAGATATTAAGTGAAAGGAAGAATTTGTGCTTTGATTCAGCACAGATGGCAAGATAAATTTTATTTTATTTAACAAGCGTTTACATAGCATTCATTGTGTGCCAGCCTCTGTCCAAGTATGCAGTGATTCCATTAATCTTCATAATAGCCCATGTGAAACACTTCTATTTTAAAGTCAAAGAAACTGAGACAAAGTCAGTGAAGTAACTTGTTTGCGATATTATAACTAATAACTAGCAGAACTGGCATTGTAACTCTAGAGCAATTTGTCTTATAAAGATTGTGTTATCTATCCTTTAAGTTGACTGTCAAGAGTTAAATATTTATATTTTATAACTTTCATCATGTTTCCATTTTTTGTAACTTTTTATTTTGGAATAATTTCGCAATTAGAGAAAAGTTGCAAAAGTAATACATAAAACTACTGTATCTTAAACCCAGAGTCCTCAATTGTTAACATTTACCATATTTTGCATTATAATTTTTCTCTATGAGAGTATATTTTATATTTTTCTAAGCTATTTGAGAGTTAGTTGCAGACATGATGCCTGTGTATATGCCCTACTAGCAAAAATATGTTCATATGTAATTATTATATTTGTATAATTCCTTAATTGTACAATATTGTAATTGTATAATTGATGCACTTTTATTATGTAATTTACAGAACTAAATGCCAATTGTCTCAATAATATCCTGTACCAAAAAAAATTGGTTCACAATTCAAAATCACATATTGCATTTAGCTTTAATACCTAGTCTTTTAAAATCTAGAACTTTTCCTTACTCATTCTTTATCTATCATAACCTTGATAAATTTGAAGATTACTGGCAAATTGTTTTATGGAATTTCTCTCAATTTGTATTTAGCTTATTTTTTTTAAATTAAATCTAGGTTAGGTAAGTTGTCTTGATTTCTGTTCCATACTGGTAATAACTCTGATCACTTGGTTAAGGTGAGGTCAGCCAGATTTCTCCATAGTAAAGTTAATACTTCTCCCTTTGTAATGAACAAATATTTTGTGGGGAGATACTTTGAGAGTATGCACATATCCTGTTCCTTATTAAATTTTCAACCAGTAGTCAGCACCTATTATCCTGACCCAAACCAATGGTTACTATGATGTTTGTCAAATGGTGATTTTCTAATTCTATCATCTCTTTTGCATTTACTAGTTAGCATTCTGCTATACAGAAGAATTCTTCCTCTTCTCTGTACACTTATATCCCTCTGTAGGAATTTATATCACTGAGGACCCATAGACTCCATTTTTATTCATTGGTTTATAATCCATTAATATCCTTATCTATTTTTTTTTAAGATTTTATTTTTTCCTTTTTCTCCCCAAAGCCCCCCGGTACATAGTTGTATATTCTTCATTGTGGGTCCTTCTAGTTGTGGCATTGTGGGACGCTGCCTCAGCGTGGTTCGATGAGCAGTGCCATGTCCGCGCCCAGGATTCGAACCAACGAAACACTGGGCCGCCTGCAGTGGAGCGCGCGAACTTAACCACTCGGCCATGGGGCCAGCCCCTATCCTTATCTATTTTAATGTTCAAATTGTCCAAGTGGAAGCTCCTTCCAGCAGCTCCTGTGACTTTTGGACGTGTACTATCATTCCTTGAATGTTACCTTCTGACACAAGAAGATGTTAGTTTATTTAACATTTATTGATTTGAAATGTAGTTTGGTTGATTTGTTACATTATATTTTAGGCTTTTTCTTTGCCCCAAATTTGTTATTTCATCATTTTTTGAGTGTGTCAAATACTAACATGGTTCCAAAAGTAAATCTGTATAAAGAGGTATACTCAGAGAATTCTCAATGCTTCCCCTCAATTCTTCTACTCTATTCCTTCTCCTAATCTCATAGTTTACAGCTTATCCTTCCTAGGTTTTTTCACATTTTCTCAATCAAGTTTGCTATTGGGTAGTCTATTTTTAAGTTTTTTTTTCTTTTGCTGAGGAAGATTTGCCCTGACTAACATCTGTGCCAGTCTTCCTCTATTTTGTATGTGGATTGCTACCACAGCATGGCTGATGAGTGGTGTAGGTCCACACCTGGGATCCAAATCCATGAACCCACACTGCTGAAAAGGAGCAGGCCCAACTCAATCACAAGACCATGGGGCCAGCCCCTTAAGTTTTTTTTAAATATGGAATTTTGGATTATTGGTCTGCTGTTTTTCTGTGCTCTGCATCATTAGTTTTGTCATACAATTACTATTTGCTGTATTGTGCTTTTTGGGTATATTTTGGAATTTTCTAGATTTTTGAGTTGTGAATTTAATTCATTTTTTCTTTTTTTTTTACTGATAAATGCAAGTTAAGATGTAGATTTTCCTGTGATAAAACTTTAATACACCCAATGCATTCTGACATGTAGGGGTTTTACTGTCCTTTTAGAAATTATAGTTTTGGTTTTTATTTCAACTTTCATGATCATATTAAATTTCCACGTGGAACTTTTTTATATGACTGTGTCATTAATGTCATATGATTTTGTTTGTAATATTTCTACTTTATTAAACTTATTGATGCTTCCTTTGTAAGCTAATCAGTTTTGTTCATGTTCCGTGTATGCTACAGCTAGATAAAAAGGTGTTTTCTCTCTTGTGTGAGATCCATTCATGAAATCAACCATCTTTATTTAGATTGTCTCTGTCTTTACATTTTCCACTTGATCTGTGTTCTATTTTTACTGTGTTTCCGTCTGTATTCTCTTCCAATTTCTCTAGTTTCTGCTTTGTAAAGGTGATTATTTTTTTAAGTGTAGATTTTTATAACTTTTATCATCATAGTGATATGTGAATTTTTATGATAAGCAGCAGCTTTTAATGCCTTTTGGGTTGAACTTTACTTTAGTATTAGAATTTAAACCCTACTTATTGTTTCTACCCTGTTCAACTCTGCTTTGGGTGTCTTTGTTATATAGAGCATAGAGTGGCTAATTCTCTATGAATTCCCTGAAAATTCTCCATTGTTGCTTTGGTCTTTACAATGATTTTTAGAAATCTGATGCTAGTCTGATACTCTGGCGGGCTATATGATCTTTTAATTTGCAGCTTCTGAGGACTGTTTCTATATCTTCAAATTCCAGTAATTTACTAGATTTGACCTAGAGTTGACCATTCTGGGACAATTTTCTCAGATGCCTGCTGTAATATGTATCCATATTTTTATATGGATTTTTGCCTGTTTTCCTTTTAAATGATTTTTGTGTCAGAACATTTTACCCTCTTTCTCTATCTCATCTTCTTCCATATGGCTGTTTTCCTACTTTTCCGTAATGCCTTTTTAAGCTTTTTCTTGAATTTGTTCTTCCTTGGTCAATTAGTCCTTTGAATTTTGGTTAAATATTCGTTTTTCTTGTAGAATCTAATTTCCTGTCCTTTTAAATATTTCCCTTTACTGCTTAATTTCCGAACTTCTCTCTTTTAAAAATATGTTTTTTCAAGAAGCATTGCCTTTCCAAGGCTGTCTCATTGCCTATGTCCCTTCTGAAGTTATTTTCTTCTGATATGTGCTCAGATCTAATTTGATGCTCAGTATTTTTAGATGTAGAGCTGACTTTCTCAGAGTGATTGCACTTTAATATTGTATCCTCTAATTCCCCTTTTGCTTGCAAGTTTCTTTTTTCTGAGGAAGATTAGCCCTGAGCTAACATCTGCTGCCAATCCTCCTCTTTGTGCTGAGGAAGACTGACCCTGAACTAACATCCATGCCCATCTTCCTCCACTTTATATGTGGGATGCCTACCACAGCATCGCTTGACAAGCAGTGCCATGTCCGCGCCTGGGATCCGAACCAGTGAACCCTGGGCTGCTGAAGCAGGACGTGTGCACTTAACCGCTCCGCCACCAGGCCGGCCCCGCAAGTTTCTTCTCTTTTAAGACTATCTCTTGGTTCTTCGTAAAGGCTTGTGCTAGAGTTTAATAAGTAGCTTTATTTGAATTAGTGTTTATTTTACTACTATCAGGTAATTTAAATTTGTAGTGTCCGCTGTTTTCCAATTAGGCTCCGGTGGAGATTCATGTGGATTTACTTATTCTTATTGCTCTTAGTTTTTGGAGAAAATGTTGGGATATTTCAATTTAAGTAGTCCCTGTTATCAGAGTCATCCAGAATTTATTTCTGCCTTATTGAGAACATTATCAGTATTTTTAAAATTTATTTAATATACATTTTATTAAATGGTGTGTGTGTGTGTAAAATTGTGGCTCATTTATATTGAAAGAAGAAGTAAATGATACAGTAATGGCAATTATCAATAATCAATTGATTTTGGAAACTTTTCAAGTAAAGAATTGCCTGATTTAAAATAATTTTAATAGAAAAGTATTTGGTCACTCTAACTCCAAATGTGGTATTTGGAAAATATTGTGATATTAAACTATTTATTATTATAACTAATTTTTGTTCCTTAGAAGTATAATAATAAACTCTAGGAGTATAGCACACAGTTCATGTTTTGACATGATCCAAACAGAAAATTGAACGGTCTCTTGAATTTACCCTGCCTTCTATTCCCAGTGGTGGGACTTTAAAGTCTTTGTTGTATCCTATAGCTCCTCTACTCAAAGCTTTCCTTGATTTCCCATCTTACTCTAGGTAAAATATCACAGTATTTTTCAACGGCCTATAAAATCCCACAGGTGTTGGTCTGTGACTATCTTTCTACAGTGATCTATTTCCCATTGCATTCACTGTGCTCCCGCACATTATTCTTTGTAGTCTATTGACACACCAAGCACACCGCAAAAGTTTTCCGTGGGAAATTCCCTCTTCTTGGAAATCTTTCCCTGAGATGTGTGCATGCTTGCACCTACAGTTACTACAAACTATTGTAACTACCACAAGTCCCTGTTCATATAAAAGATTACCGATGACAATAAGATTATCAATCCTAGACCATGTTATATAAAACATATCTCGCCTCACTCTCTGCCCCCACTTCATATATTTAGGTATTTGTTTCTTCATTTTCTGTCTTTTCTCCATAGAGTATAATTTCCCAGAGAGCAGGAACTTTGTCCTGTATTCCCAGAAACTCGAACAGGAACTGCTCTCAGCATATTACTTGCTTAGTAAATATTTGTTGTGTGAAGAAGGACTGATTGAAGTTTTTGTTTAGTCTATATCTCCTTCAAGGAAAAACACATCATCTTAAACGTAATTAATCAGAATCCCTTGTGATTCTTAGCAAGACGTTGAAGCCACATATAAATGGTGCACAATGAAGACTTTGATGGCTATTGAAGAACATTTTATTTTATATCATCCATTTTCTTTTCATTTCAACAAATCCTTATAGAGCTCATATTCTGTAACCATTTAATGGAGTAGATTCAAGTAATAATAAACTTAGTAAAACATGGTGTCTGCCATAAAAAAACACTGCTAACCATTTCAAACTCCAGTATTTAAAAAGAACGTATTTGTAGAAATCAATATTTGCATTAGAACATTTTCTTTGAGATATTTAGAAAGCAGGAGGGGCAGCATTATACACATAGTTCCATTATGCACATAGTGCGTAGTGCCTGATTTTAGAGGTCTGTTTCATGTTCATTATACCATACTAAGAACCAGACAATAATTATGGAAGATATGTCAAAATTGGATTCCAGGCATAAAGAGCTTAATGACCCTGGATTTACATTGTATGTCTGTTTTTATGTGAATTTTCCCTGGGTATTGCTATCTTTTCCAAGATGTGTTTACCTGCGATTATTGCATAAATGCCAGTGTGCTGGGTGTGAATACGGATAGGCATATCTCAAGACCTCAACGTGCTGATGTTCTAAGATAAAGATTCAGGGCAATTCAAAACATTTAAAAATATAAATAGTGAAAATCATGATAATACCTCACATAGTTTTAATGTTGCCATGTGCCAGGCACTGCTCTAAATCCTTTTCATGAACTAACTCTTTTATACCAATAAGCAGCATTGCATACTGTGTAAACCGGAGTCAGGTTTTCATCAGGCATGGGCTACTCTTTCTGCTTCAAAGAACACAGTAAAAGAGAGATCCACTTTATTATACTGAGAAATAAAAGGAGCCTGTTTAATAATGGTTCTGTTGATGACACTATCTAAAGAGGGAAGAAGCTTGGAATCAGGATTGGCTGGGGGGGAATACTGAAGCGCTTTTTCTTCTTCAGCTTATTAGAGCTAATGGCTCCTATCCACTCACTAGGCAGCTGGCATATATGCTGACAAGACATTGGGGCTTCTAGAAGGATTGTAGCAAATCCACACACTTCATGAAGAGAACCTTCCTTTCTTGCCTCATATTGTTTGTTTAGTCAACAGAAAGATTTTGTTTGCTAAAAAGGCACTAGCTCCCTATAATATTATATGATGAGAATGATCCAAGATTTAGTTTTTTTTCTTTTTTTAACAGAAAATAGTATGTTTAAATAACTTTTATCAATAATAAAACATCAATCCAAAATAAAAATCATTCTGTGGGGACAAGAAATTTCTGAGTGTAATGTCCCAAAGAGAGAATAGAGTTCTAAAAATGCAGAAAGAAATTAGCTATGATGAAGTGAGACCCAGGATTTCTATTAAAAACACAATGCATTTAAGATAGGTAATTTGAAAGGAAGATATACTCTTAATAGTTCATAAGTTTACTTTAGAATTTTGGGTGATTATGGACAATTTTAGGTATTATTTGTCTTCAATAGCCAAGAGCTGCCTAAATCTGTGCCATATTACAAACCACAGCTAAATGCCTCCCAGGGTCCCTGAAAGATGGCTGAAAGGTACATGTATGTGCCAATGGAAAGAAATAGTGACACTTTGTTAGCTAGGCTGGGGCCCAAGTCCCAATGCTGAGAATTCTGGGAAGCTGGATCAAATCTTAAAAAGGACCATCTATTTATCTCAAGCTAGTTATCTCAAAATAGATTCATGCAGAATCTATCTGCCATTCAAATCCCCCACTCCCCTCCCGCACACACATGCATGCACAGATACACAAAAAGTCCACCCCATATCTAGGATCTCACCAATAAGAATTTTAAAAACGTCTAAGACATCATTTCTCTCTAAAAGCTGGAGGAAATTCAGTTCAGGAGTGACAGTGAGAGAGACTACTACTAGCTCTACTGGGGTCATTTTCCCGGCCACAGCAAAACCCTCAGCCTGGCTGCTCCAAGAGAGGGGAGACAGGAGAGCTCTGGAGTTCGGAAGGCTTTTCCCTCTTCGTAGTGGGTTGTGTCCTTTTCCAGATACACGATAAAATGAGAAATAACTAAGAAACCTGCATTCACAGAAACTAACCTCATAACTCATAGTGACTTTGCACTCTAGCAAATAAGGCTCAAGCAGTGTCTTAGAATATTACCAACAATTTGCAGAATTGCCCACCTGTGTTACCTTGGGCAGATTACTTAATTCCTCTGTGCTTCAATTTCTTCATTTCTGAGTAGGTATAATATTTTGCCTATCTCACAAGGAATTATTCAGATTGACTGAGTATTCTTAAAGCATTGAAAGTTGCGTTTGTCACAAAAGAAGTGTTATGTGACCAAGATAAAGAAAAAATCAACTTTCAGACTTTAACGCCATTCTGTAGTTCCAATGTTGAATTTACTTTAATGAGGCTTATATTAAAAGGAAAGCTAAGAGAATTATATGTAAAGTTATCTGAGCAACTATATAGACTCAGTCTCACCCAGACTGATGATTTTTAAGGAAAGAGTTTGACAATTTTCACATGCCATTTGACATTTTTCTATTATTGTTTAAAAGCTTAAAAATGCTTTTGCGGCTGGCCTGGTGGCACAGCAGTTAAGTTCACATGCTATGCAGTCCTCAGGTTCTGATCCTGGGTGTGGACCTAGCACCACTTATCAAGACATGCTGTGGCAGGTGTCCTGCATATAAAATAGAGGAGGTTGGGCATAGATATTAGCTCAGGGCCAATCTTCCTCAGCAAAAAGAGGAGGATTGGTGGTGGGTGTTAGCTCAGGGATAATCTTCCTCAAAAAAAAGCTTAAAAATGCTTTGAATCTCAAGAATGATTTCCAGTTCTTATACAAAAATATCAGACTGTAAATTGGAAATAAAATTGCATAAATTTTGTTTCTATTTCCATTTATTGTGTTGTTATGGATACTCGAGGCAATGTTTTAAAAATACGTTTTTATCCTGTATGTTGAGAGAATTCTGAATGATCTCTGTAAGGTGATACTAACACAGAGCAAATATTGGGGAAAATTCTAATTTTTGTGACTATAAAGCATATAGATATAGATTTAGTTAAGAAACACCTAAACATATTGCTTCTTTAAAAATGAATCCTTACCTTTCATTTTTCAAATTTTTATCCTAAAACGGAGAGTAGACTATTGGAATAGTGTTAGGCTTAGAAAATCCGTGGGTCAAGACACAGTGATCCCATTTTGACTGAAGCTTCTTGTTCAGCCTGAGTCTGAGTGCTTTCAACTAAAATGAGTATTTTTGAAATATCAAGATCATCGTATTTTTCATGTTCTTCCAAGTAGAAGAAACATCTATGATTTCCAGAAATGAGAGAATAATTGACCATATCCCAAAATGACAGAGGAAGGGAGAAAACATCTCAGTTAAGTCTGTGGGTATTGAGCCACTTGATAAATGAGACACAGCTAAAAACTGGACAGAGTGTGCAAGGGCATCAGAAGAGGACGAAAGAGGCAGCAATTTCATTTATAGGCTGATCCAAATTAATGTGACTGTATATTTGTGTGTGTGTGCGCACGCCCCTATATAATATCCTTCATTTTTATATCATCTCTTCAACTATGTTATATGCTTATTGTAAATAAAGTCTTATTTTTGACAGAGTCAATAATATTGTCTAGTTTCTAAATCAAATAGAAGCTTTATTAACCGTTATCGCACATGATTTTAGCCACTCTCTAGTCCTGAGAACTCTCTCCTGTTGTACCATTCATGACGTGGTTTCTATTTGTTTGCCCTCTGCCCCTCTGGCCAGTCTTATTCAATCCGCGTTATGGGATCTCCCCCGGTCTGTCCTTTTAGATAACTAGTTTTCATCATATTTCTCTATTCAGCCTTCTTGACTTCTTATTCTAGACATGTTTCCTGGAATATCTCATCTCTTGTCATGGCTTCTATCCCCTGTGTTTAGATAAATTTCAAATCTATAGCTGTAATCCTGACTTCTGCAATGGGCCTTAGACATAGTGTGTTCAACAGGATGACTTATAATTCTACTAGCACCCTCATTCTGTCAGAAACTAAACCCATCATCCTTGCACCACAATCCATTCCTACTGTATTTTATATTTTAGTGAACGGTGACTCTTTTTACTTAGGCAAACCATATGGAAAACTCTTAGGGATTTTAATCTTCATATTCAATTGCTCCTGCAATACGATTTTATCTGCCTCACCGAAACCCACCTTCTTCTCTCCGTACTCATTACCACTGCCTGAAATAATGACAATTATAGAAACATTTAAATCACTAGTAACCTAGTGGATCAGGCTGACTCATTCTTATACAACATTCATAATTACACCAACAATCATTTCCTTAAATGCATATTTTATCACACAATTCTCCAGTTTAAAATATCTTAATGCCTATAGTAACTTCTCCTTAGTATGTCGTAAAAATTCCTCCATGATCTAGGGATTTGGTTTCACCTTCAGCTTCATTGCTCACCACTCACCCCTCCCCAGTGTACACTGTCAGTATCTAATCACTGTATTATCATTATATTATCTTTAAGAAATCTTATCTTCTTGCCTTGGCACATCCTGCTCTTAGGGAATCATCTGCCATACCCTTCGCACTAAGCCGGCTCTTATGTGTCCTTCATAACTTATCTCAGACATTCCCTCCTCTGAAAATATTTCTTTCAACATTCCATCTTTCAGATTGAGTTAGCTGTCCTTAAATGTGGTCACATGACAGCTAGCCCTGATTGTCTGTAATTTAATTCTCAGCTTCTTTGTCAGTCTCTTCCACTGAGATTCTTAAGGGTGCATGTTCCATGTATTGTCTATGGCTCTCTAGGACCAAGTTTATTATCTGACCAAAAAGTTGGTTTTAGTAATTATAAATTAAATGAACAACTGATGAATTGACTGAATTTGTGAATAATGCCTGTGATAGGTAGAATAACGGCCTGCCAAGATTACTACATCTTGATTTCCAAAACCTGTTAATATATTACCTAATATGGCAAAAGGGAGTTTCTAGATGTGATTAAGAGTTTTGAAATGGGAAGATTATTCTGGATTATCCAGGTAGGCCCAATGTAATCAATCACAAGGGTCCTTATAAGAGGGGAACAGGAATGTCAGAATGAGAGAGATTTGAAGATGTCACATAGCTGGATTTGAAGATGATAGAAGGACCCGTGAGTCAAGGAAGGCAGTGGCCTCTAGGAGCTGGAGAAGACGAGAAAACGGGTTCTCCCCTAGAGCGTCCAGAAGGAACGCAGCCCCTCAGTTGGTTTGCTGTTAGCCCAGGAAATTTAGGTTTGAACTTCTGACCTCTAGAAATGCAAGATAATAAATATGTTTGTCTTAAGTCACTAAATTTGTGGTACTTTGTTACAATAGCAATGGAAAACTAATACAATGACTTGTTATACAATGCATATAACTGGGAAAATAAAAACTATACAAGAATATCTTAATGATTGATTAAAGCAATTTAAAATAAAGTAACCATCTTAGGTTAATTTTTCTTGTGATATTTATGGCCAAATGGAATGAAATATCTTTTGGGTGGATTTACTGTAATTAAAAAATGCTATCTTAAACTAAATGAAATCTTAAAACTTATGGAATTAAGCTATTTCATTTTACTAACAAGAAATTATTTGTTGCTTATCTGAAATTCAAATTTAACTGTATGTCCTGTGTTTGTATTTGATAAATGGCAACCCTAATTCTGGGGAACATTAGGTTCAGCACGTCACTGAGATGCAGGGCCATGGAATTTCATCCCAGTGCTTCAACTCAAAACTTTACATCTTGACTTTAATACAGGCAATGTAGGGCACTTCTCAAATTGATTTCATGTCTAGACTGTCTAAAATGACCCCATAGTCTGACTTGCTTAGTTATATGAAGAATGTTCATAAATGGACCTATATTTATAGAACCCTGTATCCACTGGACTTTTAGGATGAGAATGTGCCCCAGGTTTTGTAACATCCCTCTCTCAGACTGCTGTGGAAATGACCAGATTCTCTAGACCTACTGATAGGGTAATTACGATATCTTAACAGGACAAGATTTTATACTTAATAAAGGGACAGTTCAGTGCATTATGAATACTGACTAATGATAACAGTACTGGATTATAACCATGGTTAAATTAAAGGATCAGCTAGCTTCTAACATATGGATTTAAGCATGCACAAAATTTCCCTACCTTGAATAGATTCTCTTTTTATTAAGCGTTTTCCCCTTCCTTTTTTTGTAAAAAACAAAATAGAAAACAAAAGGATCCTTTTGGCACTTGTTCCTTAACAAACAAATGACATGTTTGCTAAGATCTCCCCTCCCCTGTTGATGCTTAATGTAGGATCCAGCATGACAGTCATGCCTGTGCGAGATGTCTTGTTCTACAGCATTCATAAGCATGTGTTGCCTCCCCGCCAGAACAGAGGCAGTTAATGATGTCCATAATGCTCTATCAACATGACTTAAATTCAAAGATGTTTGCATGTGTAATGATCACACTGGAAAAAAAAAGTGATAATTAAGATTCTGAAGTACAAAAGGGTAATGCACTGTCCTCTTCCTCAGTAGGGAAGTTCATTAGCAGTGGAATCATGTCATTTGCCCATCTGTTCATAATTGCATTCACCCCAGGAACTAAGTGAAGGGAGTGACATCACAGAACCCTTATATACACAAGTCGGTAGATCACACGTATGTTCTGATCTGCATGGGTGACTGGGGGGAAGAAAGCAAAGCAACAACAGAACCCCACCAGCAACAATAACAACTCATTGAGACTTTTCCAAGCTTAGCGTAAGCAGATGACCTCATTAATTTTATAATCTTGACAAGATATTCTATTTCTAGGAAATCTCACCGAAAAATAAAGCACTGCTGCTTCTGTGTGCTATTGGGGCCATACTGTGGGGTAATTATCTTTCAACTGGTTGGAGACACACCTCTTGTTTGTGTGTCCTAAACATCGGGTGCTTAGCAGCTGCTGTGGTATCAATGGGCAAACGAAACAGGCCCTCATTAGATTAGCACCGAGCTGATTGCTGGTGCCAATCTCATTACTATTGGTGACTAAACTGGCAGACTGTCAGGATGTCTCATGGTGAGATGAGCTTTTACAGCTCTTTGTTTGTAGTTATTATAAACAATGAAGTGAAAGCAATCCCTTGGGCATAGTCATGTCTCAGAGGCTTTCTTTGTGAGCAGCAATCAGCTTGCAGAGGCAGCATTGGTAAACAACTTCTTATTTTAAGGAACGATATTAATTAAAGCATGGAGTGTGCTTTGGAAAGAGAACTTCTTAATTATTTAATGTCACCTGCTCTGATCAGGCCCACCAGTTGAAAATGATTTTTTTTTTTTGCCTCAAATATAGTTTGCCTGTCAGGAACACCAATGAAAATATAAGCTTCCAAGTGGTGAAAACCTGTTTTTCATTTGAAATAATCTGCAAATGTGAGACATTACATCATAGTCTTAAATGCAAAGCAGATTTTCTTACTTTCCTTGGAAAACTGTATTGAATCCAAAGCCCGTACTCTGAAGCATTGCAAACTATTTAGAGGGGGTTAGGTCACCAGAATAAAATGATCAATCTATCTAGAAAATGACTCAAAAGCATTTGGTTCATGGTGCCAAATGTATATTTGAAAAATAAAGACTGGCATTGGGATTGTAATATCCACCTGAGTAAATGAAGAAATGTGTTTGATGAATTGAACTGAAGCTTAAGACAATATCCATAATATTTTTTAAAAAGATGATGTAAGTAATGCCTTACTTCATTTTACCAGGGTTAATATAAGCACAAATGTACTTGATAAATAGCTTTAATCAAACTCTTAAAAATAAAAATAGATTTTGCATATTTAAGCACTATTACGCTTTCTGGATTTAAGGAACAGGTATTTTGTCTGCATATTCTGTGTAGATATTACTACATAGCAAAAGAGATATTTGGAGTCTAAATTACCCAATGGGTTTATTGTTTTTATCATTTTCAAAGTACAAGATAAACTCCAGAAGGCTAAATATTTTTTTTCTGGCAAAATATCTGTAAATAGCTCAAGAACCTCATCTGTGTCTGTTGGTTTGTAAGGATCTAATGTGAATTTCTGTCTTACTTCCAGAAAGACACACCTTTTTCAGGAGAACATCTCTGTGACAGAGATGAGCCATCCAAAAAAGGAGACGAGTTTCAACCATTTCCCCAGAGAGCAGTAATGAATGCATTATAGATTTTCATATGCACAATTTGGCTTTTCCCTTAAACTAGAGAGAGCTGGCGAGTCAAACTGTACATCCACAGAACTTTGATGATGCTGGAAACTTTCTGCATTTTCTCTGTGCTCTCACTGCCTTCAACAAACACTACATGTAAAATCACTACTATTTATCATAGAAATATTTTCGCAAACTCCCAGAAGCTCACCTACAACAAGCTAATTTTTCAAGACTAGTTATTTCTTCTTAATGGACTTCTCTGTATGTTTCAGGAACCACCGCAGGGGGCACTTGTGTGAGGCACAAAGCAAGCTCTTCCTTTGTGCGTCACGTGGCACTCACCCTACCTGGGATGGAATCCTAGGAACTCAGCCTCTATTCATATATTTCACAAAAGTACTTCTAAAATATCAAAACATCTCCAACATTTCTCAAAGTGCATTTTAATGTTAGTTCTAATAACAATGATCATTTTTAAAGCATACAGTTTAGACTTTGCTTCAGTATCAACTTTTATATACTTACAAAGATACCTAAATATATTTTTAAGGGTCAATGCTGTTTGGGGGGTTGACAAAATACCTTAAAAAATAATTTCATTACTCAGGAACATGAAGAAAGTAGATTTCACTTTAAACTAGATTGAGGTGAGACCAAGAATTAAAAAAAAAACTATGAAAATTTTGCTTTAGAAAGTTTTAAACACTTGAAGAACTATATTAATATGCAAAGAATTCAGTTTTTTTTAATATAGAAAACACCTGATGTCCTTTGAACATTAATTTTGGTTGCATTTTGGTATAGTTTTAGATTGATAGCAAAACATATATACACACATACAAGATTTATGATTTTTATGAGCAGGCTCTCATTAATTAGCAAAACCTACCATTAGAAATATTTGGACATAAATGATTTTTTCTAAAAGCTGCTAATAATTGAAATATATAGATGTGGAACATTAATCTGATTCTATTTCTCCTCGAAAAGTTGAGAACTTTGCATTCTCCAAACCTAAGGGAGGAAGAAGAAAACGTTCTTATAGAGTATTTAAAGACTGCCTCAAAGATGAGAGTAAAATGTATCAGGAAAAATTTTCTCATGCTAAATATGTATCGGAAATAATTTTAGGGCATTCTCTATAAAAATATGAAAAGTAGAATAATATTAATTTACTGGTCACATAAATTCACCCAAAATTTATATTCACAGGTTTCTGTTATTCTGAATTAAACTCAAATTTAGTAACCTTTCAGTTGGTGAGTCCTTAATGTGTGTGTGTGTGTGTGTCATAGGGAGAGTTTCCTGAATATTTTAAAATCACACATTTTTTCAATGTAAAGTCATAATTAGTTTGTTTACTTCTCTAATCTCTCAGAACTAGAAGTAAAAAGGATGTTAGCTTCTAGACTAATCCGTCTCCCGTTCCTAAACCAGTGAAAACTGAGCCTAGAAATAAAATATGGCCCTGATCCCTGACAAGTGGATAGGTAGAAAAGGAGTAACAAACATTCTGGAAAAGCCCGATAGGAAATATTTTCGGTTTTGTAGGCCATCAGGTCTCTCGCAACTACTCAACACTGCCCTTGGAGCAGGATAGCCATCAAAGACAATGGCTAAACAAATAAAGTGTGGTCGTGTTTCAATAAAGCTTTATTTGTGGACACTAAAATTTGAATTATCACATGACATGAAATAACCATCTTTTTTGGTTTTTGAAAATGATTTAACTATATTAAAAAAATCTAAGCTAATGAGTTGTGCAAAACCAGGTCAGGGGTCAGATTTGGTGCAGGGATCATAGTTTTTAACACCTACTCTAGAGTAGCTAGAGTGCCTGGTGCATTTGCACGGGGTGGGAGGCATTCCTGAGTCCCAGGAGCCCCGAAAGTCTGTAACCTGTAAGTCCTTAATCTCATGCAGGAATTTCCAAAATGGATACTTATGCTTATGACTTCCACTCTAACACCTGCCAACACACATTGCTTAGTAGGATGTTAGTGGTCAGTAGAGCCTTCCGCTATGACCTCAATCCATCTTCCGAGTTTCTGATCTACCCAGACGCGTTCATCTTCCTGGAATTAAGATGATGGCTTAGAAATCAACTACTTCCCAGTAGCCACTGCTGTCTTCCCTGTTGTAAAATGCATCCTCTGCATCTTGCATGAGCCTTGGATGATTTCTATGCAGTCTTGACCTCATCACAGATTACATGGGCCACTTGTGGTTCTTGACTACCCAGCAGGCTGATGGCAGACACAAACACTAATTTCTCACTGTTATCATCTGTATTTGTCCTAATTTAAATCTGCTAAGTCCGCAACCTCCTTGGCCTTTGGATGTAGAAGCATAAATTGTTAGAGTATTAAAGTGATGATTATGGGAAATTTCCCATCGGTGTCTCAGATGATACTGATCTTTTGGTCAATTTGTCTCCTAAGGATCTTGTAGGAGAATGGGTCCCAGACTCAGGCATTTCTGAATCAAATACCACTTCTGATATTTATTGGTTATGTGACCATGAATATAATATTTAGTTTTCTAATTCTTGTTTCTTCCACAGTAAAGTGGAGATATTCATGTACCTACCTTATAGGAATATTGCATTAAATAGGATAACATACGTAGCTATCTATGTTTCTATTAGTTTTCTATCATTGCATAACAATTTACCACAAATTTAGTGGCTTCAAACAATACACATTTATTATCTTACAGTTTCTGTAGGTCGGAAGGTGAGCATGTCTTAACTAGGTTGTCTGCTTCAGGATCTCACCAGGAGGCGGTCCAGGTGTCCGTTGGAGCTGTGGCCTCATCAGAGGCTTGACTGGGGGAAGATCTATTTCCAAGCTCCATCAGGTTGTTGGCAGAATTCATTTCCTTGTGGCTTCAGAACTGAAGGTTTCACTTTCTTAAGTAGCGGCTGCCCTCAACATGCAGGTCCTTCCTGTGTGGGCTTCTGCATCGTGGCCACTTACCTCACAGCAGCTTTCTCCTTCAAAACCAGCAACAGAGAGTTTCTAACTTCAGGGAAGGATTTCACCTAATCATTTGCTCCCAAATCATTTGCTCATTTACTACATAAGGATTCCTCTGTATACTATTAAAAATTCAGATGTGTAACCTACTGCCTTATTCTAATTCAGTAAGTCTGGGGTAGGAGCTAGGAATGTGCATTTTTAACATGACCTTTAGGTTTTCACATATAAGTTGTCCAAAAAAACATATTTCAAAAATACTGTGAATCCTTTAGGTAAAATGGAACTGCTTGACTTACATCCAGGAGTTTGGTCATTTTCTGTTACTGAGAAGAATGTGTAACATTGTTTATGTCCATAAATATTGTTTGTGTCCATAAATGTATATGGACTAATTAATTAAAGATTGTCAGAAGATATAGAAATACATAGCTAATGTTAATTGTATTTCTTATTCATTAAACAGTATTGTTGGTCCATGGAAAAGCCAATTATTCAGTCTCTCTAAAAAGATTAATTAAGGGAAACGTCACTCCATAATACAAATCAGAAAAGAGGTGAAATAACACTGAAAAAGGGAAACTGGAATGTGTTTAGTAGAATATAATTGAAAATGTATTTCCTGTACTCTGTAAACTATTAATAAATTGCCTACAGTCTTATTATAAAAGAGCTTAATATTTAATCAAAGGAAATTAGGGTGTATTTAAAACCACTAATAAGAAACCAAAGAATTGAGTAGTACAGAAACTGTTAGAACTAAATTAAAGATGCATAAATGTATTATCTAAATATAGGACCACATTCTACATCTGATTATTCACAGGCATATTCAAAGTCATTTTTACATTCCCTGTTATCTAAATGATATAAATGGCCAAATGATCCTATTAGATTCAATTTTATAATTAGGCAAGAAGTTGGATATATTTTAAAGAAGCTAAACTTTGGAGAGAGACAGATATAGTTTAAAACGGAGCTGTATCCCTTGTTACCTGTGTGGTGAGACACTTAATATCTTCTTCACTATACTTACCTGTAAGACGCTGTAATACTACAGCACCCTTTGTGACAAACAAATGAGATAACTGCGTATTGAACTATGTGGCTCATAAAAGCCTGAAATCAATATTGGCCTCGCTATTCATTTTTCTCCTCCTTGAGTATTCCATATGAGAATTTCAGATATAATTGTATCACCTAAAACGGAAATTTCCTAGCCTCAGTTCTCATCTATTTCTTTTCATCATGTAGTTGTCTTATAAGATGCAGACTTCTCTCATGGATATTTCTATTTCTGTGAGCAATGTGATCCTTAGAGATGTGACATGCCAATATAATTTCAAATATTGAACTTCTGAGTTTCTAGAATATTTTACGCAAGACCAGAGCCTGTGTGAACATCTCGATATAGTTGCACTATTTCAACCCGAATTAGTGAATATTAGAGCATGGGGACACCAGAGATATCTAAAACTTCCTTTATTCTGGATAAGACTATGCATCTAATGGACAGATTGGGCTCTTGTCTCTGCAAAGTTTATACTTCATAGTTGTCCCAGTTATAATTTTTCTTAGAAATTCAGTGCTGGCTTGAACCCTAAGGATTGTCTCTCTTTTTAGCTAGACAAAATACAAGTCGGGGTCACTTCTTCACTCAACACTGGGTCAGCTTACTGCTCCTCCTACTCTGATGTTGGGTCTCCAGTTCTTGGATTGTCACCTTATCCAAGAAATGCTTGGAACGAAGTTTCGGCCTCATTCCTTGGGTACGCTGAGCTGGAATTTGTATGTCCTCTGGTCCCTTTCAAGTTTCTTGACCTCTTTTTCTGCAACTTTTTTTTTTTCTCAGTGTCAAAGTTTGACTTTACTGCCGTCCTCCAAACAACCTTTTCTGGCCTGAAGTCTAATTTGAATCCCTGCTGTTAGACTTCTCTAATGGTACCCATTTCCCACTTTGACTCCCACAGATTGCTAACCCCCTCTCTCTCGGAGAAAGTCTGAACCCTGATTTGAAAGATTTGTTTAGCATACTTGATTCTACCAAAACTTAATTCCAGGGAAAGAATTCTGTTTTATGCCTTTCTTTAGATTCTTTTATTCATATGAGCATCCTTAATTGTGATTAATTTTTAGAGATCTATAAGGTTTTCTTCTTGGTCTTTCTAAACAAGCTTGACTTATCTTATTCTGATGTGACCAAAGCCGTTGTTGAGAAAAGCTTTACCCTAGATAAAGTGCTGTCTGTCTATTTTGTATGTTTCCTTGGGGGGGAAATGTATCTGCAAACAGAATATAACCAAAAATGTAATAATCAATTGTAAAACAAAAGAAGAGAAAAACTCAATGTCTATATTTACACAATAATTACACAGTATTTTACATTCTTAAATAGGAAATGTATCGGAAATGTAACATATTGCTAGGAGAAATATATATGCAGAACACATGTATTACCGTCACATTAAAATCTGCAGCCTGAAATCATTGGAAATTTTTATACACAAATATGCAAAGTGTGTCGTTACTTCTAATAATTTCTCTTCCCTTTATTCATCTATTCTCACATATTGACTACGTAAACTTCTATTTGTCATTTTTATTTAGTTCACCCTGCGTATACTATTGTTTATGAGGCTAAGTGATGAGATTTCATGACATTTATTTGGCGTAGTTTTGCACTTTGAAATTTGGTTTAAGCTATAATACTGACATATTTTGTATGCTATATTGAATAACTGGGAGCCTGAGAGCTGTGACAAATTAATCTCTCTCAGAAGTCAAGAATAACCATGGTTCAAATGATGTCCTTCCATTCCTAGCAGAACTATGACCTGACTAAGCCTTTCAAATTATGAGGTGTATTGGGTAATTCCTTTTTACTGGTTTAATGAATATGAAAACTAAAGGCTGTTTCTGGAATTTAGACAGACTGGAGTTTGAATCACTTCTTACTAGCTTACTGATTGAATAGCTTTGGGTTACATATACGACACTTAATTCCTGATCTATAAAATATAGATGCAAAAAAAAAAAAAAAACCCAAAACACAGAGTAGTTTTGTAAAGTAATATATGGAAAGTGCATAATCTTTAGTAAATATTCACTAAATATTTTAAGTAATGAATATTCTTAAAAGGCATGTATTTAAAATTGAGTGTATTGAACTTTCTAATCTTATTCTGATATACTATAAAATATATATTTGAATAAAATAGACCTAGACGTGTATAAAATTAAAAAAATCACTGTTCCTCTCCCTCTGGTATGGTTTTGCCCCAGCCCACAAAAATCTCTAAGCAATGACCTTCAAGTTGCCACATCTGAGGGAGACACGCCTGCCATGCTTTGCCATCTCAGAGACATTCGGGACCAACTGATGGCTCCCCCCATAGACAGCAAGGTTCCCTAGGATATGACCTGAAGCCCCATATTGTATTTCTCTATATTCTCTTTCTTGAGAATCTCACCAAAAGTGATCACTCACCTCAGCTGAACAGATCAAGCAACTCAAGGACTAAATTCTTTGTTTACTGAGAAAATACTGTAGAAATATTTCCTGAGATGAGAATTCCTTTAAATCTCATGAATTTCCTTGCTCACGTACCCAGGTGTTTCTTCTTCTCTCCTATTATGAAAGAAGAGGTTTCACACTGTTTTCACACTGCTGGATCAAATCTTCTGACTGGGCTCTTCTGACATGTCCTCCCACATTTTCAGGACACGAACACTGTCAATTATATTACTCTTCTGTAATCAATTATAGTCTCATTACTGGATATTTTATCTGTATTTGAATATGTTGTAGACTCCTATCTTCTAAAACAGAATAAAAATAAAACTTAACTCTTCCTGAGCTAACAATTTGTCTCTCTCCTACGTGTCACAGCCAAATTGCTAAAAAGAGTTTTATCCAACATTTACCGTCGTCATTGTGTCACTCCTCATTAAGTACCCAGCTCCAGATCCATCTTGTCTCCTACTCGACTAAAACAGTTCTTGATAAGGATTCCTATGATCTCCATGCAGCTAAATTCAGTTAAAAATAAATTTCCCAAATAGACCACTGCCTCCACCTTTGGTTTCTGTGACGCCAAATACCCTGGTTTCCTTCTTGCCACTCTGGCTAGTCTCTGTCAACGCTCTCTGTGGATTCCTTTTCTCCACTTATATGAGTTCCTCCGAGTTGGATTCTGACAGTTTTTCAAATCCTTTCACTGTAAAATGTATTTTTTTCAGCTAAAACTCTCATATAAAATTCAAATTGATAAGTCCATCTGTCTCTGTAGGAAATATAGGGGATATATGTAATATATCTTGCACACAGTAAAGTTCTCACATCTTAAGTAAAAATCTCATTGATTCTTTTTTCAACATCCACATATCTACAACCCCGTTCAGGATGAAGAACATTTCCTACATTCCAGGAAGCTTCTTTATTTCCATTTCTGGTCAGTAATTTTCCTACGCTGATTGATTTTGCCAGTTCTTGACTTAAATATAAATGGAGTCATGCAGTATGTACTGTTTTTGTGTTTGACTTCTTTCACTATCGTTTCTGGGAGATGCAGCCAAATTTATTTTTGGCTGCAGCAATGATTTACTTTTCATCACTGTGTATTATTCCATCATATGAATATACCATGATATATTTTTCATTCAAATGTTAATAGAAATTGGGTAATTTCAGAATGTTGGCTTCCACAAGTAAAGCTTCTGTGGACATTCTTGTACGTGACATTAGGTGACATAAGTGTATTTGTGTTTGGAAATGTTTCTCCAAATGATGTATGCTGTTTCCAGAGACTTGAATAATTGTGTTTTAAGATAACTTTCAACAATTAAGTTGTACTTTTTTAGAAAGAGGGTCTGCAGAGTTTCTCACACCATGATTCTGCTTCACTTTCTTTTTCTTAATCTGCATTTTTATTATTTTGTTTCTTCTCTTGTTTTAGCTTTTTAGTTTTGACTTCTTGTGTTATTCTTTACAAGATTATCCTTGATATTGTAATATGCATATTAATAGTTGCAGTATACGTCAAACAATGTAGGAATCCCAAACAATGCAAGAATCTTAAAATAGTTTAAATTCATTTTCCTCCTCTTTCCTTTCATGGTATTAATGTTGGATTTATATACACAATGTCTCACAAAACATTATTTCCCATTCTTTTCAGTGATAAATATTCCTTTTTAGGGAATAGATTTACTCTCCACACCAACACAGCTCAAAATGGACAAACTATATAAAAATGGTTTTCAAATGACTGGACATCAGGCAGTGAAGTAGAGTGGTCCCTAGGAGACAAGGAAACAAGATGATCATTGCGATAGCCTCAGCTTCCTGCCTTGAGAGAGTTCCCACACTGATGTTCAAGAGATGGAATAGAGAATAGCCTGCTGGATGACTTGAGAAGAAGAAGTTGAGGGCACAGGAGACCAAGGCAGCTAGAGTTCACAGGATGACAGAATACCTGAAGGTTGAAAGCTGCAGAAAGCGAATGCCAGAGATTCGCAGAGATTCCCCATGAGTATTCAGCTGAGTACTGATTAGTTCATGCAAGTAAGGAAAATACCCATGGCTGGGAAAAGAAACTTGCAGTAGGATTTAGAGGTAACAGCACTTGGGGGTTACCCAGGGTTTGTAATACTGCCTATTCCCATCACATAAACTGGAAAACCACATATTTACAGAACACCAGCTTCTCAGTCTGTTTGGGCTGCCATAAGAATACCACAGACTAAGTGGCTTAACCAACATAAATTTAATTTTTCACAGTTGTGGACGTTGGAAGTCCAAGATCAAAGTGCCAGCAGCATTCCTATCTGGTGAGACCTCTCTTCCTGGCTTGTAGGTGGCTGCCTTCTTGTGGTATCCTCATACGGCTTTTTTCTGTGTGTATACTCCTCTTGTCCCTTCTTCTTTTTATAAGGACACCAGCCATATTGGATCAGGGCCCCACACTCATGACCTCATGTAGCTATAATAACCTCTTTAGAGGCCTTATCTCTAAATACAATCTCATTGTGGGTTAGGGTTTCAACAACTGAATTTTGCAGGATCACAATTCAGGCCTTTACAATAAATTCTTTTAGTGAGTGAATAGCTCTAAGCAGAGACTATTCCAGCTCCCTTAAAACAAATCTTAAAAGAAAGATTAGAAAGGATCTAACTCCCTCCAAGTGAATAAACTATAGCCCAGGACAAAGTTCAAATATACAAATTTCCAGCAGTCAAAAAATTAAAATTAACAATATCTAGCATCTAATACAAAATTACCAGACATAGAAGGAAGCAGAAAAATACAACTGATAATAACAATAAGGGGAAAAATTGATATTGGATTATATAAAAAACTAAGCTCCAATTATATACTGCCTATAAGAAGGACACTTTTGTTTTTTTTTTTTGTGAGGGAGATTTGCCCTGGGCTAACATCTGTGCCAATCTTCCTCTGCTTTGTATGTGGGATACCTCCCCAGCATGGGTGATGAGTGGAATAGGTCTGTGCTTGGGATCTGAACCCACACACCTGAGCCGCTGAAGTGGAGCACATGGAATTTTAACCACTTGGCCACATGGCCAGCCCCAGAAGCACACTTTAAATATAAAAACACAAAATTCAAATAAAATGATGTAAAAAGCTGTACTGTACCAACCTTAAGAAAAATAAAGCTGGAGTGACTATGTTAGTATCACAAAAGTAGATTTCAGAGCAAAAAACATTATCTGGAATAAGGAAGATTGCTTCCTAGAATGAAAGAGTCAGTTCCTGAATAAGACATAACCACACTGAATGGTTATGTGCCTCAAGACAGAGATTCAAATCTCATGAAGTAAAATTGTGGAACTTCCAGTACAAACAGACCAAGCCACCATTGTGTTAGGCCATTTCAACACACCCTCTCAATAATTAATAATACAAGCAGCAGAAAGTCAGAAATGACACAGAAGATTTGAGCAGCACTGTGACCAATCTGACCTAATTGACACTTACAGAGCATCCCACATGGCATTAGAATGTACGTTCTTTTCAAATGCACATGAAACATCTATTAAGATAGACCAAATCCTGGACCATAAAATAAGTCTCAAAACACTTTGAAGGATAAAATCATTCAAAGTATGTGTTCTGACTACAATGGAAATATTTTAGAACTTAATAACAGATTTCTGGAAAATTCCCCAATATTTGGAAACTAAATAACACATTCCAAACAACTCATAAATCAAAGAACTAAAAAGAAAGCTGAAGTTATTTTGTAAAAAATGAAAAGGCAAACACAATATATCAAAATTTGTGTGATGCACAAATGTGGGAATGTGGGAAACGTTATTGCATTAAATGCCTACATCAGTAAAGAGGAAAATCTAAAGAGAAATGACTTTATTTTTGACCTTAAGAAACTAACAAAAAAGATATAATTAAACCTAAAGTAGGTCAAAAAAAAGGGACATAATAGAGATCAAAGCAGGAATCTGTGAAACAGAAGGAACAGAAGAACACTAAGGAAATTCAAGGAGTTGAAAAAGTGCTTTTAGGGGCCGGCCTCGTGGCCGAGCGGTTAAGTTCATGGGCTCCGCTTCAGCGGCCCAGGGTTTCGCTGGTTCCGATCCCGGGCGCAGACATGGCGCTGCTCATCAGGCCACGATGAGGCGGCGTCCCACATGCCACAACCAGAGGCACTCACAACTAGAATCTACAACTATATACTTGGGGGCTTTGGGGAGAAGAAGAAAAAAAACAGTGCTTTTAAAAAAGATCTATAAAGTTGATAAACCTATAGCCAGCTTGATAAGGAAAAAAAAAGAGGAAGAAAAAGATATATATTAATGATACCAGGACTGAGAGAGGTGACATCAGCACAAATTCTAAAGATATTAAAAGGAAGAAAAGAAAATATTGTCGTAAATCTATATCAATAAAATCCACAACCTAGGTGAAGTGGAAACAATTTTTAAAAGACAAAAACTACCAAAGTTAACACCAAAAAATAGATAAACTTAATGGTTCTATATTTATTAAATACATTGAATTTACAGTTTAAAACCTTTACATTAGGAAAACTCCAGGTACAGATGACTTCATTAGTGAATTATATCAAACATTTAAGAATGAAATAACATTAACTCTACACAAACAATTCCAGAATATTGAAAGGGGGAATACATTCTACAAAGCCAGCATTACCTGATGCCAAAACCAGACAAAACATTATAAAAAAAGAAAACCACAGAACAATACCTTCAAGAATATAAATGAAAATTTCTAAAAAGCATTAGCAAATCAAATGCAATAATATAAAATAATATGCCATCACCAAGTGTGGTGAATCCCAAGTATTCCAGATTTGTTTAACTTTTAAACATCAATAAATGTACTTCTCCATGTTAAATTAAAAAAGGAATGTATATTATTCTCAATAGATTTAGAAAAAAAATTAATAAAATTCAACTTCCATTCCTAACAAAAAACTCTCAGCAAATAAGAATAGAAGGAAATGGCCTCAACCTGATAACAGACATCTGCATAAATCTGGCAACAAGCAGTAATTCTTATTGGTAAAAGATTGATAGCTTTCCACGTAAATTCAAAGAGAAGAGCAGATGTCTACTGCTATCATTTCTCAGCATTTTACTGAAGGTTTGAGCCACCTCAATAAAACAAGAAAAAGTAATAAGGAACTATATTTGAAAGTAAGAAATATAGCTGTGTTTCTTTGCAGGCAATCTGATTATCTATGTAGAAAATCCCCGGGAATACAGAAAAAATACTAGAATTAATAAATGAGTTTATCATGGATGTAGGTTATAAGATAAATATCAAACCTATTATACTTACAAATATTAGTGAAGAACAATTAGAATATAAAATTTTAAAGCATTATTTAAAATACCAAAAATTTAAATATTAAGGGGGTAATATTAAAGAAAATCCATGAGAGACTTGTACACTGAAAATTATAAAACATTGATGAAAAAAACTTAAGAAGACTTAGGTAAATTGAGAGATAAAATGTTCATTGGTTAGAAGACAATATTGTTAAGGTATCAATTGATCTATAGGTTCGATGTCATCCCTATCATAATCTTACAGGTTTTTATGTAAAAATTATCAAACTCATTCTGAAAATCATGTGGAATAACAAAAACAATGATGACAAAAAGAATTAAGTTGGAGGACTAAAATTGCCTAACTTAAAGACAGTATATAACTATGAAGACAGTTTTTTCCTTAAGGACAGACAAATTGATAAAGAGAAGGCAATAGAGTCCAGAGATAGATCCATACATTTGTGGACAACTGTTTTTTGATCAAGGCACAGAGATAATTCAGGAGAGCAAGGATAAATCTTACAGCAAACAGTGCTAAAACAATTAGATACTCATTTGAAAAAACAAAGACACAAACAAAAAAACTTGAGTCCATACCTTTCACCATATACAAAAATTAAATCAAAATAGATTACATGGCTAAACATAAAACCCAAAACTACATGGAAAAGAAAAAACCTACAAAAAAATTGACGAGAGCATTTATGACCTTGAGTGAGGCAAACATTTCTTAAATGTGACAATAAAGCCCAATCCTTAAAAGAACAAACGATAAATTGGACTTCATTCAAACTAAGACCTAAAAGTCTGACCATATCAAGCCTTGCCAAGTATGTGGAAAGACTTGAACTTTTATACACTGCTGATGAGAATGTAAAATGGTAAAACAATTTTGGAAAACAATTGGGCAGTTTCTTAAAGAGTTAAACAGACATCTACTATAATCCCCAGCAATTCTTCTTCTAGGGTTTTACTGGGAGAAATGATAGCATGCATTCATACAAGGCCTTATACACGATCATTCACAGAAGTTTGGTTGCAATATCTCTTAACTGGAAACACCTGAAAATGTCCATCAACAGGTGAATGAATTTAAAACAAAACAAAAGTGTGGCATACCCTTACACTGGAATACTACTCAGCAGTGAACTTAAATAACTATTGCTCTAGGCTACAAAATGATGGATCTAAAACTAATTATCCAGAGTTTCAGAAGTCACATCCAAATCAGAGGACCTACTACATGATTCTATTTATTTAAAACTCTATGAAATAAAACTTAATCTACATTGTCAGAAAGCAGATAAATGCTTGCCTAGAGACAGGGCAGAAAGAAGTTACAAGGGAGAATTACAGAGCAGCAGAGTATGATTTAGGATTGATGGATTTGTCCATATCTTGAATATGGTGACTGGGTATATGGTATATGGTGACACGGGTATAAGCAAATTTCAAATGTATTATATCGCGTGCTTTAAATGTGTGTAGTCTATTTTATGTCACTGATATTTCAATAAAACTGTTTAAAAGGGTATGGAGAGATTTCTTTCTTATTCTGTTCTCTGACACCTCTTGTATACAATCTATACGTCTACTTAAAGATTGGTAAAATTCATCTGAAAAGTCTATCTTGTTCAAGAATGTTTGGGGTAGAAGGATTAAGAAGTGGGCATTTTGATTACCAATTGATTTCTTTTCGGGGATGTTGTTTTATTATTCTATTTTATCATCGGTTCTATTTTGCGCGTAATATAATCTTTCGCTTGTGCTAAAATTATTGTCTTAAAATTTCTAAACAGATTCATATTTTATATAACATTTTAGAACAAATATTTGTATGTATAACATCACTTAGAAGACAGTTTTCATTCTGAATCATTCTCTTCTGGAAAACATGACATTTATATTTTCTTCCTTTCTTTTGGAATTATGCATCAAAAAGAAAAAAGTGTAGAATTCAATAGAGTGCTCTGTAACTTTAAAGAAAGTCTGTTTTTCCTCAGTTTGAAGGAGAACTAAGCCTATGGTATTTCAGATCTTCGTCTTTATAAGGACTATGGTGGGTGGAAGTGATATTATAAGATAGCAGCAGAACAGTTAAAGTTAATACATATACTTCAAAGAGAAGAAATCTTACATGTCACGATTTTTATGTTCTACAAGTATTGTGGAAACTTTCAAGAGCTGGACTGAGTTATAATTTATTTTACCCTGCTTACTTCATTCCTTTCTTTTCTGGACAAAGTCTTAATGAATAAAACCCGTGATATAGGAAAAAAAATTTAAAAAAAAAGAAGCTTATGATCAAAATGTCATTCCAGTGAATCAGGAGATAAAATACTTAAAAAAGCTGTCTGTCTGAGCCTAGAAATAAGGAAAATCTGCATATCATACATTAGGACACCTAATATATTAAAATGATGGATATTAATGCCAACATGAATATATTAATATTGAGAATAGCATTTCTTTTTGGTGAACATTCAAGCAGATGTAAATTTTGATTCCCGTGTTCCAAATCTGTTTACTTTACCCATTGGTACTTAGAAGAACATTATGCAATGAATTACCTTACAATTCGAGCCCCTTCATGGTATCATACTAACCTACAAATCTAATTTTATTTCCTCCTCTTTTCCAACAAATGTTCCAGCCAAATTATAAATATTCTGCAAAGACATTGTGTTTTCCTACTCTTGAACTTTTATTTACTATATTCTTTACTGCCGATATTGAAAAAAGGATTAAGATTTTGGAGTTTTGACAACATTCAGATAACAGATAACATCTTCAGTTTGTTAATTTGGACTCAGAAACTCATTTTTTCCCCAAAGCGCTTTTCATATTCTTCCCAACATTATAATCACTATGTACTAAATTTATCCCCCAGTTAAAAAGAAATGCCTCTTTCTATGGATTTAGACTGGTTACAATCAGCAAAGTCATTGTGTGTTCGAGAATCGAATTGAATAATTATATACATCTAACTTTGTTTAAACTATGCAAGAAATCATGTTAAAATATGATGGGGGCTATTGTTAACATGGTGGGTAAGTCTTGAAGTACCGTAGTCCCAAAATCTAAGTTTAAATCTACTATAAATATAATACATATTGCACAGCATACTACACTGTTGGTATGATCTACCGATCTCCAAATCAAGTCCCGATTTCCCAGAGATTTTTGTCCTTCATTTTCTTTTCTTTTTCTCTACCTCAGTATCACTCTTCGTCAATACCTCTGCCTTAAATCCTTGGTATTTTCAATACTCTGGTAAATGATACTCCCAATAACTCAACCCATCACTTTCTGGAATTCCTCTTCTGAGTGAGCTTTCCCTTCACGTTACCTCAAAACTCATGCCTATAATCATAACCCAGACTGTCACCAAAGCGGCAATCTAAGCATGCTTCTGGAATTGCCAGCTTCCAAGCTCACTCTCTCTGGTAGTCTGACCCCAGTAATACTTTAAATCCACTGGCAGTTCCACCTCAAATCTACACAGGCACAGTACAAGGGTAAAAATTGAGGTCCACATACTGTATGTCTAAATAGTTAATGTTTTACATCAGTTAACAAACTACTCAATGGAATAACTTACCTGTTCCTTCCTTCAAAACATATCTTCATAATGACCAGAAGATTTTATATAATTGAAAGTTGGCAAAATATCAAAGACAATTACATTCAAGCATTATTTCACATCTGAATATTCTTTTGAGAGTTAGCAATATTTGAATAAATAAGAAAATAAAGACACTTTTTTGTATATATTTGTTATAAAATCACTTTTTAAAATTTAATTTCTGCAAAATGGATAAATATGCTGTTTCAATCAAGACTTTTTACATAACTTTTCTGCTGACAGTGATATAATTAACCAAAATTTAAAATACATTTGCTTTTAAAGTGCGTAAAATTACAAATACTTCACAAGAAATATAAATAATAGAAAATATAAAAATAAAAGATCACTTGGCACAGATTTTCCAATCAAGTATTTTTCTAATATATTTTATTTAACTAATTATAAAAGCAAACTTTCTTGATCCTGCTTTCTCCTCCTTACGCTGACCCCGCCCTTTTGCAGAACTCCCAGGACGTTGCCTTTGCTCACTCTATCCCATTTCTCCCCCTCTGTCCATTCTCTCTTGGCACTATCCATTATGGTTTTCAAACCCTCTATTCAACTGAAACCGCTCTTGCTAAAGCTGCCATGAGCAACATGTAGCTCAATGCAAAAGGGCTACTCTTTTGTCCTCAGTTTCTGCCTTGTGAGTGAAAGGTTGGCCACACCTTGCTCTCTGATGTACTTTTTCTCTCCCGGCTCCCAGCACTCCAGGCTCTCCTCTTTCGCTCTGAGTTTTTTGCTGGTTCCTTATCATGGAAAATAAATGTTAATTTAGGTAGGTAATTCTAGTTGTGGAAATATTTTATATCTAAATAGAATCCATTGCTTAATTATACTTTAGTTCCAGCATGTGAACAACTGTTCATCCTATGTTTTCCACAAAAAAATCATCAGAGAGTTAAAAAAAATCCTTAAATCCTAAAGAATAAATTTTTACTCTACTCTTTCATCTTAATACATATAAAAATAAACTGAATTATGAAAACGTTTTTGTTATGCATACTCATTAATATTTATTTATAAATATTAATATTTAGAGATTTTGTAATGCCTTAACTGAAATTGTACAAAATGGATTTATATCACCAGGATTTAAAAGGGAGTAAATAATAATGAGAGTATTTTATTTTTCTGGGTTCTAGGAAAAGCATCATAATAGCTTTACCATAAATGACATCAGGTAATATTTTCCTTATAGTTCTCCAATCCGTTGATTAGAATTAATACATAAAACAGTTTACATTGCTTTAAAATGTAAAATTTTAAAAGAAAAGTATAATTTAACTTCCTTTTCTAAGACACCCATTTGAGAGAAATATCTAGGAACAGAAGAGAAGGCATAAATTCTGAAAAACAGACAATCCTGGATTTAATGTGAGTTTTACCACTTATTAACTATGGGCCCTAGACAAGTTACTTAAAATTTTAAATCTTTTCCATCATCTGCAGAAAGAGGGTAATAAAGCCAACTATACAATGTCGTTATGATCTTTCACTGTAACAATAAGAAGAGCATAGTGTTTGACATGTAGTGAGCAATGAACATTAGGAAAAACATGGAAGCAGTCCCAGAATACACAAGTTAGTTCCATATTTTGATATGCATGGATATGACTGAAGGACCTAGAAAATATAATAGATGATATAATTTACCTAGTATTTTCTTTAAACTTTATCTATAATAGAATAAGTAAGGGAATGAGAAAGATTATTGTCTTTATCCATGATCTGTGAAAAGCCCTATTTTTTCCCAAAGAAATAAAGAAAGATTTTGTCAATTTCAGTTTAATGCATATTTTTTCTAAGTATTTGAGAGTTCCTTTCTACACAGTTCTGAATAAAAATTAAATGCAAATGGAGTGACTGTGTATTTCATGTGTATGTGAGGGGGAGGAAGAAAGAAAGTGAGAGACATAAATAAATATTTATCTTTGGAAATTCAGGAGGAATGTGACTTTTACTCACATGTAATCCAAAATATAATGATTTAGTCAATAGATATAGTTTTTTAAAAAAATAGTCACATTCCCCATCATTTTCAAGTCTGTTTTAACTAAACCATTTTCTTCTATCTTCTGTCATTTGATAATAGTATCTGCAACTATTAACATGGAGTCATATCAACATAACACCTACTGACATGGAACCCAAGAGCTTGCTGAATAAAATTAACTTAGAGCTTTCTATTTGCTCTTTATCTGCCCATGAGCTTCTTTATAAGATATTTATTGTGGCAAATATTTTAGTTCTTCCTATTTATAGAAATAGATTCAGTACAGAATCACTGCAAGAAAACCTATAAAGCCCTTGGGCACGACGATTTGAGAAGCAAGGTAATGTTTCTGACATTATGAAATAATTGAGCATTCCACATGGTTTAAGTGTCCAGATAATTGAAATATGACTGTCTAAAAACCAAATATATATATATAAATATAATATATAAGATATATCTACTATAAATATAAAAAAATATATATATATAAAAATGATTAATGGCTTGTCTGTATTTTCTCCTGCAGCAGTAACTGATTACCACCAATTCTGTCACTTAACCCAGATCTATTACCTCCTGGCTCTCTAGGTCAGAAGTGGAGGTAGGCTCAGCTAGTTTCTTTTCTTCGGGGCACACAAGGCCACAATCAAAGTGCCAGTGGGCCTGGGCTGTAATCCAGAGGCTCTGGGAGAGAGACAGCTTTGAGACTCATTCATGTTCTTGGAAGAATTCAATTTCTTTGGTTGTCGGACTGAAGTCCCCATTTCCACACTGGCTGTCATCCGGGAGCCACTCTAAACCATGTGAGGCGCCTGTGTTCTTTGTCACACTGCCCCCTGCATCTTCAATCCCACAATGGTTGTAGAGTCTTTCTCATGCTTTGAGTCTCCCTGACTTCCTTTTCTGCCATATCTCTCTCACGCCAGCTAGAGACGGTGGTCTGCTGTTTAGCACTCATGTGAGTAGAGTGTACCTGTAGCATAATCCAGGATAATCTCTCTGCTTTAAGGTCCATAACCTTAAATACTTCCGCAAATCCCTTTTCCCACATAACCCATCACACAGCACAGATTCTGGGGAATGTGGTGTGGACAGTTTTTGGAGGCCATTCTGCCTATCACAGGGCTTTTGTTCCATATCCTTCAAAATCTAGTGAAGTTTCCACATATTCCTGATTTTTAAACAATATCCCATGAAACCTTTATATATACATTTACACATATATATTTTATGTATATATATATATATGTTACCCATATAATTATAATTATAAAATATTTATAATTGATGGAAATAACTATATAAATGAGAATTGATCAGTATCTGATGAATGAGCCTAGACCATTCTGCAGCATCAGCCTCCCTACTGGGTTTTGTTTTTCCTTTGTGATCTTTAAGCACAAAAACAAAAACAGAAAACATTGAACATTTTGTAAAGTTCCTATCAAGAGACATACAAGATTTGAATGCAAGTCCAAAACCCTTTTCATAGTATAAGTAGATACAATACATTTGACTCTGAAAAAAATATGATTCTCAAGAACCAGAAGAGCATTTATGTTCTTTAATTGCAATTTTGGAGATTCATATGTCATTTTCCTTGGACATGTCAACTTTTCCTAAAATGTTAGAGTTACGGAGCTCGTTTGTCGAACTCTATCATAAGGTAAGATGTGAGCTGTCCTGCTGTAGGGTATGAAGCTATTTCTTTTCACTTTAAATCACAAGTGTTATGTGCATTTGTGATTCCATATCAGTGTTTTCTTTATGTTCTTTTTTATCCTTCATGGCTGTTTGTCACTTCCTCATTGCTGTCTGCAGTTAGAGTCCACGTTTATAGCAAAAAATCAGCTAAATCTACCTTTCTAAGTTGCTGCTTCTACTGTCATTATAAGCTTGGTTCTGAAAAAAAAGGTATGTGAGCATAATGTTTTAAATATGAGTCAGTAGGTTCTATAAAAGAAACCAAGAACTTTCTTAAAAGTCAAGGTCTTTGCGCTAGCCGTCTCAGTTCTACTTAACCAATGTGTTAAAGAACTGAGGCTTTTGGAGTATTTTTAATATGAGGAATTCTTTCTGTTATTTTCACTAAAATTTAAGCAAAGAAAGCTTATGAGATCTCATTTTCATTTTATAGTTCTCTGTTATTTCAACAACTGAATATCAACATTACTGCATGATGAAAAATATTGTCTATTTCCCATAATTTTTAGCATTATTCAAAAATACTGATAGGTTTTATGTGCCAAATATTCTGTTTTCCATTAATATTTTGGCAGCAGCACCAAGTCTGACACTAGAACATTTTAACTTGGAATCATAATTGTGTTTATGTATTCATGGGCTTAAAATTATTCAGAATACTTTAGATAAAACATATCCTAGCTCAGTTTCATTAAATTTGGTTCTAAAAGCATAATTCACATGATTTTCTCTAAATTACTAGCAGGGAGCCACTTTCCCCGACTACTCCTTTTTTATATAAACTTTTTCGTGAAGCTGTACTCAATTTTTCAGTATTTGCTAAATGAAAATTATATAAAACATACAAGAACTTGTGTCTCCCTTCCAAAGATCTTCAAGCAGTGTCTGAAACAGACTAGAATCACTCAACTTAGTAAGACAGGGAAAAAAAGTAGAAGTCAGCCCAACAATTATGTCCACAATGCCAAATTACTGTTTCTAACAGTTTTTTAAGTGTTACATGAATATCAAGTGGTCCTTGCTTCATTTAAAGGAAATTAGGAGAAGGAAAATAAATATACAACTTATTTGAAAAAATATTAAGAGGCTTGGTGGCGCAGCAGCTACGTTCACGTGCTCGGCTTCGGCAACCCCAGGTTCACCGGTTCAGATCCCAGGTGTGGACCTACACGCCACTCATCAAGCCATGCTGTGGCAGGCATCCCACATATAAAATAGAGGAAGATTGCCACATATGTTAGCTCAGGGCCAATCTTCCTCAGCAAAAAGAGGAGGATTGGTGGCCGATGTTAGCTAAGACTAATCTTCCTCCAAAAAAAGAAAAATTAAAACATTTATGGAATGCAAAGAGGGACCATGATTTAGTGAAATAAACATAATCCTAAGTACACAAATATAATTCTAGGTACATATGGTCAAATTCAGATGTGCAAGAAGTGATTCATTGTATATCAAAAATAATATTAAATTTGAATTTAAGGTCCTATTTCTTGATTAGTTGGGCAGGAAAGTCAATTTTACCATTACTAAGATGTCTTCCACACTGCCCGAGTGCTGAACAGAGTTCTGAGTTTGGGGTCCAGAGTGGAGAGGGCTCCAACTCGAGCAGGGCATTCAGGAAGGTCTGGTCTGCGACCCAGGTGGGTGACTGCAGGTACGCATGTTGTCCTAACCCAGTCGCCCCTAAAGGTGGGAGAAGCTGAGGCGTCTGTTCAGGAGTTAGGATTTGTACTCTATTTCCAGACTGGAAGCCTTGGTGCCCAAGGGTTTGTCTTCCTATTTGACAGCCTCGTTTTTCTCCTCCAGAATCCTGACTGCAATTCCAGGATGCAGGCAGGAGGTGGGCGTGGATCAGTCACTCTTAAACTCTAAACCGAGCTTCCCTGCTGGTCTCGTGGAAATCTCTACTGTTATTTCGACTTCATAAACCCCAATTCTCAAGTCACTAACCTACTTTTATTTCTTTTGCTAGCAAAGTCTGCTCCATAAATCCCAGGTTTCTAAAATAAAAGCGGAGGAAAGATTGTCTTCTGGCAACTTTTAATTTGAGCCAAAATAACAAGGGATGGAAAAACGTTAAGAAAAGAAAACACAAATTCATAGCTAGCTGGGAATATTATCCTGGGACAGTCTTTTGACCTGACTCTTTAAATTGAGCCTATCTAGATAAGGTTAGTTTCTACAACATATGTGGTTATAGTCCACTCTCTTCTAAAAAGCATTGGGAAATCATCCATTCTTTTCAAAAGTACCTAAACCAAGACATAGTCTAGAAAGCTTCCACATTTTCAAATATGAGAACCAATGAAGGAGCACCAAAGGCAACTTAAGTTAATGAGTGAAATTGTATCTATAATTTGAACCCCAATCATAGTTTTTGTTACTTTTTTCCTCTTCTAAAATAGAGACAAAAATTGAGAGGAAGGCTTTACTAAAAGAAAAATGTGGTGCAGAGAATATAGAGATGAATGTCATGATAAAGAGACTAAAGCATCATGCCCCAGCCTTGTTCTTGCATAATGCAAAACAAAACAGAAGTTTTTGAACAGATAATTTCCATAATGTCTCTAATTATGTTAATCACTTTTTAGAGATCTCAACAAGAAATGAGATTTCTCAGGATCAGACTTAGCTTTACTCAGTATCAAGTTATAGATTTGTCTTTGAGAATGAGTATTCCTGCCTCACTTTCATAGAACGAGGTAGGTGTCCCTTTCTTTGAGGCAGAAATAGAACAGCATACTATGCATATTTATCCCATTTGAGATGATAATTAGAAGCATGTCAAACTTTCATTCCAATTATTGTTTCTATTGGAGCATATGAAAAATGTAAAGTAACAAAATTTATGATTGGAGTCCAAATGGTAACTTCAATTTCAATCCCATAAATTTAAATCACTGGTTACTTCTTTACATGTTTTTTGTGCTTTAAAACAAAACAAATCACTTCATTCTTAATAAAATTTTATTCTATAATATTTCTGACACATAGGAGTATATAATACTTCTGTATAGTTTTAATAATAAAAAAATAATAATAAAATAATCATTAGGCCCACCACTGAACTTGAGAAGTATAACTTTGAACTTCTATAACCTTTTGCATCTCTGTATAGTTTTACTAAATAATTGTCCATCCTTCAAAAAGAAAGTATGCATGTTTTGTGTTGACTGGCTTATTTTATTCCATGTTATCACTTAAGAATTTATCAGAAGTGTTGCCTAGAACTGTAGTGCTTTTCATTTTGGTTGCTCTCTGATAATCTAATATTTGAATATACCATACATTTTTTATCTCTTCTCTTGTTTCCAGTTTTGACTCTTTCAGACAATGCTGGTATTAAAAAAATATAAACATCTCCTTTATACGTATGTATGAGCTGTTTCTCTTGTTTGGGTACGTACTGTGTTACAGAGTGGACACTATATATAAATATATATCAGTATATATATAAGTATATATATAAATATATATATATTCTAAATATAAGCCCCTTCCTATGTGTTGCAAATGCAGTATTCATCTTCTATTCTATGCCTTATGTTTTTAATTTCTTGATTTTTTTAATGAACAGATGTATTTTAATTAGTCAAATATACCTACTTTTTCTTGTAATTTCTCTTTTTGTGTATTGTTTAAGAAAACTTTCCCTGCCGTGTGTTCATTAAGAGAGTTGCCTATTTTAAGGTCTATGTCAATGATTGCTTTGCCTTTTACATTTAAACCCGAAATTTTATCTGTAACGGGTTTTTATGTGTGATGTCAAGTAGAGGACAGGGCTCATTTTTTTTTTCCATATAGATGGCAATTTTTTCCTAAGAGCATTTATTGAAAATACTGTCCTACTCTCCATTAATATTCAGTGACATCTTTTTCTCTCTCTTTTTTTATGTTCCATTGATGTATTTGTCTATTCCTGCACCTGTACAAACTGTCTTAATTACTGTATATATTTAATAAGTAGTGGCATCCAACACGGTAAGTTTTCCCACCATGTTCTTCTCCTTTGAGTGTGTTGGCAATTCTTGGAGGTTTATATTTCTTTAAACTTCCAAATCAGCTTAAAAATGACAACACACACACACCGGATTTTTAATTGGGTTTGTATTGAATCTACAAACAATTTAGAGAGAAATTGGCTTATACACGTGCATGCACGTGTGTAAGCCAACAAAGTTGGATCTTTCAATACATTCCTGGACATGATATAGTCTTCCACTTGCTTGGGTCTTCTTTCTATACCCTATATTCATTTATGTCGATTTGTTATAGTCGCTAGTACTCTGAATACAATGCTGGACAGTCATGGTTATAACAGGCATCTTTATTTTGTTTTCTATTTCAATAATTTATCAGTTGTAACAAGTCAGAATGTTGTTTGTTTAATATTTATATAACTTCAGTGATTTCTTTTGTCTGTTTGTTTTTCAATTCCTGTGATATTTTTCTTTCTTTTCTCATTATTTTTGCAAATTTGTTCTCTTTTTAGTTCTTTCAGGTTTTGCTTTATTTAATCTGAGGTTATGTTATTAAGAGCATATACATCTGTTCCTTCCTGGTCAAGTTATTTTTGATTTGAGCATACTTGTGTGATATTAATATGACTACAGCATCTTTATTTAAGATAAATAAATAACTTCCATGAAGGTATCTTCCAGATACCAATCATTTATTTAATTTTGTTTACTCTACGGTTAGACATTGGGTTTCCTTTTAAACATCCATTGGGTTCCTTATTGTACTGCACTTTTCAATTCTAAAATGCCTTATTTTTTCCCCAAATATATAATGGCACTTTTCATTACAAAAATTTGACGTTTGGTTTTTATATGCTTAAACATAGTAAGTATAGTTGTCGTCAGGTGCCCCAGTGATATGTTTCTCAGCTTTTTTATTTTTAAAACTGGTTCTCATTTGTTTCCTAACGCACATCATCTTTGATTGGATATTGGACACTGTATTTGCAAAATTATTTGTTGCAGTAATGTCAGACATAGGATGATGTTTTCCCTCTTAGAGAGAATTTTTCTTTGTCTCTGCCCAGTTCCTGGGTTGTAGTGATTTAGGGCACCTCAGTGCTTGTGGTGCTAGGGCACCCAGATGATGCACAGTCAAATCTTGGTGCTTGCAGGGACATTTTATTCTTGCTTACCTCCCTTGAGAGCAGCACTTTAGGATTCCCAACCCCAAGCAGAAGAGAATTACCAGGGTCTGCATCCCTGATGGATCCCTAACTCCGAGAAGCTGGTGAACGCACTCACTAACCAACCCTGGAAAATGGCAGACTTCTTCAGTTAAAAAATGCCTCCCAGTGACGGCCCATCCCTCTGATTCCCTCTGTCTTACAACTCAGCCCAAATAAACTTCACTATTTTGGTATTTTCCAGATGCTTTAAAGGGAATGATCTTTTAAAAATATAATATAAAGCTTTTATAATTATATTTATCAGGAAGATTTGTATAGTTACTGAGCAAGCAGTTCACAAATGTGGAATTTACCTCAATATTAGTTGTTTTTATAAAAAAATAAAAGCATAGATATCACCTATCTTATCCTAAATGATACAGTACTCAACGTTTTTTCTGAAAATTACATGGATTATATTATACTCTGCATACTCTTCTGCACATGTTTTTGTCACCCCTTATTTTGCTGGAATGCACATATTTTGATATGTGTAACTATAGTTCATTTATTTATTTATTTGAGGAAGATTAGCCCTGAGCTAACTACTGACAATCCTCCTTTTTTTTTTTGCTGAGGAAGCCTGGCCTTGAGCTAACATCCATGCCCATCTTCCTCTACTTTATATGTGGGACGCCTACCACAGCATGGCGTGCCAAGCAGGGCCATGTCCGCACCCGAGATCCGAACCGGTCAACCCCGAGAGGCGGAATGTGCGAACTTAACCACTGCGCCTCCGGGAGAGCCCCAGTTCATTTATCTTTATATAAAATATATTATTGAAGGAATATATCAACATGTATTCTTTATATTCCTCATTATATTATTGATAAATATTCAGATTGCTCTCAATTTTTAAATATTACAAAAAAGGTGCTCTATGGAGATAGAAGATTGATATATTCTGTACTCATATAAAAAGTTTTATCTATATTACTTACCTAAGGATAAAATATTTTGCCTTAAAATATAGAAGCTTTCACTTTTATTGGATATTGCCAAATGATTTTCCAGAGTATGTATAGTTATTTACACACCCACCAGCAGTTTATTAGAGTTCCTGCTCTTTTGTATCCATGACAACATTTTGTGTAGTCAGTCTGTTGTAATTTTTGCCAATTTAGTTCTTTAATAAGACGTCTCATTATTTGTTTAATTTGCATTTTACTGTGAAGAAATAAGATGAAATGTATCTGCATGTTCTCTCTATTTACATATTTGTCCATTTTTTTCTATATGGTTGGGTCTTTTTCTTATTGGTTTACAATAATTATTTATGTAGTTTAGAAAATAATCTTTTTCCTATGCTATATGTTGCCAATATCTTCTGCTAGTGTGTGGCTTGCGTTTTATTCCATAGTTCTTTTCATAAATATAGCTTAATTTTATTATAGTTAACAAATTCAGTAAACTTTCTTAAGACACACTTTTTTTGTCTCATTTGAGAAATCCCTATCTGAGAGGATAAGAACAGTCTTCTTATTTTATTCTAAAATTCCTCTGGGCTTGATTTTAGGCATTAGGGGTCTACAATTGCCTTTTTAAAAAATGCAGATTACTAAAATTCACAGCACCTTTTGTTGAAATGCTCAAAGTTTTCTGACTAATAAACAATAGCACATTGGTTATCAATCAAATCTCTGTAGGGGTGGGTCTGTTTATCCTCTTTCAGTTCTTTTCTATTACTCTATTTATTTATCCCTGAACCAAAACAGAGGCTGTTAATTATGATGATTTTATATTATGTCTCCATATAGAAAATGGCCCCCACCTCGATCTTGTCATTCTCCTTCAGGATGCCTGAACGGTTGTTCTTGGCTCTGCTTGTCCATTTGTATTTTTGGTGTTTTGTTTGGAATTCTCATGAATCTGTAGGTTAATTTGAAAAGAATAAATATCTTTATCAAATGAATTTCTGTCCGTGAGCATAGTATTTTCTTTCATATACTTAGAACTTTCTTAAAATCTTTCAATATGTTTAAATACTTTTTCCATAAAGCTTGCCCCCATCTTTTTTTTACCTTTACTCATAAATACCTCATAATATTGTTTCTATCATAAGTGGGATCCTCAAAAATATGTGTTTTTGTCATTGCATAGAAATCTAGGTGCGGTTTCTGTAAAGATAATCATATTATTTGTGAATACTGATAGCTTTTTCTTTCTCTATAATCGTTAGAGCTTTTTTTCTTGCATAAATATAAAAACCAAGACAATATGTAGAATAATGTCAGAAACTCGATATTTATTACGGTATTGTTTCTCATTTAAAATCAAATAAATAATTTACTGAGGGTTTCTTGTAACTACTTTTATCTGGTTTAAAAAGTTTCTTTTTACTCTGAGTTTTTTGTGAGCTTTTATCCTAAATATTTCCTGAATTTTATGAATGATATGTTTTTGTTTTTTCTCATCTCTAATGTAGCATTTTATGTTTAAATCTTTTCATTCAGTGGCACAGTGGTAAGCCTTTTCACCTCATTAACACTTCACCTAACATACATTTAAATGGCAATAAAACATGATCACAATTTACAAATATTTATAGGCAAGTAATAATTCACAAAAAATTGGGTGCAGGTTTAGATCTTTTTGATGAACCAAAGACAGAAGATGATAACTAAAAAGCAATTAAAATGAAATTAGCCAGAGGAATAACTTTGATTTATCTTGTTGAACAATATTTGTCTAAAATTAAAATTCAAGCTTCTTGAAATACTTTATAAATTATGATTTTCCTTATAAATTCAAATTTGAATCCAATTATGGGTAAAGTTTGGGCTTCAGTATTATATTACTCATTACTATATTATTTTCACTTTTTTTTTAGTAATCAGCCATAAACATGCAAAGAAAGATTGCTCTTAAATAGCATGTCTAAACATCTTATGTAATTCATACCACAGAAGTAGGGAAGACCATGATTTATATACTGGCTTTTCTTTATTGTAGAGGGATTTTAAACAGAAAACTAACAAATTCTAAACTGTGCCCTTAATGAATGCTGAAGGAAACCAAATTTACCTACTTCTTTTCACTCTAAGATGAATTAATCAGCCCTTGAGTGTTCTGGTCTTTGTGAGGCACTTAATAAAGAGATCCATACAAAGCTCTAAAAAAGACACCAAGAAATATTTTTGCTTCTCTAAATTTTCAACTTATTGTGAGCATCTCTCCTTACCTTACTTTAATGTTCTCTGCCAGCCAATAGAACTTTCTGAAAAGATGGAAATGTTCTATAACCTGCACTGTGTGACCTGGTTCACACTGGCCACTTAAGGCTCTTTAGCGCTTGAAGTGTGGCCAGTGGCACTGGGGAACCAAATTTGGTATTCTATTTAATTTTAATTAAATGCAATTCAATTTAGATAGTCACATGTGTCTAGAGGCTTCTATAAAAGACAGCACAACCTGACGTATTGTGTATTTATTGATTTGTTTGTTTATGCATATATTTTCTCTTTCTCACCACTAAAATTTGTGTTTGATGAGAACAGGGTGCTGTCTTTTTTGGTTCACTATTGTAAACTGATGACTAGAAAAGTGGCTGGTATGTGGTTATTTTTGTGTCCTCTAATTTGAAAATAATAGAAATTATTATAAAATTACAGAAAATGATAGAAATTTGAAAGGTGTTTTTCAAAATTTAGATAAACTATGTAGTATACTCTTTAAAGCAAAGGTTAAAGACATTTTTAAAAACATGCATTTTAAAAAATGGCTCCTTAGGCCAGGTTGCCATAACATAAAACTAAAATGTTCTATCCCAAATGTGTCAGTGGTTGTCCATACTTTGCTCCCAGTTAGATCTGGGATCAGGGGTCAGTTTATATGTAGGAATGTCAGTTTTGGGGATATAGAAGGAAGCGTAAAACACAACACAGCTTTTAATTCTGAGTTAAACCCAGAATCAAGAATTAAGTAGACATTCCAAAAAAGCATCAATTGAAAGAGATTAACCAAGTGGTGAGAGCCACTCATGAGGTAACTGAAGGAATTCCAAAACTGAACAAAAATCTTTGAAAGGTGGACAGAAAATAGTTATAAGGGTATTTCCCCCAAGTTGCTTAAGAATAAAGGCAGCCACTTTGTGTATTGATTAATTATTGCTGTAAAATCTCCCACACCAAAACTTAGCATCTTGTATGACAATTTATACATATATAGCATCTTATTCTCACAATTTTGGAGCTCAGGAATTTGAGCAGGGCTCAATAAAAATGATTTCTCACTGCTCCACAAAAACCATGTCTCCAGCTAAGGTGGCTTGCATGGCTGGAGGTAACAGGAAGAGCAAGGGGCTAGTCAGTGTCTCTCTCTCTCTTCTCACAAGGTCTCAACACTAAGTTGAGCTTTCTCCCAGCATGGAGTCCTCAAGTCAGTCAGAACTTTACAGGTGTCTTGGCACACCATGTGGCAGGAAGCTACTCACTTTCTTACAATCTAGGGCCAATGCTGGCATAGCGGTATTTTCACCATACTGTATGAGTTAAAGCAGTCAGACTCTAGCCCAGGCTCAAGGGAGGACTCAGACTTCTCCTCTCATTAGAAAGAGAACCAGAGTATTTGTGGCCATGTTTAATCTACCACAGGTTAAAGCAGCCTTCAGCCATAGATGGGGAGTGATCAAACTGTGAAGGATTCAGAATTATTTTTATCTAACATGGAAATTTTGAGTTGCACATTTTGGAAATATCCTTGAGGATCCACTAAAAATTGACTCTTGCTTTAAAGTCTTCTATATTTAGAAGGATTCCATTTTGCATTAATACCTTTTTTGGTCACTATCCAGTCTACACTGCCACTTCTGTGGGCAACCCTTACTCTGCGTGATTTAGCCATTCCAAGGAAATCCACCAAGCTATCTCCAAGGAATGACTCAGTAAAGTCTTCCAATTTGGGGACTATATGTTGCTCACTTTATTAGGATGTCATAAAATTAGTAAGGCAGAAAACTGATAAAGTGATATGAGGCCCTGGAACTCTAGAAGTTTATTATTTCGCCATATCAACTCACCTGCTCTATACTATATAGGTCGACATTTCAATGATAGGAGATGAGAATCTAGTCTAATAAATGAAATGTCATAAATTCATGCTATGTTGTCTTCTATTCTTATCCCAGATTACTCCTAAATAGTATAAATTTCCATAATACCTCTTCCTATATCTTAATAGCAGATGAATGGTAAAAATGCATGGAGAGGTGAAGGGTTTATGCTTAAATGCATTCTCGGAATTAAGTCTTGTACCCAACCTTCACTCTTCACAGTTCAAACTGAATGTTTTTAAGCTTTTTAAATTGTTCTTTATTACTAGGGTGTATAGTAGGCAGAATATTGGCCTCCCAAAGATGTCCACCTGAAACCCGTGAATATATTATCTTAAATCGCAAAAGGGACTCTGAAGATGTGATTAATTGTCTTGGAACTGGGGGATTATCCTGGGTTACCCAGTGGGCCCACTGTATTCACAGAGGTCCCTATAAAAAGAAGGCGAGAGGGGTTATAGACAAGGAAATGTGATGCTAGAGGTCAGGGTGATGTCCTTGCTGGAAGGCTGCCCCCAGCCAGGAGCAGATGAAAAAGGCATGGAAATGGGTTGTCCCCTAGATCTTCCAGAAAGAACCCAGCCCTGCTTCTATCACAGTTTTAGCCCAGTGGACCCGATGTTGGACTTCCAAGCTTCAGAAGTATACAATAATAGATCCGTGTTGTTTTAAGCCACTAAGCCTGTGGTAATTTGCTAAAGCAACAACAGGAAGTAAATCCGTGACCAAAGGACTTATCACACAATCTGCCACATTTTTAAAAGTGTGAGGAAAGGCTGGTAAACAGGACCATGGGACAACAGCTCGAAACTGGGAACATACTTGTCATGTCGGGATGCAGGCTTGCCCTATCTATAAAGCCACTTTATATCTTTGTTAGGAATTGAGTTAACTTTCTTGATAATTTTCCTTCCATGTGTATAGTATTGAATAGGCTGATATGAACTAATACAATGTTTACATAAGCATAGAAACTTCCTGAAAGTATAAAGGTCAAAAGCACCATGGAGCACTTACAACCTCTGAACTTCCCGATCGCCTTTTGCTAGCGGTCATCCTCCCTGCAGCCCATCTCCTAGGAAACTTGGCTGAAAGGTTAGCGTGATTACTCCATCGAGGCCAAACAAAACACTGTACTGCTCCTAGAGCACCTTACTCCCTTCAGAGAAATCCCTGGGAAAGACCTTCTACAAAATACCTGCGCAGCAATCCTGAGAACGGTCCCAAAGCAAGGGCAGCCCCAGAAACTGGCACAAGCAGGAGAAGCCTGAGGAGCCAGGACAGCTAAGTGCAATGCGGCATCCTGGATGGGATTCTGGGACAGAGAAAGGACATTCAGGAAAACTGAGGAAATCTGAATGAAATATGGGCGTTAGTTAATAATGTATAAATATTAATTTATGCACTGTAAAAATGTACCACACTAATGTACATTGTTAATAGCAGAGGAAAGTGGGTGTGGGCTATAATGGAACTCTCTGTAATATCTTCATAATAATTCTATAAATCTAAAAACTTTTATTTAAAAACTCTATAAAAAATTCTATTTAAAGCACTTTAATTCAAAAATATATGAACACTAAACATGCAAAGATAGAACATCACCCTGGGAGCTACATGCCCATAGACTTTTTTATTCTGACAGCTAGTAAATTTCAAATCCATGTCCTCTAAAACCAGTATTATTTTTCTTGTTTATATGATGATATTATTGATGAAGATGACTTTTATTTTTCCTTGTAGCTCTAACTTACTGTGCCTTTATGAAGACCCAAATGTTTGAGGAGCCAACTTTTGAAGACAACAGTCTTACACATATAGGAGGGTTTTCTAAATACACATGTATATACAGTAATAGAGCATTTGTACACCTGATGTTGTGTTTAGTTTCTTAACAATTTCGGCTTCATTCATTAGGAGATGCACTAGATTACCTCTAAGGGGAGCTCATTGCCAGCAATCTCCTTATGAAACACACAAAACACACTCACTCATTCACTCACTCACTCACTCACTCATTCACTCACTCAGGCACTCACTCATTCAGTCACTCACTCACTCAGGCACTCATTAACTCACTCACTCATTCAGTCACTCACTCATTCACTCACTCAGTCACTCACTCACTCACTCAGTCACTCACTAACTCACTCATTCACTCACTCAGGCACTCACTCATTCAGTCACTCAGGCACTCCCTCACTCACTCAGCCACTCATTAACTCATTCACTCACTCATTCACTCAGTCACTCATTCACTCACTAACTCAGTCACTCACTCACTCATTCACCCACTCATTCATTCACTCACTCACACACCCACTCACTCAGTCACTCATTCACTCACTAACTCAGACACTCATTCACCCACTCACTCAGTCACTCATTCACTCACTAACTCAGACACTCACTCAGTCACTCACTCACACACCCACTCACTTAGTCACTCATTCACTCACTAACTCAGACACTCACACACCCACTCACTCAGTCACTCATTCACTCACTAACTCAGACACTCATTCACCCACTCACTCAGTCACTCATTCACTCACTAACTCAGACACTCATTCATTCACTCACTCACACACCCACTCACTCAGTCACTCACTCACACACCCACTCACTCAGTCACTCATTCACTCACTAACTCAGACACTCACACACCCACTCACTCAGTCACTCATTCACTCACTAACTCAGACACTCATTCATTCACTCACTCACACACCCACTCACTCAGTCACTCACTCACACACCCACTCACTTAGTCACTCATTCACTCACTAACTCAGACACTCACACACCCACTCACTCAGTCACTCATTCACTCACTAACTCAGACACTCATTCACTCACTCACTCACTCACTCATTCGCTCAGTCACTCACTCAGTCATGCATTCACTCACTCTGTCCAGGCTGCACTCAGGTAGACAGCCACAGAGCTAATGTGAGTCACAGCTGAGCAAACAAACCATCTGTTTCACTAGGGCAGAAGCTTCTAGGGAGGGAGTGGGGATGAGCCTGTGCTGGGGCTCTCTCTTCCAGTCTTTAGATCGCTCTTCTTTTTAATGAGGAGTGCCAAATTTTGTATGTAAAACAGAGGTAAAGGAGCCCAAACTAGCTTTTGTACTCTGATCTTGTGTCTGAGGAGATTGCGCAAAGGGTTTGGGACTAAGGTCCCGCTGTCACGCATAGTGTGGATTTACTGGTGATGGGCCAACCGTATATCCCTCGCAGGAGGTTTCGATTACAGTAGGTAGCTTGTCAAATATTTGGGGTCTTAGTCATCTCTATTTTTTTTCCATAACAGCCAAGACTAGCATTTTCTATCCAGGAACACTTGCAATGCATAATATATCCTTAAATTATCAAATTCAAAAAATTAATATAGACTTATGAACAGAAAAGAAGGCAATTTTATTCATAAATGTGATTTTTATGAAGCTTTCCACAATACTTTCAACACCTGTATGTTACATTTAGTCTAATTATGCATTAATACCTTAATATTATTTTCAAAATTACAGTAACTTTTCCAAAAATGTATTATGTTTACATGCAATGCATTTAATATTGTTTTAAATGTAAATAAATATTTCTTGGATTTTTCAGTTTTAATCTAATATAAAAATTCAGCGATACTATAACCCACAGAAACAAAGTTATTTGTATCCTGAATAATGTAAGAATATAAAGGGGTTCTGAACAAATGAAATGTTTGAGAATCCTTGCTTCAGAAATAAGAAACCAGGCAAGCTGGAAGCTTGAGGGACAACCCGGCGAGTTCAGGAGTAAGAGTCTGAAATCTTGGACTCTGTTTACTTCAGAGATCTGTGGGCTGCTGGACATGATGGAGAAAGATTTACACTGGCCCCAGGAGTTTCCCGAGTCTTGGTGTGCACCCAAGACTCTGAGGAGGAGCTGTATGTCTGAACTGAGCCTTTTCAATCATTGTTTCATGCCTTACTGTTGAGTATTTTAAAAGGTAGTTTGCAGAAAGGGAGTTTGAAGTTATTGATTGCTCTATTTTATACACATATGCAGGTGTGTGTATGAAGAAATGTACAGGAGATTATGAAAAAAGAATAGAAGTATATACCCTAGATTTTTAGCACAGACTGCCTCGGGGAAGAAAGGGAAAGAACATGGTATACCCATGAATAAAATCAATTTACGTAAAATTATCTTTGCCTATGTATATGTTTTTATTGTAGCTTGTTTTGAAAAGCTGTTAAATCTTTCTCTTCCAGCTTATAGGGAGTCTATTCTTCAGTGAAAAAAGAAAATTGCTGGGTCTGAGGTATGTAATACTATTCCATTTTAATAAAAAGGAAAATACTGATATCCTATATACGAATATTTGTGCTTTTGTAGATATTTATGAGCAAGAAAAAAAAAGGAGTGAGAGTATGTATATCAGGTATTAACACTGGTTATCTCAATGAAATGATGAAGGGCAGTGGAGAAAGATAATTAGCTTAGCCTCTATACGTTTTGTAATATATTGCTTCACTTGTTGAAAGAAACACATGTTGTAATGTGGAAAAAGATAAATAAAAGTTTTTATTGATGATTAATATGGAACAAAGTTTATGATACAATGTATGTTAAAAACAAGTCACAAAGAAATTTGTATAATAATTCCCATTTAAGAAAAATTCCGTGAGAGTGTGTGTGCGTGTGTGTGTGTGTGTATAGCTAAGGAAAACTTTTCCAAGTGTCCCAGAATTGTGCCTAAGGCATAAAGCTAAGTTCCAAAGTTGCTAAGTACCACATATTCTGAACTCACATAACCAACAATGAACTGACATCATTTGAGACCTGACACCTTTGTCACTCAGAGGTGACAAAGCCTGAGGAGCAAACAGAAGAGGGAAAATGAAGCTGCATTTCAGTGCAAGACTGCGACCTTTCTCTTCCACTCCACAAAAACGAGGGCCATTGACCTGCCCATGTTGAAAGACAGAGACCAAGGTACTACCCAGTAAGAAAGGAACATGTGAGTTTTGTGTAAGTAGAGGTGAGTGTGAGGGATGGTTTAAATGATATATTTATTGCACATAATCTAACTCTGATTTTAATCTTTATACAGAATTTCTGGAAATTTTAAAGCATTGCTAACACTGGCTGCACATTCTAATTATTGGCTTATGTTACTTTTAACTCTTTCTAAAAGTGTTGCTCATAGCTTCTTCATTCTTGCATCCATTCAATAAAGATTCACTGGGACTATTTTGCACTAAAACTAATTAGAGACAAATTTCCCCCACACTGGGTAACAGCCATCTGTCTCTCATCTTCCTGGTCTGTCTTGTTAGAAGAGAAAACTTAGATATTGGAGACCTTTTCCTCACGACATCTTTTATTATCTTCTAGAAAGCATATGATAAATTAGTCAACGGCCTTCCAGCAAAACCAAACTATCAACGATTCTTCTTCTCCTGTAATCAGTAGATCTTAAACATAGAATAGAGTATGTTTCTTGGCTTTAGTGAACTTGCCAATCAATTCTAATGCTGTTTATCACCAGGACGTTTGGTTTCTCTAACACTAGTGTAAATTTGAACCTGATCTCTCTCATCTCTGAAAACTTTAAGTATTTTCCTAACACAGATATGCTTTTATTATACATGAAGTAATGCATATAGGCAGCCATTACTCTATGTGTTGAAAATCCAACTCCCTCTAAACCCCACATAAGTATAATGAGATATTTTGTCTCAATAACAAAGTAGAGGTTAAATTATTGGTCTCTTACTCTATACTTTCTGTGTCATTTAAAGATAACTAAGAGATGAACATATTTACAAAAGAAAATGCTCATAAGTATACAACAACGTGATTTTATTTGTGGATATGTGTGTATAAAATGTTTACAACATACTGTATAAACATGCTGATTCATCTATGTCAGGTAGTTTATGATATCTATTAAAGCAATTGTTAATCATGGTAAATATTATGATGTTGCATGCTAGGTTTTAGACTCACACCTCTACAGTAGGTTACTGGATAGTCCCATTGGTTCTGGGATTTTTGACATCATTTCCTACTCTATCTTGGTTTCAAAAAAATGAAATAGTTCTTATTAATTTCAAAATTGAATCTCAGCCAAAGGCCATTTTACTGACTATTGAAAAGGTTTCTGTTTGAGAAGAAGAAAGTTTTAATCCAGTGTAACTCCAATGGAAATTTTTATATAGTTTTACTTAGTAAAACATATCACCAAATCATCAATTAAATATAACCTCATAATCTGACCAATTATCTTAAGTATAATAAAAAAGAAAATGTTTTCCTTTTTGTTGCAGAAGAAATGGGATGGGAGTAGGACTACACAATAAGTTATGTTTACCCAGATGTTGATTCCAAAGAAGGCAAAATATTACTACTGTTGTAATTATTAAAATCTTTAAGTATTTATATTTTACTGATTCTTTTTAAAATGTTATTAATAACTTTATTTTATTGTCTTTAGTTGTTAATTCTCTAAAATATATGATATAGTTTCATGAAATGCAATGTGGTAAATTCATCTAAATTTTGTTTTCCATGATGGTTCTGCCCTTTCCTTGGCTCAGAGGGCATGTCTTCTGCAAGATAGGGAATGATGTCATTTTAGGCAGAGCACAATTTACCACCTGCTGGAAGGAGGAGGCATATTCTAGCAGCTGCATCACTGATTTGAAAACAAGCAGCAAAATATAAATGTATAGATGAGTATGTCAGCGTCATGGGTGGGGAAGGGTAACATGCTTTACCCAAGAACAGCTGGAAAATTATACTAAGCTTAAAATAGTATCTTTTGGCTTCAAACCAAATGTTTCTATCACTAGTACTACACAGAGCAAAAACACTACTCACAAATGAATTCCATATTCTGTTTACAGAAGCAGCATTTTCCCTGCAAAACGTGTTAGGTATTGGAGGGGGCTGAGAAGTAAGGAAAAGATACTCTTTATGACCCTTGTCATTTTCATATAGGTCTTGGAGTCTTCAAACAAATAAGCATGAAATAATAACCCTTGAATCCTTGCTGTTTCCCTTTAAAGACTGACCTTGCATAAACTATAGATTTTTTTAAAGAAATGTGAATATCTTTGGAGCTTTGTAAAGTGCCACTAATAACTTCAGAAATAATCTGTATCTAAATAACAAATTTAATCAATTATGAATGAAAGGAAAGCTCTGTGTGTTCGTAAACCATTTAGTAAATGGATGAGTTTGTGCAGCAAATACAATCTAATTATATAAATCTATAAATATTTTTTCTCTTATGCAGTTGGTAAGCAATGGCTAGCGTAGAAATTTTCACCTAGAAACAATGACAAGGTGTTTTTCTTATTGTATTTTAAGGATGGAGGAGGGCACAGCATCTAAGGGCATGCTACTTTTGTCTGCAGCACGTGGGGAAGCAGATGCCCTAGCCATCTCTACAGTGGCAGCAGGCTTTTTACATTCACTCTCAATTATTTGATCAATGACATTCTAACTGTCACATTTAAAAAGTAACACATATAAAATTTTAATTTAAAATTATGATGTTTAGCCAATTAATTATTTTCCCTACTGGTGATATGTTGACCTTTCAAGCAAAAGTTAAAGTTTTTTTAAAGCTGGGTCCACATAGTGGCAATTACATGATTAATTCTCTATCGATGTTTAAACTTGATATTTCAGGTAGGGAAGCATCAAACTCTAGTATATGAAATTTTTTCTGGTGTTCTTTGAATCAGATGTTTTCATGAAATATTTCTCTTGGCTTTATGCCTGTTTTATAGTGTGACAAAATATGCATTGAAAGCAAATGCAATCTTTGGCTATTGCACACGTTCAGTGGATAATTCATTTGTTTGAAATCTCTAGAATGAAGCTTATGAACACTCAAATTTAATTTAGAATAAATCTTTATTGCTTAACGATCTATCGGTCGTTTGTAAGTTTTGAAACACGTCCACAAATCAAATCTCCACAAATCTCCTACCAATAAGAGGTGATCTCCTTCTCCTCCTCTTGAATCGAAGTGGACTTGTGGCTGCTTGGAAGCACAGCTATGCTGGAAGCGACACTCTGACTTCTGAGAGTAGGTTATAAAAAGGGATGCAGCACCTCCGTGGCTCTCTGGAACGCTTACTCTCAGTGAAGTTACCACCATGTAAGAAGTGTCACTATCCTGATATCTACATGCTGGAGAGGCCACGTGTAGAAACGCCAGTCAACAACCCCAACAAATAATCACATTCAAATGGCAGCAGTGTGAGTGAACCATGTTAAATGCCCAACCCAAACAGACCTTCAGATAACTTGACCGCATCTAACATCAGACTGAAACTCCATGAGAGAACCCAAATGAGAACTGTCTAGCCAAACTGTTTGGAAGTTTCTGACCCAGAAAATTTTGAGCAAAATAAAATTGTTTTTTTAAACTGCTTACTTTTGGGTTATGCTGTTGTTCAGCCATAGTAATTGGGACAGTCATTAGGTCTTTATTATCTCTCTAGGATGAAAGGTCTTATTTAGTTGACAAATACTCAGTGAAAGTTCCTGTCTATCTTGCATGCTGCTGTACCATGTAGGTACCCCTACTAAGACTCTCCTAGTTCCTTTTATTCTTAGATGCTTGAACCACTGGTTGAAAAGTAAAAAATCAATTTTCAATGCTAATAATCAGAGATTATTAAATAAAATAAATAAATAAAAAATAAATAAAAGAGTTATTTCATTGATCACCATGAAGCTTGAAAGCACACCAATATCAAAGGATGAATTAGTAATTGATAAAAACTTCTGTTGTAGTTGATTTTTAAAAAAAATTTTCTTTGCTAATGCTTAGAATGAAACATGGATATGCCTCAGTAATCACTGATTCTTGCTTTTTATTTGTATAAATCTAGCTTTTTGTGACTATTGGGAAAATACTGCATCAAGGCTGCATCACAGGCCTTTGCAATTCCCAACTCATCACAAGCAAACCCACTGAGGGATTTTCACACTGAGGGATATTCTGATTCCCAGTTAATTCAGAGGGACAGACTTTTACTCTTCAAAATCCAAGACCTGTTGACTGACTCTTGTTCCCTAGCATGTCTCCACAAGTGATTGTGAGGCTAATGAGACCCAGGATCTCTTGAGAGCCTCTTGAGAAGGCTCTAGACTACTGAGATTACCATGTGGCTGTGGACCCCATCTCCTCATGTGCCCACCCAGTGTGCAGAATTGGTCCGATCCCTGACCAGATCAGTTCCCTTACTCTCCTTCACCCAGGACAGCGATTTCACCCTACACACCAGCTCATTCAACTGAGACTGATATTCTGCTTATATTTTGCCAGTCCCGTTCTCCAAAGATGGATTCTGACTCAAAGCTTTCACTTATGGGGTAAAGCTCATCCATCTACCTAGTTCTCATGTATTCACTGGTATGTTTTGTAGTTTGGGGACATAGGGAATTTTAGCAGTATTTTGGTTATTAATGTCTGAGTTCAAATACATGGTCAGAGAACATAGTCTTTACACAATTGATTCTTTGAAACTTATTGATGATTCCCTTGGGAGCTAGAATATGATGTGATTTTTGAAAATATTACATATATGCATAAAAAGAAAGTGTCTTCTGTGAGTATAAAGTTTCATATATCACATCAAATTTATTAATCACATTATTCACACCTCTTAGACTTTTATTTATTTTCTCTAAATTTGCTCTATTGGTTTTAAAGAATGGTATAATTTATGACGTCAGTTGTTGATTTATCTATTTCTTTCTTTCATCACTTCTTGTTTCTTTGCCTATTTCAAGGCCATATTAAAGCTATATAATGTCACTATTATAATAAGAATTGATCTATTGTTCCATTGGGAGAATGCAACTTCAATTTTTATTGATTTTTTTTTGCTTTAAAATCAATTTTATCTGATGTTATATTTGCTGGCCTAGCACTTATTAGTTCATACATGCATGATAGAACCTTTTATTTCCAATATTTCTGCTTCATTATTTTTTAAGTACGCCTTGTAGAAATATATTACTGAATTTTTTTAGGGAGGAATCACTGGTCTGCACACATTTGTCTCTTGGTTAGTGAGTTTAGCCCATTTAAAATGATCACAATAATTTTTGTATCAAGACACATCTCTCGAACTTACAACTATTTTTAAGATTTCCTTTTTTCTTGAATTTCTCCTCTTCTAACTTCCAGTGGGAGATCAAATTTTTTTCCTATTGTTTTACAAGTTATAATTCTATACTTCTTTCTTTAATATTTTGATCTATCTTTACACTTAATTTTCTCATTGATATCTAAAACTGAACAATATCTATATTTTATTCTCAAGCCTGTACCTTTGTAAAAGGCCAAGTGTCAGTTCATTACTCTTTATCCCCTTCCATGCCAATCTATATTGATGTAACGTGGAATTTCAGTTTCAAATTGAGTGACTGTGAATTGGGAATGATAACAGTACTCTCCTCATAGGGGTATTGTGAAGTTTAAATAATAAATAAACAATTACTTTCATATGTGTTGTATTATTTCCACCTGTGCCTTGTAGATAATAAACACTGAATAATCTTAGCAATAAATATCACTATTATGGGTAAACATTTTTATGTCTTATTTGCTGTTTAATTTTATGATAAATCTCATTGCTTTAATGCTTTTTTTGCTGTAATCAATCATTCAGATGCTCTTTCAGGGAAAGGTCAATGTGTGATAATACAGACAAGAATGTTTTCATTTCCCATTTAAATGCTATTCTTTCTGGATATAAAATTTATAATTTACTCCACACAATATGAAATAGATAAATCCATCGATGCCTCCTTGCACTACTGTTGCAATTTGAACTTCTAATTCTATACTATCAGGTATTTCTCTTTGAAGACGTTTTGCTTTTCCCTCTCTAGACACTTAGGAACTTTTCTTTGCCTTTGATGTTTTGAAATTTCACTGTGCTGTCCAAATCTGTTAACTTCTGCCCAACCTTTTCTATTTAGCTTTGTATGGATCTTTACCATCTGAGGATGAATATATTCAATTCTTAGAAATTCTCAGTCATTGCTTCTTAAATATTTCCTACCTTTCATTTCTTCTTGAAATTTACATATATACATATACATATATATTTAAAGGTAAAACTCACCGTAATCAGAGCAAGTATTTTTAGAGCAACAAGAGATTTTTTTAAGGAGCAGTATTTTTATCACTGACAATATTTAGAATTGGCAGCTCACTGTGTTAATATAAAGCAGACCAACTTTTAGCCAGTTCTATTACTGTTTTTAAATATTCTCCGTAAAATGCACCCACTTCTTTCCAGCAGACAAGGCAGAACTCCCTTGGTCCTGCTCCTGCACTCTTGGTTTGACACTGATCAGGACAATTTGTTTCTGGAAAATCTATGGTATAACGTACAGGTAATTTATCAAACCTCTTCATTACACCTTATTGCAGGAGCAACTTTAACAAATAAGATTCAAAGTAATGTTTGAATTTAAAGTAAAAGAGAAACTAAGATTGTTTAAGAATAGCGAATGTAATTTGCAAAGAAGTGTTATGACTTCTGGAAATTTTAAAGTTAAAAAGCATCCCCATGTTAAAAAGCAAAAGTTCATATTATAAATGCATATTATTTTTAATAAGAAAAAGCTCATTGAAATGAATGAGACCTTTGCACCATTCTACCCAAAGCAATTTTGTGTAATAAGAGAAATGCCTTTGAGGTATTCTGTTATGGAATTTAACTTCAGCTCAGCAAATTGTTTCTTTAGTTCTTTTGAAATGAGAATTTAAAGAAGGTGAATGCAAATGAAGGCATAACAAGTAAAAAAATGTGAACCTGTTGCTAATGATGAGTCATTTTTAAAGTGTAAGAAAGACGTAGCTATACGTTTACATCATCATTTGCAAAAATATCAAACTCTTCCTGACTAAATATTTGAAAGTTATAGCTGATGATGTATTTATTTTGAGCAATATGAATTCTGATGATTAAAAGAGAAAACTCATCATTTGGACGAGGTCACACTCTGTCCTTACAACTTCCTCCCATTACTGCTCTTGCCTCTAAACTTACATTCCAGCGGCTCCAACGCCCTGCTTATCCCCAAAAATGCTGCCTTTCTCATATCTCTGTGTCTTGATTCATTCTCTTCCCCGTGATGTGTTCTTCTCTCCCATTTTATAGGCAGTTAAATTTCTCCCCTCCTTTCAAGGCCTACATGTAATCTCTGCACAGTTTCTTCTGGGCAGAATTCATCATTCTTTCCTCTGTGGTGGAAAAGGCATTGTTTCTTGCTTTATAGCACTGCTTTATATTATTAGCATATATGAAATATCTGGCCTGAAGAATAAAGATAAGCTTCAATTTTAAGTCTCCTCTTGGCTCTAAGTTACGAAGCAACCATCCAGGGGTGGGTGGTTTTTTATGGGTCCACAGTAGGACCAAGAAGAGAACGTGAAAGCGTAAAGGTAACCCAAGTACAGCTGCTGCGGTGCTTGATGAGGTAACGCTCTTCCTGACCAGCACAACGGTGCTGATTTTGATGCAGTTAGATCACAATTTCTCTTCCACAGTGTACTTTTAAATTTGGTTGTCTAATTTGTCATTATCATCAGGGGCTTTTTATGTCCATGTGTGGGTACGCTTGTACGGGTGCGTGTGCGTACGAGAATGTGTATAGTTGTTGTCGCTCTTGTGTTTGATGCAAGTGTTGCTTCTTAGACAACCAACAATAATTAATAGATTTATCTGCTCAACCTGTCAGGAACAATGGAAGGAGACAGGACTTGGAGTAACAAAAGACACCTTAGCTTATGTTGTGTTATTATTGTTGTTTTAGACTGAACAACACAGGGGAAAACCTGTCACATGAGAAGGTCTGCTTTCCCAAAGAGTGACAGCTGGGCAAGGAAGGTGGCGTACTCTTCCTCTGGAAAAATGAGGAGCCAAGGTAAAAAGAAATTGTGATGTTGATAACTCAAGAAAACACGTAGTAAAACTCCTCATTTCCAAAATACAGCAGAGGAAATTGACTCGTGGATTTGAAAGTAGGTGAAAGTTCAGGCTTAGAATTAATCAAGAAGAATGGGCATGGTGACCATTTATATTTTTCAGCTCTTAACACAATATTTGAGTTAGCTGGCATTAAATATTAGGTAAATGATGGAAGGAAGGAGAAAAAGAAGGCGAGAGGAAGGAAGGAAAACAATCTCAGTACCATTAAATTGTGTGGGCATTATTTTGAAGTCCATCACAATGGAATTTAGTCTGCATTACATGTAGAAAATATAATCTGACATTGTGTCATTTCCTTAAAAAGCACAGCATACAGTATTTACAAGGAAATGGTCAAAGGGAAAAAAGAAACACAATTCTTTATTTTGACTGAAGGCTGTATTCCATTTGTTTTCCTCTCGGGTTGATTCTACATTTTTATTTAGCCCTCAAGGGATGTATACTACTTTCTATCACACTTCCATTTTGAATGAAATTATTTAAATTGTTCTGCTTACATTTTTTTACTTCTCCTATTTTAACCTATAAGTTAAGTAACAGATTTCCAACATTTGTTTCTTTTTCTTTCTGCATGTAATTTTATATTATCCAACTGGGTTTAGCAATTCAAATATTTGATAAGTTTCAGTCATTTGCTAAAAATCAGAAGAGCCTTAAAAATGGTGTTGATACAGTTCATTCCCTGCACTCTAAAAGACAACATTTTTTTCTTATTGCTGGTTCATTGTCCATGTAAATGATGTTTTGCTATCCTAGACTTCCCAAATATCTGTGATCACAACAGCTATAGGTTGTTATTAATATTTCTCTTTTAAACCTGGTTAATGACCCGCCTATTGACTGCCTGGAGGGAGCTTCAATCCATGAAAAGTGGTTAATGTTTCCCCTTGATAATTTTAGGCAGATATAACTGTTATGTTTCACAGTAAAAGCAATGATAAACATTTCATGGCTGTTCTGAATTTCTTCAACTCCCACTCTTCACTTGCCAGGGCGACTAGACGGGTGTTCATAGAGCGACAGAGCTGACCCAGCCTGGACCATGATCACGGACCCCGATGAGCTGGATGGTGAGTAGGGGTGAGTCTTCCCCATCCTGGAAGTTTAGGAAAGGACCATGACCCAAAGTCAGAAGGTGTGCCTGCTCAGCACCCCTCAGAGATGTCCTGGACAGCATGACAAAACTTAGGCAATCACGCATTTGGGAAGGGGCCATAGTAGCTGCTTGTCACAGATGCGTACACTGAAGAGACACCCATGCGTTTGTTTACTGTTGGAAATCTGTTCAAATGAAAGATTCGTATTCACTATTGGATTGTGAATTTTTAAAAGAGCTGTTTTCCTTATATTACATTCACATAGTTAATGAGACATCATTTGTCTTTCAGAATTAGCACTCACATTTTCTTATTATTCAGAGATAGATTAAAAAAACCTCTGTATTTTCTCAATCTCCCAAACTCTAGCTATGATGTCTTCAGCCACATATTTCCCTTCTGACAATTCAACTATCATTTCATGAAAAATGCCGTTTAAATAACATCTATTCACCATATGCAGGCTAGAAATAACAGTTTATATTTTTCCTGACAGTTAGTGAATTATGTCCGACAGATATGTCTGTTTACTCCCTACGAAGTAAGAAGCCTGCCAGGCTTCAGGGGGAGAGCAAAATTTTGTCCTTATCCCTCGCTTTTTATTAAACAGTAGTTTGTTTATATTTCAATTTAGTAGTTTGAAGAAAAAAATTATTGTTTTGGCAAGAAAAATAATTAAAATTAAAATTTGTTAATGGATAAATACAGATGGGGCCTGAAATCACTAACAGAGTCAGAACTGTTGGGGTCTAGCAGTAGTGGTGGCGGCGCAGGGAGATGGGGACACACACCGATCACTTTGTTAATGTGCTTAAAAATGTGTCCTCGCTTCACACAGAGATGTTGTATGTAGAAATTTTAAATCTCTTTTTTAAAGTTATTGTTTTGGTTTTTAAGCAAGAGTGGAACTTTTAAGAAAAACTTAATTTCCTGGGAGGAAAAATACGATATATACAAATTGATAACTACAATAATAATAATAACGATGACGATGATGTGTCTGGATTTCTGTTTTTAACTGAAAAACACCAGTAGTGAACTTGAAATGCTGCGTGTGTTCTAGAAGTGAGAAAAAGAGGAATAAACGATGTTAACTTACTTTTATAATGCAGAAAAATGCTGCGTCTTTCCCCTACTTATTTCTACAATATCGGTTTCACCTTTACAGCCCTTAAATCCTCATTAATATGCAGAACACACACGCAACTAATTGATCTGCTGAGTTTCCCATAGAGAATCCTCAGTCTCTGATGAGAAATAAGGTCAGAAACAGAGTACTTATTATATTGAAAGTGGTCATTGTAGTCACTTTTTATATACTATACATAATAAAATTGTATAATATAATGTGGTAATTTAAGGCAATTTCCTCATAATTATAAATCACATATTATTAAAATAAAAATTTTCGTAATTGCCTGTGAGTCAGTCTTCTAAATCCAAATATTTTTATCAAGTCCAAAGCAAAATCTTCCCTTTAGGAAATAATTGAAAAGCTTTCATTACCTTCCAAATAATTCTCTAATAAGTAAAGACAAACAAAAAAACCCCAAAAGCTTAAACTCTTAAAAGCAACATCTTAATTTAATCTTTCTGCTGATTTTAGTCTTGTGAACTTTATACAGAACATTTCACCTCAAAAAGATAGCCAATTCACATCTCATTGTTGGGTATATACTGTGTAATTCAGATGTTAATTAAAGTCAGTTAACATCACATAAAAACAATTACCAACTAGAAAGTTGAATTTAAAAAGTTAAACCAAAAAATGAATGTGATTAATGTTTTTCTTGACATATGTAACATTTCTTGACATTATCATTTTTACAGGTAGGCTCATGTTAAGACAAAAATGCTATTTCCTACCTTGTGATTTATTTATATGTTTTGTCAGATTCCAAATAATAAAAGTGCATATCAATACCAAACATTTAAGGAAGAGAGTATAACAATTCTCTACAATCTCTTTCAGAGGACAGAAACAGGGAGAACTTCCTAACTCACTTGATAAGGCTGGCATTATGCTAACACTAAAACCAGACAAAGACAAGGCAAGAAAAGAAAGCTACAGACCAATATCTCTCATGAACATAGCAAATCAATAAAACATTAGCAATAAAATATTAGCCAATCGAATCTAACAATGTATAAAAAGAATTATAAACCACAACCAAGTGGAATTTATCCCAGGTATTTAAGGCTGGTTCAAATTTAAAAAATCAATTATTGTAAACCATCACGTCAATAGGATAAAAAAAATTTACATGACCATATCAATAGATGCAGAAAAAGCATTTGGCAAAATCTAGTGTCCATTCATGGTAAAAACTCTCAGTAAACTAGGAGCAGAGGGAGGACTTCCTCAATTTGGTAAAGAATATCTACAGAAAACCTACAGTTAACATGATAATAGTGAGAAACTCAAAGCTTTCCTACAAAGGTCAGGGTACTAAGCAAAGATGCCCCCTCTTATCACTCCTTTTCAACATCATACTGGAAGTTCTAACTAATGCAATAAGACAAAAGCAAATAAAAGGTATACAGATTGGGAGGGAAGAAATAAAATTGTCTTTGTTTGCAGATGACATGATCATGCATGTAGATAATCCAAAAACAAAGTGACAGACAAAAACCTCCTGGAATTAATAAGTGATAATAACAAGGTGGCAGGATACAAGGTTAAGATACAGAAGTCAATTACTTTCCTATAGTCCATCAATGAATAGGTAGAATTTGAAATTAACAACACAATACCAATTAAGTTAGTACCCCCTGCAAATGAAATACCTAGATATAAAATGTAACAAAATATATACAAGATCTATACAAGGAAAACTACAAAATTCTGATAAATGAAATCAAAGAAGAACTACATAAATGGTTAGATATTTCATCTTCATGGATAGGAAGACTCAATGTTGTCAAGATGACAATGCTCCCTGATTGGACCTATAGATTCATTTCAACCTCAATCAAAATCCCACTGAGTTATTTTATGAATATTGGCAAACTGATTCTAAAGTGTGTATGAAGACGTGAAAGACCCAGAGTAGTCAACACAATATTGAAGGAGAAGAACAAAGTTGGAGGACTAACTATAAGAAACTTCAAGACCTATTATAAAACTGCAGCACCCAAGACAGTGTGGTGCTGGCAAAAGGATAGACAAGTAGACAGGGGAACAGAATAGATAGCCCAGAAATAGATCCTCACAAATATACTCAATTGATTGTTCACAAAGGAGAAGGGGCAATAGAATGGAGTAAAGATAGTCTTTCAACAAATGGCACTGGAACAACCGGACATTCTCATGCTAAAAAATGAATCTAGACACAAACCTTGCAACTTTCATAAAAATTAACTCACAATGAATCATAGATCTAAATGTAAAATGGAAAATTATAAAACTCCTAGAAGATAACATAGGAGAAAAGCTAGATGACCTTGGGTATGGTGATGTCTTTTTAAGGTACAATACTGAAGGCATGATTCATGAAAGAGACAATTGATAAGCTGGACCTCATTAAAATTAAAAAAAGAAATCTTCTCTACAGAAGACAATGTTAAGAGAATGAGAAAATCAGCCAAAAAGAGAGAATATATATGCAAAAGACGCATCTAATAAAGGACTATTACCCAAAGTATCCAAAAAACTCTTAAAACTCAACAGTAAGAAAACAAAGAACCCAATTAAAAAGGGAGCCAAAGACCTAACAGACACCTCACCAAAGGTGACAACTTAGCATATGAAAAGATGTTCCGAGTCATATGTCATCAAGGAAATGCAAATTAAAACAACGAGATACCACTACGCACCTGTTAAAATTACCAAAATCTGGAACGATGAAAACACCAAATGCTGGCAGGGATGTGGAGCAACAAGAATTCTCATTCATTCCCTGTGGAAATTCAAAATGATACAGCCACTTTGGGAGACAGTTTGGAAGCAAAACTAGACATACTCTTATGACACAATCCAACAATTGTTCTTTTCAGCATTTACTCAAAAAAGTTGAAAATTCATGTCCACACAAAATCCTACACATATGTTTATAGCATCTTTATTCATAATTGTCAAAACTTGGAAACAATCAAGATGTCCTGAGTAGGTGAATGGATAAATAAATTGTGGTACATCCAGACAACGGAATATTATTCAGCACTAACAAGAAATGAGCTATTAAGCCATGAAAAGACACAGAGGAAACTTAAAATGTATATTACTACGTGAAAGAATCCAATGTGAAAAGGTCATTATGATGTATGATTACAACTGCTTGACGTTCTAGAAGAGGCAAAAACTATGGAGACGGTAAGAGGCCAGAGGTTGCCAAGGATTGGAGTAGGTAAGGGGGCAGAAAGGAGTAGATGGAGCACAGAGGCTTTTTAGGGCAGTGAAAATACTCTGTATGAGACTATAGCGATGTCACGTCATTTCACATTTGTTTAAACTCCTAGACTGCACAACCCCAAGAATGAACACTAAGGCAATCTACGGACTTTGGGGAACTGTGATGTGTCAATGTGGGTTCATCAATTGTAACGAATGTACCACTCCAGTGTGGGATGTTCATAATAGGAAAGGTTATGTACGTGTGATGGCAGGGAGCATATGGGAAATATATGTTCCTTCCTCTAAATTTTAATGTGAAAATAAAACTGTTCTTAAAAAAACAGCCTTAGAAAATGTATCTCAATGAATATTTTGAGACTTTAATAACTTGTTATTTTTGATAAATATGATTTTCCTAAGGGTGCATCTTAACTATAACACCAATATTTACTTTAGAATGACTTAAAGGTTTTATGATAGAAAGCAGTGATAAAAATCTAGAAAATTACTATAATTGTAAAATTTCATCAATGATTTTTTTAAAATCCTTCCTTAAATTTTTATATTTATTTGGAAAATAACGGACGGTATATCCTGCTACATCTAAGATCAATGGTACCACTGAAATTCAGATTATTTTATGTTCTGAGGCTGATTTGCAGATGACATTTAACTGTGCTGTAGCTTTTATCCCATTTCTTTTCACTATATTATTGCTTATTTTGTGGTTTATTTCTCAAGGTTTTATTTGAAAAGTCATACATAAAAGAGAATGTTTACTATCCCTACCTTTTAGAGAATTGCACTATAATGAAGACCCACTTACTCATCTCTTCACTCGAGAAGTAGAACGTTACATTACCAATGCATAGTGCCTCCTTCAGTTTCATTCCTCTCCCTTCCACCAGAGCTGACCATATTTTGAATTTCACCTTCATATTTCCCTTGATTTTCCTGATAATTTTATTTCAGAGGTATCCATTCCTAAACAATATATTACTTAGTATTACCTATTTTAAACTTCATGTAAATGGTCTCATACTACGTGTATTCTTCTGAAAAATTACTTACGCTTCAAAGTTGTTACTTTATTCATATATTTTGATATTTATACCTGTGCTTTACTTATTTTCATTACTTTTCAGTTTTCCATCACAATTTATGTATCCATTTTACCACTGCCGTACATTTGAGTTGTTTTCTATTCCTTCTTTTATTTTAATTTTTGCCACAAACATTCTTGTAATTTCTCTAAAGAAACATAGAAAGCAAGATTACTAGGTCATAGGCTGTATATATACCTTTAACTTTACCAAATCATGAAAATATCTGCAATGTGGCTTAACCAATTTATACTTCTATCTGTAGGGTATGAAAAGTTCTTCATTCTTCTCAATATTTAGTATTGTCAGTCTTTTTATTTGTGTAAATCACATAATTTAGATGCCTTTGGATACTAATGAAAACAAACAACTATTTGTCTACTTATATGTTATTAATCTTTCTTCTTTTTTTATATAGTATTGTTTTATTTTTTACTAAAATTTTATGCTAACATATTCTCTGTACTGAAAGTTTCATGTTTGGTATACAAGGGGAAAAATATCTTCTTCATTACTATAGCTTGTCTTTTGACTCTCCTCATGAGGTCTTTTGATGAGAGATTCTTAATGTTAATATAGGAATATTTAACCAGCCTTAGTATACAGAATGGCTTTTGAATTTTCTTCAGAATGATTTATTCTATTAGTTTGGCTATGGATTCTATCAGAACGGCTTATAAGATATCTATGTTAGTAGCTCTTCACATATAGGAAAAGTCTTATATGGAAAAAGTATATTAAAAAATAGATAAGGAGCCTCTGTACATGCAGATGGAGAAAAGAACTGCATTATTTGATGTTAACTATGGTGAGGTGAGTTAATGATGTTATCCAATTTTTCTTATCCTAGGTGGAAAAACATATAGTTTATTTTTTCATCAGCAGACATATGATCAAATGTGGCTCAGGAATGAAAAATTTGAAAAAACATTTTTCATGATGAATATAACTTGGTGGCCTTGATAACAGAGAGTATGATTAGAATATTGTCTTGACATGGAAAATATTACTTGAAGGAATAGGCAAACAGTGGTATAAATACAGGAAACCCATGAGCAGATAATTACTATACCCCTCTGGTTAAGACTTTCAGTTCTCCTCATCTGCATAGTAACCAGATTGCCCATAGGAGGCTTAGGTAGAAATATGAAAGACCATCACTAGCCAGAGTGATAATAGGGTGAGATATCACAGAGGTGCAAAAAGTCCAGCGAATTTGTTTTAGATAACGTAGAGAAATAATAATAGACTAGAAATCATAGTTTCTTAATTCCCATTTTTATGTCTTTTCCATTTCATTGTCAGGTTACTTTTGTTAAACACTGACACTTAAAATACAGATGTTATATCTCACAAGAAAACCATCAGAGAGTGAGCAAACTCATAGAATGAACAGGGCTACACGTCTGAGGCCCTTGAGCTCTTTCAAAGAGAACTGATGCAGTAACTACCACCATTAATACAAAGACTGGATCCAGGAAAATCCGATAACTGGTCAACTCTTTGAGTTTAGTGAATAAGGCAAGATTGCGCCCTTATGTCTGTCCAAGGACTGTTTGCTCTTCAACTGTAACTATGGTGACTCTGTTATTGAAGTTTGATAAAAAGAGTCATCCTGTTTTGTATTGGTGATTACTAATTTTTGTCAGGATTTCAGACTAGACCATTTTAATAATGGAGAGGGAAGATGTCACCAAATGAAGTCACCAAAGGTGCTCTTGATAATGTTGCCTTTTATTCATAATATAATCACTCTTAGCAGATAAAATCTTGGAAGTAAAATATTAATGTAAAATAATGGTGTTAAAATCTTGACTGGAATGAATAGATTTATCCCAGTGGCAAAGTCAAATTTCACCTATTTCTTGAATGAAATATAACTATATCCATATAATCCACAAAAGTAAGTGGTCTTGAATTATAGTTTTGCAGAAGTTGAAGGATGGAGGATCAGAACTCACTGAAAAGAAGTGAGTATTTGTCAGTAAATATATAAGGAAGTTACCAACAAAAAAAATAATAAGTTTAGATGCTTCACTTGCAGTCTGATTTATTAATATTGTCACTAGATATCTAAGGAAATTGGGTAAGTGGTGACTGAATTTTTTAAAAAATGCTATTCTGGTATGCTCTTATTCTGTGTCTATATGAAAGATTTCATGGTGTCATTTAAAAACTGTTCCTAGTGAATAATCATTTTTCTACATCAATGTAGAATTACGTATTTGAAATTAAAGTTTATACTGACTCCCAAATCTAAATCTCGTGCTAATTTAGGAGACAAAAATCCTTGCCAAAGAAATGGATGATGACTGAAGACAATACTGGAGTAGAATCTGTAGTCTTCATGAGGAAGTCTTCAAGACTTCTCTGCAAAAATCGTCCCCCCGATTTTATCTTGTACAGGGGGTACTTTACAGTGAGTGGAAAATATCTATCAAGCTTATAGTACTGAGTACACTTAGGGCTGGAAGTAGTGGAAGTAGAGAAATAGCCTTAGAGATCAGTCAAGTTGAGTCATGGAAGGTGGCTTACTGTATAAGATAATCATGGTCGGGGAAGACTAAGCTGAGAAGCAATGCTGATTTCATGGTACAAGTTACAATGAACGTTTTAAGTCTTGATCACTGGGTCTTAGAACTATTAGAGGTGACCATTAATTGCATAAGAAAAGGGTTCTGTGACAAATCCTTAGATATTTCTAAGAACACTTACATATAAAGCCCTAAACTAAGTCAAGATAACATCTGAGAACTGAACTTTGCAAATATCATTAACATATAGAGATTAGGAAATTATTTTCTATTTTTACTTTCTCTTCTTTATGCTCAGAACACTCCTTCCACTGATCACATGAGTGCTTTCTTCTCATCGTTAGATCAATTCAAGTATCAATTCTTAAGAGAAGCTGTCCCATTCCCAGCTGAAGCTGCTTCCTCTTCCCTGAGTCACTCTCTGACACATTATCCTCTTTATATCTATCATAGTCCACTCTACCTGGAATGATGAACTGAATGGTTTCTTTGTCAATTTTCAGTCTCCTGCTAATAGGATGTAAGTTCATTGAAGGCAAGTTTTCTGTTTGTCTTCATCCCTGTATCCCCAGCACCCAGAACAATGACTCATATACCATACTCACACATTGTACACAGTGTATTTGGTTGATCATCGTATTGCTCTGATCCCTGCATTCAGTTAGAAGGACATACATCCTTGGTTTAGAATGGCATGTCCTTCAGGATCATCAGCATCATTCTCTTCTGTGAATTATTCATCTGCGAAGGCCAGTTATTTTTCTTTGGTTTTTTTTAGGTTCAGAGGTCACTCAATTTTACCTACGGTTCTGAAAAATATCATATGACAAATGTTAATTATAATTATTATTCACTTTTGCTTGAAAAATACTTCTTTCTAAACAAAATATCATTCTGACATTATTTCTTTAAAATCCTAAAATGTAACCAGTGGACTTTTCGCTAGTTTGCTATGTGAAGCTTTCAATATTTCTATGCTATGGTTTGCATTTTTATGACTCAAACTGTATATGTATAACAACTATTATTAAAGAAATCAATCCTGAATTATTTGCAGTTATATCTCAATTTGCATCTTTACTTCAGTCTTACCTCAAAGGAGCTAAAGACATCATTATGTTATTCAATACAGTTTAACAAAGCTCAAATACACCTACTTTTCACAATCTTTTTTAAAAAAATAATTATTGATACTAAACAATTTTGAGCTGCAATTTATATCAAACATTAACCCTGAGCCAAAAGCTTTGGCTGAAATATTTATTTTGACTCTTTCGTCAATATTATGTCTCTCAACACATATGTGTGCATTTAAATAAACTGTTTTGTGGGCAGATGTCTACATGGTATTAAAACACAGATTGTCTTGATTGTCCCAACTTCTGTTTCTGAGCTAGCTTAAAGTGACTTCACAGGTATACAATAGTACTATAGCATTACTCTAGTTCTAATGACATTGACTAGAGGTAGCTCCATCATTAGTGGAATAAAGAGAGGGTCTTCATAGAGACTCCTCCTGCAAATATTTCTACCTTGTGAAAGGTTTGTAATTCCATGAAGGAAGGTTGATTGTTTGTGGCTAAGGAATTATTTTTAATCCAAGAGTTCTTAAAATTTATTATTACTATCAGTAATAGCAGTCGTATTTTATTATTTAAATGCATCCAGGAGAGTAAAGGAATTGAAAACAAACTTCAATCTGAAAAATGTTTAGCCTAGAGCTACTGCTCCAAAAGTTGGTTAGAGCCCTTTGAAAAAAAAATATTCTGAGGATTGTGCTGAACATTTTCATTCGCATTACCATACCTGTTGATATTAGTATGAAAACATAATAATACTAAGACTCTTTTCAAAAGGGCAATACAGAATATAGAGCATAGTGTGTGAGCGATATGGGCATTGTGAGTGACGAAGGAGAAGACAAACCCGTTCTGATTCTTTGTACATCTTTGATTGCTCCATTTTGGACAACATGTTTATAATATACAGAGACTGAATGTTTGGGGCATCTAAATAAGCATTAGTTCAATTGTTTTCCCTTTGGTTTTTATATACGAAACCTCTTACACTGTTAGGTCTCAGTGAACCTAGGTCGGTTCAGATTCAGTGGCAGAAATCACTGGTGTTTAACAGGAAACGTTAAAATATGAAGTATGCTAATGTTATTTTTCTGAATAGTCTACCCCTGAGGAATATATGTTTTTAATTCCCATTACTATGTCACAGCACTCCTAGGAAACATTCGACAATAGTTATTAAATAAAAATAAGTTTCAAGAGATGACATCAGCAACATGGCGGAGTGAGCAGTTTTCTTTGTCTCTTCCCGTTTGAGCTACAACTAAATGGACATTCATTGATCAATGTAGGATAATCGCACAGCACCTCAAGATGCCTGAGAGAACTGCACTGCTATATAGGAAGGTGGAAAAACACTTAGCCATGCTCACTAAGAATAAAAGAGGGAAGACTCAAATAAATAAAATCAGAAATGAAAGAGGAGAAATCACAACAGATGCCACAGAAATATAAATGATTATAAGAGAATATTATGAAAAACTATATGCCAACAAATTGGACAACCTAGAAGAAATGGATAAATTCTTAGACTCTTACAACCTCCCAAAACTGAATCAGGAAGAAATAGAGAACCTGAATAGACCAATCACAGGTAAACAGATTGAAACACTAATCAAAAACCTCCCCAAAAAGAAAAGTTCAGGACCAGATGGTTTCTGTGGAGAATTCTATCAAACATTCAAAGAAGATTTAATCCTATCCTTCTCAAACTATTCCAGAAAAATTGATGGATATGGAGCACTTCCTAACACAATCTACAAGGCCAACATCACCCTGATCCCAAAACCAGACAAGGATGACCCAAAGAAGGAAAACTTCAGGCCAATATCACTGATGAACATAGATGCAAAAATCTTCAACAAAACATTTGCAAACCAAATACAGCAATACATTAAAAAGCTCATACACCATGATCAAGTGTGATTTATACCAGGGACACAGGAAAGGTTCAACATCTGCAAGTCAATCAACATGATACACTACATTAACAAAATGAGGAACAAAAACCAGATGATCATCTCACTAGACGCAGAGAAAGCATTTGACAAGATCCAACATCCATTCATGATAAAAACTCTCAATAAAATGGGTATGGAAGGAAAGTACCTCAACATAATGAAGGCCATATATGACAAACCCATAGCCAACGTCTATTCAATGGGGAAAAAGTGAAAGCCATCCCTTTGAGAACAGGAACAAGACAAGGGTATCCACTCTCACCAGTCTTATTCAACGGAGTACTGGAGGTTTTGGCCAGAGTGATTAGGCAGTAAAAAGAAATAAAAGGAATCCAAATAGGCAATGAAGAAGTGAAACTCTCATTGTTTGCAAACGACATGATCTCATATAAAGAAAACCTTAAAAAATCCATCAGAAAGCTACTAGAAGTAATCAACAATTACAGCAAAGTTGCAGGGTACAAAATTAACTTACATAAATCAGTAGCATTCCTATACTCTAATAACAAACTAAGAGAAAGATAACTCAAGAACACAATGCCACTCACAGTCACAACAAAAAGAATAAAATACCTTGGAATAAATTTAACCAAGGAAGTGAAAGACCTATATAATGAAAACTACAAGACTTTCCTGAAAGAAATTGATGATGACATAAAGAGATAGAAAGACATTCCATGCACGTGGATTGGAAGAATAAACATAGTTAAAATGTCCGTACTACCCAAAGCAACCTACAGATTCAATGCAACCCCAATCAGAATCCCAATGACATTCTTCATGGAAGTAGAACAAAGAATCCTAAAATTCATATGGGGCAACCAAAGACCCTGGATTACCAGTAATATCCTGAGAAAAAGGAACAAAGCTGGAGGCATCACAATCCCTGACTTCAAAATGTACTACAAAGCCATAGTGATCAAAATGGCATGGTACTGGTACAAAAACAGGCACACAGGTCAATGGAAAAGAATCAAAACCCCAGAAATAAAACCACAAATCTATGGACAGCTAATCTTCAAAAAAGGAGCTGAGAACATACAATAGAGAAAAGAAAGTCTCTTCAACAAATGGTGTTGGAAAAACTGCACAGCCACATGTAAAAGAATGAAAATTGACCATTCTTCTATGCCATTCACAAAAATAAACTCAAAATGGATCAAAGACTTAGAGGTAAGCCCTGAAACCATAAGACTTCTAGAAGAAAATATAGGCAGTACACTCTTTGAGATCAGTGTTAAAAGGATCTTTTGAGACACACCATGTCTTCTCAGACAAGGGAAACAATAGAAAGAATAAACAAATGAGACTTCATCAGACTAAAGAGCTTCTACAAGGCAAGAGAAAATAGGAGTGAAACAAAAACACAATGCACCAACTTCAAAAAAATATTTGCCAATCATATATCTGACAAAGGCTTAATCTCCATAATATATAAAAAAGTCACATAACTCAACAACAAAAAATCAAACAACCCAATTAAAAAATGGGCAGGGGAGATGAACAGACATTTCTCCAAATAAGATGTCCAGATGGCCAATAGGCACATGAAAAGATGCTCATCGTTACTGATCAACAGGGAAATGCAACTCAAAACTACACTAAGATATCACCTTACACCCATTAGAATGGCTAAAATAACCAAAAAATAACAAATTTTGGAGATGTTGTGGAGAAAAAGGAACCCTCATACACTGCTGATGGGAATGCAAACTGGTGCAGCAACTATGGAAAACAGTACAGAGATTTCTCAAAAAATTAAAAATAGAAATAGCATATGACCCAGCTATCCCACTACTGGGTATTTATCCAAAGAACTTGGAATCAGTAATTCAAAGAGACCCATGCACTCTTATGTTCATTGCAGCATTATTCACAATAGCCAAGTTGTGGAAGCAAACCAAGTCCCCACCAATTGATGATTAGATAAAGAAGATGTGGTATATATATACAATGGACTATTACTCAGCCATAAAAAAGGACAAAATCGTCCCATTCACAAAAACATGCACGGACCTTGAGTGTATTGTGTTAAGCGAAATAAGCCAGATAGAGAAAGACAATCTCTGTATGACTCCACTCATATGTGGAAGTTAAACAAACACGTGGACAAAGAGAATAGATTAGTGGTTACCAGGGGAAAGGGGTGGTGGAGGGTGGGCACAAAAGGTGAAGTCACCTATAAGATGACTGACAAATAATAATGTACAACTGAAATTTCACAAGGTTGTAAACTATCATAACCTCAATTTTAAAAAATTAAAAAACAAAGTTAAGTTTTTTGAAAGAATAACAACAAACTTAGGAAGATAATTTTCATATCTAAGGACACTAGTTAAATATTGCGTTTTCAAAAGGGTAAGATTTATTTTTATATTAAAAAAAGTTTTTTTTAAAAGGGTGTGAGATATAGACTGTTACTCTAGGACAATGAAATAAAACAAATTATTGGCTGTTTTAAGTGAAACAAAGTACATTTTCCTTTGTGTATCATGGACTTGTTGATTTAAACTACTTTAAAATATTTTCTTACATGTTTAGGACATGGATTGTAAGCATCCAAACGATCTATGAGAATAAAATAAAAGTTAAACTTTTGATACGTCTATTTTACTGAAGTATAGTAAGTTTAATCCTATTCTTTCAGATATCGCAAGGGTAAGTATAAACTTCCTTAACTAGTTCATGAACACATCCAAAAGTACTGCGTGTATCACTCAGAAAAGCATTTTATAAACTTACAGAGATATTTTTCTTATATCCTTTCACAAGAAAAAGAAAAGGTTTGCATATACTTCATTAGTTTTGAAACAAACAACATATAATTATATATAACTGGAATTGAAATGAAATTATATAATTTCCTAAATTATATACACTTTCTGTTATATAGCAAATAAAATAAAAAGAGGAATTGAAACTCAAGAATTCCACTAGCAGACAATAATTCTAAAAATATATTTGACAGACTTCTTGTTTCCACTTTGAAATGCAGAGAGCCAGGAGAAACACCATTTCCACCCTTACAGCAAGGAAAAAGCAGGAGAAACTTCAAAGTAATTACTTTCTTGGATTCATCAGAAAACTAGTCATTAAGGGCAATCAAATACCCCAAAACCTGGGGAAACACAGATGACCACAAGGAGAAAAAGAATCCAAGTCTTTACTTGCCTTGACCGGACTCTTTTGGACACCATCTAAGCTGATAAGAAGATAGAACTTTTTTTTTTTAATTAACTGCAGGGGCAGGCCCAGTGGCGCAGCGGTTAAGTTCACACGTTCCACTTCGCGGCAGCCCTGGGTTCGCTGGCCCAGATCCTGGGTGCGGACATGGCACCACTTGGCAAACTATGCTGGGGTAGGTGTCCCACATATAAAGTAGAGGAAGATGGGCACGGATGTTAGCTCAGGGCCAGGCTTTCTCGGCAGTAGGAGGAGGACTGGCAGTAGTTAGCTCAGGGCTAACCTTCCTCAGAAAGAAAATAAATAAAATTAAATTAAATTAACTGCAAGAGGTGAGAGGAGGTGTACTAGTTTTCCGTTGCAGATGCAACAGTCTCACATACATAAAGCAAAGCACTTGTGTTGTCCCACAGTGTTGGAGGTCAGAAGTCCAGAAAGAGTCCTGCAGGCTCAGGTCAGGGTGTCAGCAGGCTCCCTCCCTTTGGAAGCTCTAGCGCACTACCTGCTTCCTTGCCTGTTCCAGAGACAGGCTGTCTGCATTCCTTCACTCATGGTCCCTTTCCCCGTCTTCTCAGTTCATCACCCCAACCTCCACTTCCTTCATGACATCTCTTACTCTTGACTTTGACCCTCTTTCTTCTCTTTTATAAGGACCTTTGTGATTACATTGGGCCCATTTGGATAATCCAGAATAATTTTCCCATCTCAAACTCCTTAACTTGCTAACAAGTGCCGTTGCCATATAATTACCATATTCACAATTTTAGGGATTACATCATAGGCCTCTCTGCGAAGTCATTTTTGAACCTACCACAATGGGCTAATGTGAGAGTATGAATCCTGATATAAGGGGTTTTTCGCTCTCTTGCAAGTTTATCCTCCACTAATTCCACCAGGCACTCATAAAGAAGTCAGGTAGAATCCTAACAAAGCTTTTCTTGTGGTGCTGGCTGGGGCAAGAGAATAGCAACCAGTACAGAAACTCTGCAGACCCACCTCATCTCTCTCCCTCACAAAACAAACATATTAATCTAAGAGGGGAAGAACAACAAAAAACTGTGGCTTTAGGTTACCTGTGGGAAAAAAGTACTACTGTGGAGAGGCAGAAATACACATTATTCTCAGTACCACATTTGGAGGAGAGACAGGTGCACTTGTAAAGGTCACACCTTTGAGACTCAGAAATATAGTACACGTCTAAGATACAGGCTTAATCAAAACATTACAGAACGATCCTCTCTCCTGTTTCTATCTCCAGGCTATCAATTGTTGTATACAAACACAAGAAATAGATTCTCTTTGGGCACAGCACAAAGCCAGAGGAAGAGCAATTAAGCAAAGCCAGAAAAGCAGTCCACAGCACAGAGAGAGAGTTACTAGAAAAATCTGAAGTGTATGGTGCAATCAGAATAACCAACAGCAAACATAAACCCCAGCCCAACTCCTGACAGATTAACACAAACCACTTCGGTGAAGGTCCTAGTTGGGGGAAAGGTATGTTTGAAGCGTACAGTCCTCAGTCTCTAATATCCTACACAAGATCTGTCTGTCAATAAAAGTTAAAGCCATATTAAAAGGCAAGAAATACAACTGAAAGAAATCATCACAAAATTTAAATATGAAAAAGATGTTAGAACAATCAGAGAGAGAATGTAAAATAACTGTGACCAGTGTGTTAAAGGGTCTAACGGAAAAGTCACACAATATGAAAGATTAGAGGGATGTTTTCAGCAATGTGACAACTATAAGAAGCAAATGGAAATTCCAGAAGTCAAAACACAGTAACAGAGATGAAGAATGTCTTCAAAGAGCTCTTTAATAAACTCAGCACAGCCAAAAGAAGGGTCAGTGAACTTGAAGAGAGTTCAATAGAAGTTCCCTAAAATGAAACAGAAGATAAAAGGAGGAGGAAAAACAAAAAAAAACAAAGAGCATCTAAAAGTCGTGATACACATAGTAGAATCTCAGAGAGAAGAAAGATTAAAAATGGCTGAATAAATTTTACTATACAATAATTTTGCAAAATTAGTCATACAACATACTGCAGATCCAATTAGCTTAGAACATCAAACAGAATAGAAATAAACAAAAATAAAACAAAAAAAAATTCACCTAGATGTGTCATGTTGAAACTTCCAGAACATTTTGTACAGAACCAGGAAAAGATGCATTATGCAGAGATGAATGGGTTAAGAATTACAGCTGATTTCTCATCAGAACCCGTGCGAGCAGGAATATAACGGAATGTCTTTTTTTTAAATCCTGAATAAACATTCACGTGCACACGCGCACACAGTCAGACCTGAGTTCTATACCTAACAAGGATACATTTCTTAAATGAGAGAGAAATAAAGATTTTCTCGGACAACGAAAAATAAATGATGCCTTCTATTTATATAACACAAGTAAAATTAAAATGTATGACAACAATGTTGCAAAATTTAAGGATAGAGTAATTGAGACTATACTAGTGTAAAGTCCTTACTCTATACATAAAATAGTACAATTTATACACATATAGACTCAGATTAATTAAAAACGTATTTTGCAAACACTAAGGAAAGCGCTAACTTTGTTTTAAAGGAGCTATAAGCCAAGGGAGCTAAATAAACCAGGATTTTCAAAAATTCTCAATTAACCCATGAAAAGGAAGGAAAGAAGGAAAAAGAAACAAAGAATAAAAGGAACAAATAAAAAATAGCAAGCAAGTTAGTAGATTTTTATCAAACTCTATCAAAATTTACTTCAAATGTGAATGTTTTAAACACAGTTAAAATAAAAAATTCTCAAATGGGATAGAAATGCATGACAAACATTTGCTCTCTGGAAGAAAATCACATTACCTATAAATACTGTAGTCCCTCCTTATCTACAGTTTCACCTTCTGTATAGTTCCAGTCATCCAGGGTAAACTACGGTCCAGAAACACTAAGTGGAAAATTCCAGAAATAAACAAGTCATAAGTTTTAAATTGTGTGCCATTCTGAGCAGTGTGATAAAATTTTGCACCATCCCACTCCATCCTGCCTGGGACATGAGGCATCCCTTAGTCTACCATACCGACACTGTATATGCTACCTGCCTGTTAGCCACTGAGTGGCTGCCTCAGTTATCTGATTGACTGTTGCAGTATCATAGTGCTTGTGTTCAAGCAACCCTTATTTTACTTATTAATAACCCCAAAGCACAAGGGTAGTGATTCTGGAAATTCAGATATGCCAAAGAGAAGCTGTAAAGCAGTTCCTTTAAGTGAAAATGTGAAAGTTCTTGGCTTATTCAGAAAAGGGAAAAAACTCAGATGCTGAGGTTGCTACAAGCTACAGTAACTTATTACAGTATATTGTTATAATTGTCCTATTTTATTATTAGTTATTGTTGTTAATCTCTTACACTGCCTAATTTATAAATTAAACTTTATCATAGGTGTATGTACAGGAAAAACATAGTCTATACAAGGTTTGGTACTATCTGCATTTTCAGGCATCCACTGGGGTTCTGGGCATGTATCTTCCATGGATAATGGTGACTACCATACATAAAAATGTGAAAAATAAAAGAATAAGGAAAGTTACAAAGCACAAAAATAATCAAGAACAAATGAAGGTAGCTACATTAATATCAAACAAAATAGACACCAGAACAGAGAATATTATTAGGGATAAACCGCAATAATACTTCATGATAAAGAGACCAATTCTCCAACAAAGCGTAATAATCTCAAATGTTTGAAGAGGGCTCAAAAAAGTATGAGGCGAAAAAGAATTTAAAGAAGAAATAGAGAAATTTGCAATTATATTTAGAAAAGTCAACACTTCTGTCTCAGTAATTAATAGAAGAAGCAGGCAGAAATTTAGCAAGGATATGATGACCTCAATCACACCATCAACTATCACGACATAACTGATGTTTATAAACACTTCACCCATCTATAAGAGAATGTACATTCTTCTCAGCTTCACATGGAACATTCCTCAAGAGAGTCCACATTCTGGTACCTAAAAGAAACTTTGAAAAATTTAAAATAATAAAAATTCTACAAAGTATGTTCTCAAACCACAATGGAATTAAAGTACTAATCAATAATAGAAAGATAGGAAGAAAAATCCCAAATATTTGGTCATTAAACAACACACTTGTAAATAACACGTGAGTCAAAGAAGTCTCAAGAGAAATCAGAAAAATATTTTGAGCATAATTAAAATGAAACTACAACTTATTAAAATGTGTGAGATGCAGCAAAAGCAGTTTACAGGGAAATTTATGCCACCACATGCACACATTAGAAAATAAGAAAGATCTAAAATCAGTAATAGAAACTTCCTTTTTAGGAAACTAGAGAAAGAAACACCAATGCTAAAGCAAATAGAAAAAAATAATAAAAATAAGTGTAGAAATCAAACAAATTGAAAACATGAAAATAATAGAGAAAACCCAAACTTGGTTCTTTGAAAAGATCAATAAAATTGATAAACTTCTAGCCAGTTTAACCAAATAAAAAGAGAAAAGATACAATATCATGAATAAACAAGATGTCATCTCTATTGACAACACAGAGAATAGGAGGAACGACATGACATCCTTAGATCTGACAACTTAGATTAAATGAAACTTCCTTGAAAAATGCAAACTATCAAAACTCCCTAAAGGTGAAATAAATAACCTAATTAATTCTCTATGTACTAAAGAAATTGAACTGATCATTAAAACCTTCTAAAGGAGAAAACCTCGTGCCCAGATGGTTTTATTAGTGAGTTCTACCAAAAAATATAGGGAAAAATAAAAGCAATTCTGCACAAATGCTTCCAGAAAATAGAAGACAGGGAAGCACCTCCCCATTCATTTATCAGGCCGGTATTACTGTATTACCAAACCAGGAAAACACACTTCAAAAACAGAAAACTACAGACCACTATCGATCATGACAATAGACACAAAAACTCTCAGCAAAATTTTAGAAAATCAAGTCCAGAAATATATTTTAAAAGATAAATAACAATAAAGTAAGTTTCGTCACAGGAATGCAAAGTTACTTCAGTACTTGAAAATAATTAGTTTTATTAATCACTGTTAATAGAACAATGGAAACAAAATGAATGTTCATCTCAATAGATGCAGCAAATACTTGACCAAATTCAACATCCACTCATAATAAAGCTATCAACCAATAAAATGAAAGAGAACTTCCTTAACCTAATGACGAGCATCTTCAAAAACCCTACAACAAATGTCACACTTAATAGTTAGAGAAAGAATATATCCCAACCTAAGTTTAAGAACAAAGCAAAGTCATCCTCTCTCGGTCCTCTTACTAACAGAGTACTGGAAGTCCTAGCAAATGCAATTAGGCAAGGAAAAGAAACAAACCATTCAGATGGTATTTTATAGCTTCAACAAAATGTTTATTGTATTCATAATGTCAGCAATGGACAATCAAAATATCTTGTAGAATAACATCAAAATAAAATAGTTATAAATTTAACAAAAAAATACAGCATCTGCGTTAAGTAATTTATGAAACACTGATGAACAAAACCAAACACAGATAAATCAGGCAACATACATTGTGCATGGATTAGAGGATTCAAGTGATGTGCAAATGTCAATCATCCTCACCTTAATGTACAGATTCAATGTAATTCAGTGCAATTTCAATTGCATTGGCAATAAAAATTTATTTAGGAAGGCACAGCTAAAACAATACTCAATACAAAAACAAAATTGGAGGTTTTGTATGACCTGACTTAAGGACTTACTATAAAACTACAGAGATCAGACAGTTTGGTACTATCAAAAGGATAGACACGTTGGTTCATAGACAGAGCACAGAGTCCAGACATAAACATAAATTTGATCAAATCTGAGAAAGTTTTTTGAGAAAGTTGACACTTTCAACTGAAAAGTTGAAACAAGACAACTCATAAATAAAACCTTAACACATATCTCACATCTTATAAAAAATTGATTCCAAATGGATCATAGACCTAAAGTAAAAGGTAAAACTGTAAAATTTTTAAAAGATAAATAGGAGGAAATCTGCATGACCTTGACTTTGGCAAAGATGTTTTAGATATGAAATCATAAGAAGGATCCTTAAAAGAAAAAATGATAAATCAGAATTATAAATGTTAAAAACTTCTGCTGTGTGAAAGATGCTGTTAAGAGAATGAAAAGAAAAGCCAAAGCCTGAGATGAAGTATTTGAACCCTTATGTGTGATGAAGGAATTCTACTCAGAATATATAAAGAATTATTAAAACTCACTAACATAAAACAAACAATTTTCGCCAAAAATTATATATGCAGAGATCTGGATGCTTGAAAAACAATATATATGGATAGCAAATAAGCATATGAAAGATGCTCAACATCATGATTCTTTATGCAAATGCAAATTAAAACCAGATTTGGATACCACTGCACATATATTATAATGCCTTTAAGAAAACGGGAAATAATAAGACATCTTGGAGATGCTGAGAGACTGGAACTCTCATATATTGCTGGGAGGAAGGCACAGCTACCTTGGAATAGTTTGGCAATGTTTGTTGAAAAATAAAATTAAACACATACTTACCATTAAGTTTAGTAATTACACCCCTAGATACTTACCCAAGTAAACTGAAAACTTATATGCACCCAAAAGTTATTTGCTTGCCAGCTTTTTGCAGGTGTCAGAGAGATTCTGACTTCACATACATTGTCATCAAGTTGAAGATGCAATAGACGTGCATTTATAGAGAAAAGTTCGGGCTTTTGAAGCCCAAAGGAGAGGAAGACCACTTAGAGGAAAGGACACTCAGGTGAAGCCGGTTTCTGTTGAATACCTATGAAGCAGCACTCTGTAAACTTCAGCGAGAATGCACGTCACCTTGGGATCTATTCAGAGGGAAAGCGATGGGATCTCTGCCCAAATGGTGCCAATGCTGGTGGTGTGCAGGCCACAGCTTGAGGAGCAGGGCTACAGCGTACACATGCTTATAAATGTCCCAGATCAGCCTCCAGGACAGGGACAAGCAAATAAGTGTGCCAGAGAAGATGCATCCTCAAGGGTATACTCTCCATGAGGGCCTTTGTCTGTATTATTTCTGCTATGATTCTGGTGCTCCTAACAGTGCCTAGCACACAATAGACATTCAATAATAATTGTTTGAGTAAATGGTCAATTGGTTGAAAAGTATTATCATATGAAAGACAGGCAGATTTCCCATGTAATAATTGTACATCTTTATGCTTCAAAATTATGGAAGTCAAATATGAGAATTAAGTATTTATTATGGTTCATAGGAGGTTAAAAGAATAAGACAGACTCTTTCAACAACACATAAAAACAAATTCATAAGCAAACAAACAAACAAGGCTTCTGAGATTATAAAATTTTTAAATATTGGAAAACCTAACTAAATTCAACCAGGAGAAAGAAGGCAAACAATTTGAGGGTGAGAAAGTGTTAAATAGACTCACTATAAAAGGAAAAATGTAAAATTTTTCTTTTTGTTTATTTGTCCTTTAGGGAGAATGTGTCTATGTTTCTGTAAGTAGACAATTGTTTTTTCTAAGTTCATATATTAAATATTTTTAAGGAATGCTATGTACATCATTAGGACATTGTAACAAATGGAATAATTTATATGAAGTAATAAGTAAAGTGCTTGGTACATAATGAGTTCAATAAATTAACATTTTTATTGATAGGTATAATTAAATAAAAAAATATAAAATAATTCAGCGCATGGAAAAATAGGTTACCCATCAGGGGTGATGAAAAAAGCAAGGGATTTGGAGAAAGAACATTTTATTTTGAGTCCTGGTTTCTTTGCTAATGGATTGTGTGACCCTTAGCAGCCCCACAGGTTGTTCTGGATATTAAATTAAATAAGAAGGGAAAAGGTTTTATAAGCTCTGCAGTGCTAAACAAATATGAGTTTGTACAGCCCTAGAAAAATAGAAAATGTTTCTTAATCTTTTAAATTTCATGATATTCATGTCAATCTATGAAGACTTACTGAAAACCATATTGAGTTCAAAATATATTATGCTAAAACCCTTGTGCTCAGGCTTAACAGGTCCAGAATCTTGCTGCCAGACAGTGTCAAAGGTAGAGAAAGCTTACAGAAAACTCGCTGGCCCATGTGAACCGCATGAGGGCACATGAAGGAGGGTCGGCTGCACTTACGTGTGGGATTTTATTAAGGTATAAATCTTCCATTATTTTGCCAGCTAAAGGACAGATGGCTGCCCTAAAATGGAATCTGGATGCAGCATCCACTTACTGAATGTCATTATACACAGCAACAGCTGTGTTTAGCATATCCTTCATTTGAATTCTAGTTCAGAGGAGAGACAAAAAATCATAGCCTGTCTATTATCACCAGGCACTATGTCCAAATGATAAAAACAGAAAGCTTTTCTAAGGAACTGAAATTTAAGGAGAGCACAGACATAGTTGCTATGAAATCCAAGTTTGGAAAAATGACCAGTCCTGGACCTATGGAAATTCTGTTAAACTGTACCCAGGAACTAATGATTCAAGGCCAAGAAAACATAAGAAAGGAGATGCATGATTAAAGAAAGTACTAGTGTAAGACAGAAAGCAGGAGAAAACACTTGGTCTGCGAAATTTTCAAGTCTTTTCATCACATTTCATACAAATCCAGTTGATGCTCCTGAGAATGAGAGCAAAGCTTTGAATTAGTGAGCTTAGGCTGCCATGACAAAATACCATAGACTGGGCGGCTTAAACAATAGGAATTTATTTTCTTACAGTTCTGGAGGCTGGAAGCCCCACGTGAAGGTGTGGCAACACCATCTTCTGGTGAGGGTCCTCTTCAGGGCTTGCAGAGGACGCCTTCTCTCTGTGTAGTGAGAGGTGACAGGAGCGAGTGAGCCCAGGGGCCTCTTCCTATTAGGAGACTAATCCTATCAGACGGGAAGCAAGCCCACGACCTCATTTAACCTTAATTACCTCCTAAAGGCCCTATTTCCAAATATAGTCACACCGGTCGGTTAGGGCTTTGACATACGAATTTGGGGAGGACACAATTCAATACACAGCAAGCTCCTCAGTTAATAATATTATATTATATATGGCTGTGCATTTTTATAACTCTATACTTTTTCTTCTGGAATTTGTCTGTGGTATGTTGTGGACAACCTGGTGGACAGGGCTCTTAGCACCACCAAGTATCAAGCCTGCCTCTAGTCTCGGCTGCCATTTACTACAAAACATGACCTTAGGTTAGTCACTGCTCAAAGTCTGTTTTTTATTTGCAAAGTGAGGATAATAATAATGATATCTACCCTAAAATGTTTGTGACAGACATGTACAATAAGCATTAATTAATAACAGATCTTATGAAACAAAATTTCCCTTAAAGTTTATTTCTTTGCAAATCCCCTTAAAATATTTTTCTGTAGATGGTGACATTTTGAACAGCTTATTTCTCAAGAAAATTTTACCAGTATTTTTGGTCTTTTCAAACTTTAAAAATATTTCTGGAGGGGCTGGCCCCGTGGCTGAGTGGTTAAGTTCGCGCGCTCCGCTGCAGGCGGCCCAGTGTTTCGTTGGTTCGAATCCTGGGCGCGGACATGGCACTGCTCATCAAACCACGCTGAGGCAGCGTCCCACATGCCACAACTAGAAGGACCCACAACGAAGAATACACAACTATGTACCGGAGGGCTTTGGGGAGAAAAAGGAAAAAAATAAAATCTTTAAAAAAAAAAAAATATTTCTGGAAAAATATATTTAAAATATGCCTATTCTTCTTGACAGTAATGATTGATAAAGATTCTTATGAGGAAATAATTTATATGCAGCAAAAATATTAAAAGTGGGTTTTTTCCTACCTTTGCTTAAATGCATCATGAAAGGTAGAAAGTGATAGGTGCTACAGATATAAAAGGAAAAAATAATAGTAATAATAACTGACACTTTAATGAAGTAAGTTTTAATAATAAGTCCAATTTATAAATGGTCAAAATAGGACATAGAGAGGTTATTAAACAGAGGCACACAGCTAGAAAGCCATAGAGGCAGGATCTGAACCCAGAAGATATGGCTCTGACGCCTACACATTAAATCATTATGGTTGGTTATTTGGAAGATTAAACTGGCCCCTCCAGCATTCACTTCACTGTATTCAAGAATTTGGATGACATTACTAAAAGGTAGTTCCAGATATGTGATAATTGTCAGTGTACCCAGAAGTGATTCATTTCTCAGAGCCTGACGTCCTCGTCAAAAACACAAGGCATATTCCTTTAAGAAGAATATCGATTGATTAATTGCAATAAAAAATAACTATGGAGGGAACCTAAATTCTTTTGTCAGCTGATCAGCAAATCTTCTCTCTCTCTCTCACTCTATTATTTTATTGGCTGATCTGACTTATCATGGAATTATGATACCTGGATTTTCACTCTGGGAGAGTAACCATCTGACAGGCACTTTTGCGCATTTTGACTCCTTGGGCATCTCTCTCATGTGCTCAGTGCTGTAGACACACCGACTCATACCCTTTCCATGACTGAATACAGCTCACCTCCTCCTGATTGGTTAACATATTTTTCCTTCAATCATAATACTCTCCATTTTGTTAGAGTTCAGTTTTCTTAATTATAATTACATTCTAGTTATATCTTTTTGAGATCATAATGTATTCATCTTTACTGATAATGAATGCTCCCTAAGTTTCTCAGCTGCAAGTTTATAAATAAGCTCTTGAGTTTCTTATCATTATCTAATTTCACCAATTATTTAAAGATTTTATTACTTTAGGGATGATAAGGAAACAAGACATTATCTGAGGACTCCTCAGTTTTTCCAGGGAAGACTGAGTACTGACCAATATATGTGCCAAGCTTGTTAAATAGTTTCTCTGAAAACCAACGTGATATTATCAAAACAACAACGAACTATGAGTTCAGTTAATGCTGTGATTTAAATCTCTCAAAATATGTAAAAGGGATAGAGTGACTAGTCAAATTAGGGGTCTCTAATCATAATTAAAAAAAGTGTGTTAAGCTAATCAAAACATCTTTTTGAAAATAATTGTGAATATATGTTAATGAATTTTTTCATTTAATTAAAACACTGATTGAATAGCTAGAAGTTGCAGATGCTGTGGTAAGCCTGGATGTTACAATGGAAAATAAGATATGGTTTTATCCCTGTCGAGCTCCCATTCTAAGTGGAACAACAAACAGACGTGACAATAAAGATTAAGTTCTGATTTTCGTTCCTGAGCTTGATGAGTTCTTGTCACTGGATGGCTTCTCTCGGAGTCTCTCAGGCTTGGAGAAAGAATGCAGTGGAAAGAAACGGGAAGCCCCAGAAAACGGAGGGAGATCAGAGCGACGTGTTCGATGTGGAAGGAGATGAGGCTTCCAAAGGTCTCAGATTAGCTTTTGTACAGAAAATTTCAAACATACACAAAGAAAGGACAACAGTAAAGTGAACGCTCTGAAGCCACTACTCAGCTGTAATCACCACCGTCGCTTTGCCTCTCACATGCACACTTCCCTTTACCTTCTCGTCTGTGTTGAGACAAACACCAAACATAATGTCATTTAATTCATAACTATTTCAGCAAGCTTCTCTAAAAGATAAGTACACTTTAAAACACAGATATCTGTGATTGATTTATCAGCTTTAACAACCCAACAATACCTGCCTTAAAATTCTCCAATGGTCAATATGCAAATTTTCCTGAGTATTTTTTCAATGGGTTGTTTAATATTAAGATCCAAACATTGTGATTGGTAACGATGTCCTTAAATCTCTTTCAATATGAAATTTATCCCTCTTTTTTTTCCTTTCAAGATATTGTTTTAAAGAAATTGTGCCATGGGTTCTGTAATGGTTTTGCAATTTCTCACTTTCTGTGTTTTATTGCTTGAGTCCTTCTGGGACTTAAAGGAAAACAAAAATGTTTCTCTGTCCCTGTATTTCTTGAACACTGGTAGATAGTACGAGAATTTGATCTGATTTAGGGTAGAGTTTTTGGAAAGGATTCTTTACGTGTCGTAGTGTGTGCTTTTCATTAAGAGCCACATAATATCTGGACATTTCTATTTTTGTGAGGTTTTAGTGGCCACTGAGGAAAATGCCAAGATGTTTTTTTCATTAGGAAATTGTAAAATAGTGATATTTTAGTTGTATCATTTCTCTTTTTATTATCTGGGTTACTTCTGTAGAGAGAAACTTCCCCTCCTTGTCTACTTGGTTATCCCGAGGTACAGTTCACAAAGGGAAGGCAGGAGAAATGCTTGATTCTTTTCTGGTATTCCCAGTTTTCAGGATAGTGAGTTAGCTCTGTAGCATCTTCCAAATATTTAAAGAAGTTTTTTGTTTTGTGTTCTTTAATGCATGTTTTAATTAGAAAATTGTAACATTTAATGTGCTTCAATCCATTACAGTTATAACTTTATTGAAGTTCAAACTGTCCCATACATCATCAATGCAAGCCTCCTCAGGTTGATTATTGAGTCTTTTTGACAAGACTGGAGTTGTTCTTGACGGCTTTCTTGTTTTACGATGTAACGTGGTGTCCAGGCTCCTCTTTTCCACTTTCTTCCCCAGAACGACGACTAGCTATATCTCCAAAATCGCAAGCTCCTCTGGTGTATAGAGACACAGCCTTTAATCTCGGTGCTTGACGGCTGCTGATTTGTTCACTGTTTCTTGGTCTTTTCAGTTGGTACAGTGAGAAAACATTTCTTTAAGAGAAATTTCATCACAGATTCATGTTGATATTTTTGATTCAAATGTCATATTTTAGCATTTTACCCAACTTCTTTTCCTTTGTGTTAATTTCTTTTTTCTCTGTGGTTAAAAATCTTGGTTTTTAATGACTTTAAATAATTTCTCATCTTATATATTATATACATATAAGAGTTTATGAATAATAATACCAAAATTATGACCCAGAATTCTTTTACTGAAAATAGTTCTAGAGTTTTTGGAGTTGTTTTTTGTTCTTAGTTTATATTTCCATACTAAGGATTATAGTTAATTTACTATATTTGTAGGTCACATGGAATAATTTCTTTCTGCCTGTTTAAGCTATCATCTCAATGCAAATGTCAGTTCATTTGCTTTTATGTCTTTCCATGTTGATTTAAATTTGTTTTGTAGTTATGTAAAATATGTATGGATTCCAGTATGAAATCTAAATAATAAGGTCTAGTCAGAAAAGTCTAGCTGTTGTCCCTGACTCCTCCTATCCTCTTTATCTCCCACATAAATAACAGTATCATTCACTATATGATTTAGGCTTTCATTTTTTAAAAAAATAAGAAAATACAAATATATTTGAATCTGTCTATAACTTTCTTAGGTAAATATTACCAAACCGTGTATTTTTTTTCTTGTTTTTTCAGATAATTTTGTATTCTGAAGATCTGGTGGTAGTCTGCCAAACTATTCCTTGTTCCATGTGTAGTTGCATAATTCTCCATGTTGTGAATGAACCATACTTTATTCAACCAGGATCTGTAAATGGACATTAGGGTTATTTCTGGCCTTATCAACATAAGCTTCTACCCTAAGAAATTCTCCACAGTGTACGTCTTTGCTTGGAAGGGAACTTTATTTCTTTACTTCTGTGAATTCATAGCACCCAGAAATCTCAGCAACATCGACTTTACTGGCACTCACTTGCATTTCTTTCTTGAATTCAGCTGCAAACTGAATCTGGAAAATTCCATTTATACTTCTTCTAAGATTGGCTTAATAAGTTATCTAATGAGTACCTAGAGTGATTTATGGGTTTTCTAGCTCTCAAGGCTCTACAAACCTCTTTACCTACCCTCCACTGTGTCCTGTAAAGATGCTGATACCACAAAAGTCTTGTTGATATTGGTGGTTGGTTTTCTTTTTCTGTTCTCTCATACTTTGTCACTAGTTTGTTGTTGTTCTTGGCTGTGGATATTTTGGTTTTCTTATTGGAGTTAGTCATTTGTGGTAGAATTTGTAGAAACTCAAAACTATCGCCATCTCTCCAGAATACTGTATTTTATACCAATATCATATGATATATATCTTACATAATTATCATAAATCTGAGCTTTTAATTATATGTATATAAAACACTTTGCAGAAAATAATTTTGAGCTAATTATAAGAATACATATTATTTATAAAATATTCTCCAGGCTATTGTTTTTTCCAGTCTCATAATTTATGACTAAAAGCTATAACTTTAATGTCCTCTTTATTCTCTATAAAATGAGCCATGAAAATGACAAAAATATGTTTTCAATGACAAAAATTTGTTTTTGAATCATTTGCTTTTCATTCAAAAGCTGCCATGTCCAAATGTGTTTATGATAGATAATTAAACAAGGTTGCTTAGTAAACATGGGAAAACTTGAAGAGCTTCAAATATGTTTTAAATCCTATTTGTAGTTATTTTTTAAATATAATATCATTTTTTTACTTTTTAAAAGCCACAGTACTGTCTAGGTCTACAATTGTACTATAAATTTTGGGATCTTAAAGCAAATTTAGCCAAAATGCATATTTCAAGAATTTATGTTAGTGTGAGAATTCCCAGATAATATCTCCCTCATCACATAAATCTTGAGATAAATTCATCTCTTACAGTACGAAATCCAATTTAATTGACTGAGTGACGAATTTGTTTAGTCTGCAGTGATTAAGTCGTATTTAATGTTCCCTTGTATAAGGGACACACATGCTAAGCGTTCAAAGTGAGTTTTCTGTGTATTTCTTAGCATTTCACCTCCTTGGTAACTCTTTGAAAGCATCCTTATACAGTTTCCTTCCTTTTGTGAGGTGATATTGGGTATAAGTATTAGAGAAGGGAAAGAAACAGTATAAAAGCACTATAAACTAAATAAACAACCCAACATGAGCTGAGTAAGACGCTTCCAAGACTTCTTAATAGAATCAAGTACAGAAGACATTAATTACCTGCAATATAGCAAAATATATAAACAATACCTAGCAATCATGGGTAAAATGTAATAAAATAACCTTTTAAATGCACAAAGAAATCCCTGGGGATCAAAAATGACAAGAGAGGGGCCGGCCTGGTGGCGCAGTGGTTAAGTGCGCATGTTCTGCTTCGGCAGTCTGGGGTTGGCGGGTTCAGGTCCTGGGTGCAGACATGGCACCACTTGGCACGCCATGCTGTGGTAGGTGTCCCACATATAAAGTAGAGGAAGGTGGGCATGGATGTTAGCTCAGGGCCAGCCTTCCTCAGCAAAAAGAGGAGGATTGGCAGCAGTTAGCTCAGGGCTAATCTTCCTCAAAAAACCACAAACAAACAAAAACAACAACAAAAATGACAAGGGAGCAGAAAATAAAGTAGGTAATCAGAAACCATTTCTGCCAGTCTTGGTAACTGAAAGGTCGAGTATTAAAACGACCATAGAAAGAGACCAGGCAGGCTGGAGTTCTGTAATTGAGTCTCTGGGTAAGATAGCAATGCTCAAAGTATAATTCCCTTAATTCAACAGTGGAATAGAAAAAAAAAGCCAATGGAAGACAACAAGGAATTATGGGCTATGGCCTGAATTCTGAGTAGGGTAAAAATAGTCATAACTTACATTTTTAACTAAAAGAATCATATCTTTATGCAAATCTGGTGTTTGAATTTATATAGTATATGTTCCTAGGATTTTTTAACAATAAATACATTTTTAAAAATCCACATTTAGATAAGTCTTAGTAAAACAGGAGAACTCACAAAGACAAAAACAATTTTTGAATATGGCCAGAAAAATATTTCCCACACATTTTTTTTTTAAGATGGAGAGCATGCTTTTTAAATGACAACAGTAATAGCCAGAGTGCGAAATCATATACTGAAAGTGATGATACAGCAATAGCTGTCAATGTAGAATTTTATAATCATGAATACCATAACTTAAGAATGTAGCCAAAACAAAGACATTTTCAAGGAAACAAAAACAGAGATTTTTTACTAAAAGACCCTTATGTACAACTTCCAAAGAATGTACTTTGGATGGAGGAAATTAAAACAAGAGGAAGGACTAAGATGATCAGTTGATCAAAAAAAAAAAAAAATGTAAGCATATGGGTAGAACTAAACAAAGTCTGATTAAATAAAACATTCAAGAATATGGTCAATTTTGTAGGTAAAAATAAGGTATAACTAAAATATTGTCTTATAATACTATGCCAGTTGCATGAGAGTTAGAGTTAAAGGATTCGACTATTCTAGTATTGTTCAAGAGAATAGTATAGAAGCATATTGATTGTGAATTTTTCTAAAATAATTTGACTATTAAAGAATTGATGGTAACAATGAAAATAATTGAGATATAAAATATGATGTCGAAAACACTAAAAGGAGAAGAATGATAAATCCAGAATGAAGTAGAAATGGAACGAAGTGTGGGAAAATGCAGAGTAAGAACAAAGCAATATATTAGTATAATTCCAAATATATCAATAATTATAGGAAGTACAAATGGACTTAATGTGCCAGTTAAAGAAGATTTTTAGATAAAATTTTTAAAAACCTATTTCTGTTCTTTACATGAACATGCCTAAGACACAATAGACACAGAAGTTTTAAGATGAAAGAATACATACATATATCAAAATATAATAATATTAATAAATAGCAAATGATATTAAATGAAAGATAAGGTAAAATAGACTAGAAAGCAAAACTATTACTAAACGTAAAGGTCACTGCACACATTTAAAAATATAATTCATTGGGAAGAAAACCACTCTAAATTTGTCACCACAAAGTAACATAGCCTTAAATACATATAAAGCAAAAATGAATATGGTTACTGGGAGTTTTGAAATTCACCAATATTGTAAGAGATTTTAACACTGTTCTTCAAGTAACAGATTGATCATGCCTCTTGAGGAGTCATATGCCTTAAATAACATTAGTAATGAGCTTGACTTAAGGGCTATGTATAGGATCCTGAATCTAGCAATTCAGAAATCCACATGCTTCTCAAGATCACATGGAATTTTTAAGAAAATTTACCATATGCTAGCCAAGAAGACACGTTTCCAACTTTAAATAATCATTAAAGTGAAAAGTGCTTTCTACAACAACAGTGTAATTAAGATATAAGTAAAAATAACTGAAAATTAATGAAAATGTAAAGATATTCTCTTGAATAAATCATGGGTCAGAGAAGGAATCATAAAGGAAATTAGAAATACTAGAATTAGAAGATACTTAGTTATAAATATTAGTGCAAATGGTGTAGACCTAATCTAGAGGATCCAGGGGAAACAAATGGAGAGTGACATTTGTGGCATTGAACGTCAAATTTAAGAAGGACAAAGAGAAATGAAGTAAATATCCTGTTTAAGAAGTGTGAAAAATGATTGTAGAATAAACCACAAAAATGTTACAACAGGTAACAGTATAGAGCAGAAATTAATTAAATAAGACAAACAAACCAAGATACGATAGAAAGGTTAAAAAAAGGCAGTGTTTTAATTGATAAGGCTCATACCATTGATAAAACCCTTGTGAGATGGATCAAGAAAATGAGAGAGAGAATGCAGAAGAAACAAAACTATTAGAAATTAAAATGGAGACAGAACTATAGAAACTAATAAACCAATCAAAAATGAATACTATTAACTACTTTGAGACAATTAATTGGAAACATGACAAAATGGACTATTCCCTGGTAAAACGTAACTAAGCAAACCTGCCTTAAGAAGAATTAGCAAACGGCCATTTATCTGCAAATATATTGAAGGAATTCAATCATTATTTGAATCTAAAGGAGAGAACACAAAACATTTGCTGCACAGAGAGTTTTGTAGATAAATTTCACCAAAAATTTAAGAAAAAAAGATGGCACCAATGTTAAAGTGTTTCTGACACAGGCAATAGGAGAAAGAAAAATTGTAGGCTCATCATTATACTCATGAACATAGGATGCAATGCAAACTTTTTTTAAAAAATAAAAATAAACCAAATTTAGCAAATTACAAGTAAATACCGAAAGCAAAGATTGTTAACCTTATAAATATGTACTAATGAGTTTATCACAGTAAGAAATTAATGAAAAGGCATACAGAAATCTCAACAGACTCAGAAAAACTACTTAATGAAATTCAAAACGAATTTATGAGTAAAAAAGGAGCAACAAAAATCTTAACGAGCTACACGCAGAAGAAAACTATCTTACCTTGCTAAAGGATTTCAATAAAAACCCTACATTGAACACTTTAATAAAGTTGAAATGTTAAAAGCATTTCCTTAAAAAGTAAGAATCAGGCAAGGATACCTACTCCCAGTGTATCTACTCAACATTCTACCAGATATCCTGATAAAATCATAAAATAAGAAAATAAAACAAACACAGATAAACTACATTTCTTTATTTCACGTAAGATATATCTAACTCTGTAGTTAACTAAAGATCATGTAGAGATAATTTGTTAGAGTTAATGGAGGAGTTCAGCAAAATTGCTGAATATGAGATCACTATACAAATGTTGATTCCATTTCTATAGTTCACAACAGACAGTCTATTTAAAAACTAGTAATTTACAATAAAAAGAAGTATACAAAGTATTCAGAAATGAATTACATAAAATATGTGAAAGATTTAATGATGAAAATTCAAAACCTTTTCCGATAGACTCTGGGAAGAAATTTTTAAAAAATGGAAAGGTATATAATGTTCATGGATAGGAGAATCAAAATATTAAGTTCATTAGTATCTTTCAAGTTATCTTTAAGTTTAGGAATTTGGCCAATCATTAATTTGGCCAATTAATTCTAAAACTTATATGAGGAGGTTGTAGACTTTAAATAGCCAAGGATATTTTGAAGAACAAGAAGGTTTGTGGGAACTAATTCTCAAATATCAAAATGTATTATAAAGTTATGTAATTAAGATATCATTTAATCAGCTCACAGACAGATAGAGACCAGTAGAACTAAATAGAGTCTAGAAACAGATCTACCTTAGACAAGAACATGTCATAAGAGAGAGGTGAGGAAATGATAGACACAATTAAAAAGACCTAAACAAATTGGTTCTACCTGAATAAAATAAAATTGAATCTGAATTACACAACACATAAAGATCAATGTGCAAGTAGAAGATAATATTTTGCTGGTCAGTAGTAGAGAAATATATGGTGAACAATATACAAATTATGCTTGACTGAATTAAAATTTAAAATGCTTGCATAACAAAGGAAAAAACTATGAGTTACAAGTAGGATAGAATATGTGCAATGTATGTAACTCTTAAAAGATTAGTATAAATTATATCAGGGACACTGTAAAATCATTAACAAAACTATGCAGACTATAAATAGCAAGAGAGTAAATAATATTGAGACAATTCATAGCGAGTAAAATCTGAATGGTCAATAAAAATATGAAATGGAATTTCACTAATAATCAGGAAAATCCAAACTATAATACAATGAGATACTTTTCATCCTCATGAAATTAATAGTCTAGTTTTACTGGAAACTTTTTGCTGCACAATGGGAATGTTTATAGCTATAATCACTTGGAAAGGCAAATTTAGGAAATAGCTGTTACATATGAAGATGGTAATACCCCTTCTATCCCACTCATATGTACTCTAGCTCTTGTGTATACTGAAATGTGTAAAATGTTCAAAGCAGCAGTGTTTGTACAGCAAGAAACCAGACAATATCTAAATGCTCACAAAAACCAAGAAATAGATTTTATATCCTTGCAATGGTATATAAAAGACAAGTGAATGAACTATAGCTATATGCATCAACGTGGATAAATCTCAAAAACATAAATCTGAGTGAAAAAGGTGGAAGGATATGAAGAATACAATTTTATTTGTATGAAGGTTAAAATTATGCAATCTAGCTAAATAGTATTATGTCTTTGTTTAAGGAAATAAATTTCTGCAGTAAAGTCATATTATGTGCATAGAAATAATAAATATCAAATTCAGTGCAGTGGTCACCTCATAATGGGGAGCCAGGTTGATGGAGGAGCTGACACTGTGATTTTCATAGCATTTGTAATATTTTGTAGGCTGTGGAGTGGTTACACAGGTCTTGATTATTTTATTCTATCTGCCTTTTGGTATATTCGAAATAGTTTATAATTTATTTAGAAAGTCAACTTTATATTTCCCACTTTTGGTTATGAAGGAAAAATTCTTGTCACTTTCATGAACCCAAGCTAATGAGTAATGAATTTTTTAAAAACGTCTCTTTGTAGCCTGGCTGAATCCTGCTTGTAGTATTTAAGTGACAGTACTTATAAAAGATAACAGAAAAAATAGCATATATCAAGATAATCTGAGGAAAAATATTTATTTTGTTCTAGAAGAGTTTGAGGTCCCTCCCTGTGTTGCCACCATCTCCCCTCTACTAACTGTGAGTATCCTCAAAGTCCAGACTCAGGAACACAAAGTTCTGGGGTAGATGATGTTCTTAGATGCAGGGTTTTTTGTTGGTTTGCTTTCTGTTTCCTCTAAAGCCAGGAGTCTTTTCTGATGATTGACACCAGAAAGGCCAGTCTCTTCAGGGGTGCTGGCCTCCCTGCCTCAAGGAGACAGTTTACAAGATGATATCTGACCCCCTGTGTTAAGCCCAACATCGTTAGTGGAATAGACACACATTTGGGTTTGTTTTCTGGTTATTTAATATCTTCAAGAAAAGATGGAATTAGTAAATAGACTTGGTGCCTTCTCAGAGGTACCTATGGAGCCTCAGGGAGCAAGGTCAGGCTCTACATTCTGATTAAAGCTTTTTCGTTTTCTACCACGAAGCAATATTGTTTGGTCATTGGTCACATCTGGATTCTAATTCTGAATCCTTCACCTGCTACCTGTGAAAAACTGAAAAGCATCCTTGAGCCGTTGGGCATCAGTTTTCTTCACTTGTGAAACTGGGATCATAATACCTACTTCATAGGACTGCTATGAGAGGTAAATATGTAAAATCCTCTAAAATATTGGTTATTACTAATAATTCATGAGAAGCATATGTGTAATCTGCAAATTCAACCATTCTACAGATCTTTCATTTCTTTCTAAAAGTTCAAATTAGCTTATCCTCTGAAATCTATGATTTCAAAAGGTAATAATGAGGGCTACCAGGAAACAGAAAACGTGGCAATTCCAAACTGAGATATTTTCAGTCCCTACTCCAGCAACTCCCATTGTTCCAACGAGGAAGAAGGAACTCAAGTCAGATGCAGTATTCAGCATTGTATCCCTGTTCACTGCAGATTTCCTTTTTTTTTAAATTAGTTGCTGCTCCTTGTTAAAAGCAGGATAAATTTTCAAATTTGTATATACTAGGAAAAGAGGCAGGACAAATATTTCTGAGATCTCAGAATGCATAATAAAATTTTATAAAAATCACAGTCTGTACACTGTAGGCTTATTGTGCAATAGTGCATACAAAAAGACCTAATGAAACACAGCTCTCATGCCTTAAGTAAGTATGTACCCGACAGTGTGCTAACTCCTTTAAAAGATTATGTCAGGTGAGGCACACCTGAGCTCTGCCCCATAAACTAGGTGTCATTATTAGCCATGTTTTACAGGTGAGTAAACAAAGGTGGTGGTTGTAATTTGTACTTGTGATCCAGTAAGTGGCTGAGCTAGGATCTGAAACCAGCTCTTTGTCTCTTGAGCACATGTTCTTGTATTCCAACTAGCATGCAGCAACCTGGACTATTTTCCACTGGCCCTGGAAGGGACATAACTTTCCATTCAAAGAACATTCTATAATGAGAAACGATGGGAAGGCAGTGCCGGCAGGAGGTCTCCAGGCCGCAGGAACAGCTATCAATCACGCAGCAGATAAATAGATTTCGGAAGTTTTGTGTACAATATGTTCTTGAATTTGGGCTTAAGCTCAGACTGACATATAGTATTTCACTGCTAATGTGATCTTTTTCTAGCAGAGGGAACATTCTTTTTTTAAATTGCATTGCATAACTTGTTTGCTTCCTAGCAAAACAATTTTTGAATTTCCGTATAATTTCTGTTAAATCTATTTTTAAAGTTGAAGCTTCGGTCAAATGCAAATATGAATATAGATTTATCCAGCATGCATAATTTGTAGTCTGTGTGGAACTGACTCATCTGTCTTCAGTATCTGGCAGTCACGTGATGAGCTCTCCTGCTAAGAGTGACCTATTCATCCTTCAAATAAACATCCACAAGAGGAAGAAAAACAGTATGTACAGTTCCAAAGAGGGAGCAACATATTGTGCATGAGCCGATGTGCTTGAGTCAGTTCTGTCAACAATCTTTCCAATTAAAATTTCCTCATTCAGAAAGCACTCAGAAATGCTGAGAAATTCTAAATGTAAGCAATCTAAAAACATTGGAATTATATTCCTTTTTAAAATATAAGTGAATGACCAAATTAGCAGACAAGTTTCTTGAATATCTGCAGGATTATTTTGGAAAAGGAATTATTCAAAAATATATAAAGGTCTATGTTATATAGAGACATTTATTTTTCTGTATTTCTACTAGTTTAATCTGGAAAAATGTATCCACTTCTCTCTTATTGTCTATATTCTTCTCAACTCCATGTGTTTCTATAGAGATATGTACAAGGCAAAATACTTCAGATACTCCATAGGTTTTTTTCCATGAGAGACAAAATAAATCATCATGTCCACACTAATAGATATTTTTAATGCCTGTCATTTTCAATAAAAGTGTAGAGTAATACCAACTGTAGAATAAAACTGATTTTCTGAGAAGATTTTACACATTTTCAATACAGACTGTCAAACGTAAGAAGTTTGAACTGAGGGTCTGAAAAACCTGTCTAGGTTTAAATGATAAATGACTATTTGGTCATTATGTGCTATAGTTAAAATAATTTTAGGACAGGGTTTGAAGGAATAGTTTAAGAGCTTTAGGGAGCATAAATATTCTATCCCTAGCTGTGGAAAGCCCTTTTCTATCATCTAACATAACTTCTCATATTGGAGTGGGTTTTCATAAAAAAACTGGGGAATTACATTACTTTTCTAGTGAAAAGATGAAGAAAATGCATGGGATAGAAGAACCTCATGGTAATGTACAGGATTTAAAATAATAGGGATACAACCAAGGAATTTAACAGCTTATAAACATTTGAAAAGTCGTTTCTAAGAATTGATCATCACAGTTGGACAGAATTTATTTTAAGGTCATCCCATCTTACTAACGTAAAAAAAGATAAGAATTAAAAAAGGAAATTTCATTCTGTTACAGCAAGATTATCTCCAATTTGGATCTCCTTCTGATCTAGAATTTCAGGAATAATATATCATATTTTTTCCCCATAGCACTGACTTATTGAGCTGGCCAGGACAGTTTTATAAAAAGTTGTGTATGGCAGCGGTTGAGGGGGGCGGTTGGGGGGGCTGGGGGAGTGGAGAAATGGAAGAAACTATTCCAAATTAAAAGAGACTAAAAAGACATAAAAAATCACATTGTGTTGACCACAAAAGCCATTCTCACAACAAATGATGAAATTTGAACGTGGACGGGACAATAGATGGTAAGTCTAAAGAGACTTCCAGTCTCCAGACCTGGGAGGAATAAATGTCTGTTGTTTATAAGCTACCCAGTTTGTGGTGTTTTGTTGTAGTACCTGAACAGACTAAGTCAGCACCTGAATGGAAATATTGTCTCTGAAGTTGTGTAAGTAAGTGTGAACATGGGGAGAGGTCTGAGCTGGAGAGACAAATTTGGGAGTGACCTGTCTATGAAACGTATTTAAAGCTATAAGACTAGATGACTTATGAGTCAATATTAATAATAGGAGAACATATATATGGCTCTTAGTAAGGAAGCCTAGTCTAAGCATTTTTAGAACCTATTCTCAGCATTTTTCTAAATGTGTGTTAATTCCCTTAGTCCACATAATTCTATGAGATTGGTACTCCATTTCGCAGATGGGAAACCAAGGCAGAAAAAATGTTAGAAACTTGGTTTTGGATCATACAGAGACTATCTGAAGAGTAAATATGAAGAGAGAGGAGGAGAATTCTAAATACACTGGAGTACACCGAAGTTAAAAGGTTAGAAGTCAGGACAAAAACAAGCAAGTATCATGCCTACAGCCGAGTCAGGAAAGTTTTGCAATGAGGAAGGAGGGAAAATTTTAGGGAGGGAAAAATTTTGAAAATAAATGGTGAGAGAAAAGACAATTATTTTAGTGATATGTTTGATTAAGCAGAAGTGAAGTGGGTAAATTCAGTGACAAAATATCATTAATTACAATTGTAAGTTCAATATATTTGAGTATTTCAGGTAGCTAAATTTCTGACATGGCAAATACACAAGTCTCGCAAACAGACTATTCCCATATATTTACTAAATTGTATACATTTAGTAAATTAAGTATTCTTAAGTAATGTAAAACCGTTTAAAACTAAATCATATTCTCTTATATACTTCAAATAAAAGCCTCTTGTCTAAACTTAATTATTAATTTAAAATGTATAAAATAAGCATACTAGGACAGAAAATTTAATGGGCATGATATTTTTTAAAAAATTAGAGATATTTAAAATATTAAAACTCCCATTTATCTAATGCTCATAGTAATGAGTAATTTATCTAATGGCACAACCTGTTCCTAAACATAACTGGATATAATTAATCCTATGGAATGGACATATATGTATGTGTGTGTGTGTTATAATCTATCTATCTGTCTATCTATCTAATCTCTATACCTATCTACTTATCTAGCTGTCTATCTATCCATCTATCTTATTATATACTGTTTACTATATGCTTTAATATATATCTTTCTGAGTTGTAGAGTCATTTGCATAAAATTAAGGTAAGTGAATCAAAAGACTGGGCATGGATAAGACGACATTTCTGCCTGCAAATTGGAAGCCAGATGCTAAATATTTGCAGAAATATCCTGTTCAAGACACTACTGCACACACTGAACTGCTTCTTAAACTTCAGCTTTATCTGCTATATTTGTGTTGGACCATAATCCTAAACCTTCCAATTACTTTTTTTTTTTTTTAAAGATTTTATTTTTTCCTTTTTCTCCCCAAAGCCCCCCCGGTACATAGTTGTGTATTCTTTGTTGTGGGTTCCTCTAGTTGTGGCATGTGGGACGCTGCCTCAGCGTGGTCTGACGAGCAGTGTCATGTCCGCGCCAGGATTCGAACCGACGAAACACTGGGCCGCCTGCAGCGGAGCGGGCGAACTTAACCGCTCGGCCACGGGGCCAGCCCCACTTCCAATTACTTTTAATAAATCCAGTGTACCACATTCCATGGACATATTTCAAGTTTGAACCTTAACGAATTATTTTAGACTCACTTTCATCTTTTAATGCTTGACCTATGTAAATGATATTCCCTACTTTAAGCTGCTTGCAAATACTTTCCTTCACTTCTTGATTTTATTCAATTTCCTACTCTTATTTGGTTTCTGGAGTCTTTTCTCCTGTGTCTGACCCTACATGACAATTTTAGAGTCATTTTATTGAGTGAGGATAAATATATTTTTTAATTGAAAAATACAAAGGAAAAAAAGGAAGTTGAAAGTGAGGGAGGAAGTAACAATACTGTGTAGAAAGAGAAAAGATACACAATTTAAGAGTTATGTTATAGAAGAATAAAAAAAATAGGTGAATGTGAAAATAAAGTCATATTCATGTGTTAGAGGGAAATTCCTTGAAAAAATAAGTAAATTATTTACCTATTTCAGACATCTACAGATTGGCCATTTGGTCTTTAACACTTGACTTTTCGGTCAGGTGGTAATATTCCTTTCTCGCCCCGAGTGTACCTGACCCTTTCTAGTCTTCTCTGAACAGAGGCAAGGAGAAGTGCTTCTTCTGATATTTTCTTTCTAACCTTTAATTTGGTGAAAACTTGTTGCTTTTTTCCTTTTGTTGTGAACTCTTTTGACCGTCATAATCTCAGTGTCATGACCCAGATTAGAACTGTGTATGAATATCAACTTTGTTTTTGCAGCTCTGCTACAGTAGATGCATACCTCTAGGGCAATATAGATGCCTAAAACACAAGATTTATGAACTATGAATTTCTGGACAAAAACCAAGATATTTCAAGATATAAGCTCAGTTCTTTAACAAAGATGGGAAGTGGACACTGGGAAATAGGATTCAATTATGGTAAATTCCTTTTGGGGAAAATCAAGCAATTAAACCTTTGTTTTTAACTTTGATAATTAAAGAAATGTTTTCATTTGTTTTTTGTTTTAAGATAACTGGTAGTAAAATTAAAACTCATGTCAAAAGTAAAAAAGAAATACAACAGCAGAAAGAAAAAAGGAACAACAAAGAGCAAAAATAATATCTTTAAAGGATAAAGATGAATAAATGCTTTGAAATATACCAATATGACAACAAATGCACGTTAGTTCGGATTCATGGTTAAAGCCAAGGCTGTAAGATTGAGTTTAAAAATGAAAATCCAACAATGTACTTCTTACAAGAAACATGCAATAAAATGAGAAAAGGACTTGCTAATGAAAGCATGAACTAAGATAAATAAGGATAAAGATAAATTAAAAGCAAGATGTCAATTTATATCTAAAAAATTAAATTTTGAGATGGCAATATCTTTGATGAAAGGAGTAATTCATGGAACATGCATAGTCATGAGTTAATATGACCTTTGTTAAACCACCAAGTATACAAAATAAAATCTACTCAAAGGTATAGAGAACATGTCAGGGGGACAATTTTTAAATGTTTTAACATTCATAACTGATTAGGCAAATAAAATTAATTGTTTAAAATATGATTAATGAGGCTTATGTAGAAATATGTGTTTTTTATCAAAAAAATTTCTTGAGTGTTTACTATGTATCAGACACTCTTCAGATGTGGGGACCAGAACAGAAAAATCCATGCCGTCATGTAGCTCCTTGCATGTGTTCTGGTTAGGAACTTTGATTTTGGTGACAAAGAGGCCAGATCCAAGTGTGAACTTCCTCCACTTTTTAGCTGAGTGGACCTTGTTCGTCATCTCTTTTCTTCAGTTTCTTTACCTGAAATTTAGGTTATTTGACGATTAGGGTTGTTTTGAAATTAAGTACATATGTCAATATGTGTAAAGCGCTTAGAACAATATCTAACACATGGAAAGTCTGCATATAGGTTGGCTACTACCGTTATTAACCCTGTTTTCTCTCCTCCTTATAATGTTTCCATAAATTGCACATATACTAAGCCTTACATTGAACTTCAATAGTTCAGTAACATAAAAATGCATAATTCATATTTTTGCCTCAATACAATTAAACTAGAGATTAATACAAAGCAATTTGAAACACATCTTTAGAATTGCCTACTAATTAGAGACTTTAAGATGCTTCTCTTTCAAATATTTTTTATTTATTTCTCAGGGACACCTGCAATGCTTAGCATAAGTCTCCATTTTCTGTCCTCCCTAATTATATTTTAATTCTTTTTTTTTTTTTTTTTGGCTGAGGAAGATTTGCCCTGAGATAACATCTGTGCCAGTCTTTTTCTATTTTGTTTGTGGGTCACTGCCACAGCATGGCTGCCAATGAGTGGTGTAGGTCTGTGCACAGGAACCGAATGCCTGAACTTGGGCTGCCCAAGCAAAGTGCACCAACTTGACCAGTAGGCCATGGAGCCAGCCCCCTAGTACTTTCATTATTTTAATATTTGTTTATTTTCTTTGCCTTACATCACTGATAAGATTTTTGCAATGTCTATTATTGTATTTGTTGCCTCCCACATCCATTTTAACCAAGATGCTGCATTTTAAATTCTTTGCAATCTTCCCATGGTTCTACATTTCTCCATTGCCTTTTCACCCAGTTCTGATATCCCTTTATGGATCTCTCCTGCTTCATAGTCTGTGTATGCTTGCATTTTATTTATGATGTCAGTCCACCTTTTTTTTAAAGATTTTTTAAGCCTAGGGAACTATTTATCTTCTTCTGAGCCTTTCATACAATGTTCTCTTTTCCTTTTTTTGCAGTATTTTTTCATGCCAGGTATTGTTACATATATGTTCTTGAGTGAATTTGCTACCAAAGCACCACTTGAGGTTGGATACTGGAGCAAGGTATTAAGTTCCATCAGAAAGACAGCATTCTTGTATGGTGGGTTAAGATTGGAGGTAAAACCCTGCCATCAACAAAATCATCTTGTCACATTGGCTCTGGTGATAACAAATGCTTTATTTTTCTTCAGACTGTTATGAAATTATCCAAATTCTATTATAACTGATGGATGGAGAGGATATCGATAACTAAGCAGGCTGGGGATTTTGCAGGTACTCCGTTATAGCAAAGTGACTTGTAATTCCCAATCCCTAGCAGTTCTAGAAGCTGATCTGCTCCTGCGACACCGTAGATGGTTTCTATAACACTGTCATCAAAACTCACTTCCCGAGTCTCACAGAGAAAATCCAAAGGTTCAGTTGGGGCAAAAATATATGGCTTGAGTGAATTTTTCCTCCTTCTTTATGAAAAATTATCCACTCCATTATTTTGGTACTTGAGATTGGTATTTATCTGAAATTAAATATTTGAAAATCAGGAAAAATGAAACATTAATAAATTTGTGACAACACAAAATAAAGCTGTACTTAGCTATTAAATATAATTTCTTCACCAGCTCTCTTCTAATCACTTCATAGTAAGATTTAAGGTTAACAACTATTTTAAGCACTTTGATGCTTGATAAAGAGAGAACCTGTTTGTTTTAAAATTTCCTTGGTGTCTCTCCATTTCATCATAACGTTATAGCAATTCTATCATATGTTGAGGATCTATTTTTATAAAATCTACCTCATTGATAAAATCCTGTAGCATTTTGTGCACTTCTGGCTTTGAGTTTTTGCTGCAATTGCTTCTTCATAAAATGAAATAAAATGAAAAAAATTTTATACCTGGTGCTGTTTTGCCGACTTTATCTCAAATTAACAACAGATACAGCTGAATACGCATTCCATCAGGAGTTACGCATACACATTTTTTAGTCTCATATATAACAAGCCTTCATTGAGAATATATTTTCTTTACTACATCTTTATTTCATTGGTTAATGAAAAAAATGTCTCAACATTGCTTTCACTGTAATTTTCGACAGCGTTTGCTGACATGGGAATTCATTTCCATTTGTGGCCAAATTGTTTACTGGGTACTGTAGAGGCCATTTTTATCAGGAAAGAAGAGCAAGTGTTTCCCAAGAAGTGAATGTCTTTTTGTCTATCGTTATTATGGAAAAAAATCAACAAAAAAGAGCTTTAAACAAATCATTATATTTAGCAACATTTTGCAAATAGTGTTACAATTAGACTTCAAAATTTTGTAATTGTGGTAAAATACCCATAACATAAAAATTACCATCTTAACAATTTTTAGGTGACAGTTCAATAGTGTTAAGTACATTTACATTATTGTGCAACCAATCTCCAGATCATTTTTCACCTTTCACTACTAAAATTCTGTACTTACTGAACAATAACTCTCTATTTCCCACTCCCCCCGAGCCTCTATCAATCACCATTCTGCTTCCTGTCTCAATGAATTTGACTGCTCCTGGTGCCTCATATAAGTGGAATCATGCAGTGTCTTTTTGTGATTGGCTATTGTAGCATGTATCAGAATTTCCCTCCTTTTATAATGCTGAATAATATTTCATTGTATGTATATACCGATTTTGTGTGTCTAGTCATCCATCGATGGACACTTCGGTTGCTTCCACTTTTTGCGTACTGTGAATAATGTTGCTATGAATATGGGTGTACAAATATCTCTTTGAGATCCTGTTTTAAATTCTTTTGGATATGTACCAAGAACTAGACTATGGTTATTCTACTTTTAATTATTTGAGGAACCACTGTACTGTTTTCTATAAGGGCTGCACCATTTTACACTCCCACCAACAGTGCACAAAAGTTCCATCTCTCCATATCTTTGTCAATGCTTTCTATTTTCTCTTTGTTTGCTTGTTTTTTTGTACTGGCTATCCTAATGGTGGTGAGGTGGTATCTCATTGTGGTTTTGATTTGCATTTCCCTAATGATTAGTGATGTTGAGCATCTTTTCATGTGCTTATTGGCCGTTCGTATATCTTGTTTAGAGAAATGTCTATTAAAGTTCTTTGCCCGTTTTTTTGCCAGGGTTTTTTTTTTTAACCATTGGATGTTAAACATTGGTTTAAAACAAAATTGTAGAGGTTTGTCTTTATGTTCACAAAGCTTAATTTTAGAAAATTTCGCTAGTCGTGTGGGATACATACCTCAAGGGACAAAATACCTGTAGGGCAATGTTCTTTGTCAGTATTAGATTTATAGCCATATTATCACGTGGTTTTATTGATAATTTTAAAATTAGACTTCACTCTATAGACGGAACATACTACAGAATCATCATTTTTACCTAATTATATAGCTGGCAATGAGTCATACCACAAGAAGAGATGCTAGATGTCTCATTTTCTTGTTCTCTTAGGATTCCAGTATTGACATCATCTTCACTTATGGCCTCTTTGTAGGAATATTTTTAAATGACCTGTTGATTTTTCCAAGCTAAAATCAGACAATATAATTCATAAATCTACTTAATTGTGTACCCTCTTGTTCACTTGATTTTGAGAATTGCATCCTGGGTTCCAACCCTCAAAGATGAGGACAATTTTTTAAAAAGTCCCTGATGTTAGGATATTTAGGATTAGAAAAGTCAACGTGTTCAAGAAAGAATAAAATCTCTAGAGTCCATTTGGCACAATAATTTTGGTTTTCCTTCAGCTTTGAATTCCCACTATTTAGCTACTTTGCAATTTTATTTCCTTTTCCTTTTCGGAATATTTTTCAACACCACTATGAATCTGGTGTAGTGACATAGGGCCACCATCCAAGGAACGCAAATCTTATGCACCGGGGAAACCTAGAGATGATGGATTCTGCTCCCAAATTTAGATAAAATTGCTCTTTCTTTGGAAGACCTTTCCTTTATTTTTGTTCAACTTCTCTGTATTTGACATGAGAGCCACACAATCTCATGAGAGTGGTAAAGCTAGGCGAATTGGGCCAAAGAGGCCATGCAGACTTTTCTGAGCCTCAGTCCTGTGGACTTACCCAGATCAGAAAGAGTCTTCCTGATTCGTGATGAATCTAGCCCATCAGTTTTCAGAGTGTGGTTCCAGAACTTCACTATACCTCCCAACTTTCTCAGGTCTGACTCCAACCTGGGAGTGAGGTGCCACAATCTGTGTTTTCATGAGCCCTGTGGATGAATTTGATACATGCTAAAATTTGAGAACCGCTTGGGAATCTAAGTCACCAGGGCTAAGCACTAGATAGGGTTATACAATCAGACTAATAAGTAGAGTGAGTTGTTTTCCTGGACTGTTGCTGTAGAATACATAACTTACATGCCAATCTTTGGCAGTAGTGATTAATTTGAAATCGAGGTTGTTTTTGGAGGTGTAAAAGTATCACCGTGTTTTTGTCTCCCTTTCAGATGCAGTTTATTCTCATTATTTGTGAATTTCATGTTTGAAAATTTACCTACTTGCTAAAATTTATTTGCAACCTTGAAATCAATTTTGTGGACAAAAACATGCTGCAGAGTGGCAAAAATTTGAGTTACCCAATGTGGTCCTTCCCAGCTGAAGTCAACATGGTGAGGCCCTGCCCTCCGGTTTCAGCTCTCATTCTGTACCCAAGTGTCCTTTCAGTCTATTTAATAACATGCTTTTTGCATTTTTGTGCTTTTTTGTTGGTGAATTTTCCTGCTTAAATGGCCCATAAGCATAGTGCTAAAGTGCTGTATTTTGTTCTTAAGGACAAGGAGCAAGAAAGAATGAACCTTATGAAGAAAATATATGTGTTAGATAAGCTTCATTTAGGCATGAATTTTAGTGCTGTTGACTGTGAATTCTTCCTAATGAATCAAAAATATGTATTTAATAAAGTGCCTTTAAACAGAAACATTCATAAAACAAGATCATGTATTTATTGGTGGATGAAAATGATGTAACCAGAGACTCAGAGGAACCTGACCCAGTATTTTCCACAGGAGCAATGGTTCAGTATTCACTAACTCATTGTTCATGGCTTTAGGCGACATAACTACTATGGATAGTGAGAATCAACTGTATACAATTTCACTTTCTCAGTTCTCTACCAACTCGCAAAATAACAACTCCATCCAAAGCTGTCTTAATAGTATTTTGTTTTCCATTGACCTAACCTTATACTTTTCCACTCATTTTAAGATTGATTTAATGGGTGACTTTCAAACCCTTCCAGGGTAATCCTTAGTGGCTTGTTCAAATCCTGTTTTCTTTTTCCTCTAGTGATTTTATAATTCAGGACAAGTTTCACATTCAGGAAATATTTGACTCCAAAAGCATCAAGATATGTCTCTATTATTTGATAAAGAGGAACTATATTCTAATTCTGATCTTTGCGGCACATGGAACAGGTGCAATCTACTCTATTAAAATATTCTTTAGCTATACTGAAAATTTTAAAGCTAAAACTGTTAAGGAAACAGATTGGTGAAAAAGCAGATTTTGTGAAATTACCTAAGCATAAGACAAATTTTCACTTTCCTGGCTTTTAGATGCAGGTGGCTGACCATCTCCTAGCTATGTGTAAACCTATGGACCTGTGATTGTTTATTTCCATTAGGTAATATAAAATAGTATAAAGCAGAATATATTACAGGACTTCATATAAGCTACAAGCTTTTGAAATGTTTTTTCCTTATTAACTGTTAATAAATATATAGATTTTACATTTTAAATCTTTGGATTTTTTTGAGTTTATTTTTTCTTTCATTTGGATGTATTCTTTATCAGCTTGAGATAGATACAGAGGTGGGCAGCAGAGCTAATGTAGCCAAAGGTTTATTCACTTGAAATTATAAATTGTGAATTAATAGCAGCAAATTTCCAGAATAATAGACTCTTTCTACTGTTTATTTACATAGCTGTAATATAGAAAAATCTCATGCTTGTTAATCATTCAGCCTTATGAGTATAACCAAGTTTTCATATAAGATGCTCAAGAGTGAATCAATTAATGCCAACACCTTTCCCTCTCGCAAATATCCTAATGACGACAAAGTAGTTCAGATTCAACCCATGAAACTTGGGCATTTTCACTGGAGTTTCCTTAGACATAATTTCCTTTTGTGACCATAAGTTGAAATATTTTTAATAGTAAAGAAAAGACGTTTTATGATTTTGTCTATTTGTAAATAGTTCATAGATAAAACATTGCATCAGAATTTTAGATGATTTACATTTTAATTTCAGAATTTGCTTTGGCTTTTTCTAACTTTATGAGTAAAATTGTAGATGCTTAATTTATTTCTGATGGTTTACTAGAGTGTTTACTATATTGGTAACAGGAAAGATCATTAAGAGTGACTAAATGCCACAAAGCAACATTAAAAATGTAAAACTTTGAGAAACGGCAGCTTATTATTGTTGTATCTACTTTAAAGGCAATTTTCATAGCTCTTATTTCAGAATAGAAATAAAATCTCAGAAAGAAGTCAATAAGAAGAATGCTGAGAAGATCATTTTAAAAAAATTTTATTCTAATATGTGTTTAATTAATTAATTATTCTTTTTCTTCTAAGCAAGAACTCAAAAAATAAGATTCATAGCCTAAACTCCAAAGATCTAATTTCAATATTACATATTGAATCTCATTCACCAACTTTAACTTCAGACAATAAAGGTTTGGACAACATGGTAATAGTATGCCCTTTGCTACTGCATGATTAAAAATGGGCATAGAAATATACCCTGGCCAAAGACATGTTAGAGGAAGGTGGAAGTCTTCTTGAAAATTATTTCTCATATCTCATGAGAACACTTGTAAAAGGTAATCCTCTGCTTCCTCTGGATCATTGCTGCCTTTTATGGAATAACTTGAATGGCTGCATCCAAATTGCCACCATCTTGAGAAAAAGCCAATGTCAAAGCTGGAGCAGGGAAAGGGGAAAACCTGCCACTTAGTCGATTAGTATTAAGCCACAAAGTCCACTAATGCTAGAGACTGACCAAACTGTAAACATTTTAAATACAATTATTATTTAGGCATTGATGTATAAGTTTCTTAGAGCTTTGATCAAAATCTTCTCAGTACTTTTAAAACTCAAAATAATGGTTTCCAATGAATAAGATGTGTTACTTATTTCAATAAAATCATAATTAATGAAGATTTAGTCTTCTGAGAGCCATTGAGTATTGTAGTTTATTGTGTATTGTATATAAGTTTCATCCAAAGGAAACAAAAAGAGCAAAGTTCTACCCAAAAACAAGGTAGTGTTTTCCAAGAGAAATCTTTTTCTTTTTACTTCCACTGTCATGTAGTAATTAGATATTGACTTGTCTGCTTAAAACTCCTAACACACTCACGCAATTCTCTTGTTTCATGTATCTTCTCCGCAAATATGTGGTTCAAATGGAAGCTACATCATAAAAATATATTTTCTTCTTCACAGCTTAGTGCTCCTGCGGTTTATACCTAGTACAATAAGTATGCAACTAGACTATATGTTTTGTACTTGAGACTAAGCAGAGCATGTCTGAACCTCTCTGTGATGGTAAATGTTTTTGTTGTGAGATATGGTAGCTGCTGAGTGAAATGTTTTTTCTGACAATAAAGCCAATAGTCAGAGAGAAGCAGAGACAACAGAAGGAGAAACTCGTAGTGATTTTTAATGAAAACCCTTTTCTGCCAAAACTAGGCAAAAATATGACAGATTAAATACAAATTTTCCACAAGGCAACTCTTTTCCATATCTCTACACCTTTCTCACTCTCTATGCCATTACATTTCCTAATAGAGATCTAATGTTACAAAGCACAGTTGACATCATATTTCTGACTTATCTTCCGCCACCCCTGTTTTGTCTCTCCTCTTTCAGGGAACTCTGTGCAATTAGTGGGGGGGCACTGGGGACTGAGGACGGAGAAGTGCAGCAGTATTAGCACGAGATTAGGAAAAGGGGAGGAAACTGACAGCACCTCCTATTCTCAATAAGTTTCTAGCTTGAAGAAGGCCTATGCTGGGGGAGCAGAGATTGAAGACTCAACTGCAAAATGCAATTTGATCACCAAAATGAGAATTTGCTTAGAATGAAGGTGCCTCTAAGACTTCTTGTCCCAGAATAACCATAAAACATTTCAAAGACCGTGTAAGATTTTTCCCAGAGAAAAGAAGTGACATTGATTTTCAAGCAGTAGTGAGAAAAAAATATTGTTTATGATTGTATCCTACTCACTGTAACAGTGGTAGCTGTATAATGTGAACATGGACACACTACAAAGCTTGGCCCCGAAGATTAAGAGCAAGAGGCATACAACACAGATTAAGACACACAAATATTTATATCTGTTGGCTAAATTTATGACAACAATATGGCTACTGTAAAAATCTAATTTAGAGCAAGTACATTGCAAATAATGATAATTATGTTTGTATCAGCAAACGGAATAAAGAGTTTAAATGACATTCCAGAAAAAACTAATTTCAACCTTAATACTCATGAGAGGGAAATGTCTTTTAAATCATTTTACAGGAGCAACAGTTATGCTTAAACATCACACACACATACATGTAAACACAGGTAGACACTCACACACACACTTGCCCCTATTCTTTGGAACATAATAAGTAATAAACTATTAACATACTTTCATTTATTTATTCCACACACCCTCATTCCTCATATATTTATGGCCTTGTGCTGGGCCCTAGGGGAAAATGTGGAATAAATATACGATGACCTCATATAACTAACAGCAGCCATGAAGGAGGTTGGCTGTATTCTCTAAGAGGGAAGTTTGTAAGAGAGGAAGTGGACACGAGGAGTGGAGAAGGGGAGCTTCTAGATAAGGGCTTCTGATCAAAATTTTTCCTAAGAAACACTCAAAGGTTATGCAGCGGTGAGTCAATTAAGGACTAAGGAAAAGAAAAATAACACAGTGAGAGCCACACTTTAAAACGGCTAGAAAGCGGGAAGAGGATGAGTGGTGGTGAAGGAGGAGAACATAATGAGATGAGGAGGTGAGCAGGGACCACCTCAGAGCCGACTTGGCAACTCATATAAAGGAGTCTATAATTTCAGAGCAGTGTGATCACCAGAACAGTGTCGAACGTGGAGGGGACTCTCAAATGTTTGCTTTATAGAAGGGCCGTTTTGAATCAACACCCCTAGAAGCATGATGGAGATCCGTCTGGACTGAAATAACAGAAATGCTGAAAACCAAACAAACAAACAGAAACGAAGCTTTTAATGCATCACTGAGATAATGAGACAGCAAGGAATCCACAAATATCAAAAATATTTTAAAGTTTAAAAAAATGAAGAAAACTTTTTTAGCTCTGGCTGTTTTTGTGGAAAGATGGAGATCAGATTCTTGTTCTTTGCAGACTGTACAGTATGGCTTATGACCAATTGACAAGAAGCATCAAATAAGAGACACCTTCATAAAGATTAGGCCTCAAAGAACAGTGGTGAAATAGAAAATAGACCCCTACTTCTCAGAAGTGACAGCAAGGAAATTTTCTTATCCTTGGCATTGGCTCAAGGGAACAAAATGATGTAATTATATGCATCAGCTAGTTATCACAAGAAATTGCTTTATCTATTTGTCGCCATCTTCAGAAAATATAAAACACCACGTGTAACAGAATTAACTGGAACACCACTTATGTGTTAAAACAATTTTAAGAGGAGAATTTAAATTCAGGTGATCCCAGGTTAGTAAGAAACCCATCAAGTGGCAGAAACAAATGCAAATCCTCTCCTGAAGAATGTTACAAAACTTGGATTATAGGTTAGAAATAAATTATGTCATGCTTTCTTTTTTTCCCAGTGTTCTCATTTAATTCTATATCATGTCCTTTTATTTTGTATTTGATTAACTCTTGTGTTTTACAAAAGTGTCTGATGCAGTGATCTGTGAAGATGAGGTATGAGATGGAAGGCCTTGAACCCTGGACCAACTATCCAGAATGGACAGTTTTGATGAGGTTAGTGATGAAGAATTACAAACTTCTGAATCACACACCAGTGTGGCAAGGGACACATAAAATCTGTCCTTACAATGAAAGCTTTGTATTGGTGGGTGTTACCCGGGCTGAAAATCCAACTTGGTATATTTCTTTGTGTCTTCTGTAGCAACTCAAAATGCAAAAATATTTCAAAGAAAAATTAAAGACATTTATTTTACAAATCACAGTCACTTGACAAATGATGGTATTGATTATTTTGTATGACTTTTAGAATCTAAAAATTAAGTTTTTTATTAAAAAGTTCATCCTGTAAAAATGAACTGTGTTAATGAGTGGCAGAGAATATTGTTCAGAAAAGGAAGTCACACAGTTGGTAATAACCTAATAACGCCAGCATGTAAAATTATAGTGTAGAAATTACAAAGACAAGATGCTGAATGAAAATTTGAAAAGGTTTCAGTGTATCAATGATACATCACTGGATGTCGAAAAACTTTTGTGTAATAAACTGAAAAATACAAGCTTCACTATCCAGGCTAGTGGGTCAACAGATTTCATCAATAAATGCCGTCCTGAGCATTTGTAATATTTGTAAATGATGATGAAATTCACAGTAATTTTCCTTGTAGAAAGAGTGCCCTGAAATAAGCAAAGGGCTACATACCTTTAATGTTTTGTCTTTCTATCTTGAACAGAAGTTCTGTCTTGGAGGAATTGCGTTGGTGTTTGCACCAAGGTGCTCCATCACTGACTGGCTCTTTGAAGATTTCATCTCTCTCGTAAAACCAGAGTCCCAATATTATCATAAATCAATGCTTTGTTCACAGAAAGGTTCTGATGTTAAAAAACAAACAAACAAACAAGCACCTCATGGAAATGGTAAGAAGTCTAGAATAATGGCACAAAAAATGGTCAGTTTTATTAGACCAAGATCAACTTACTCAAGAATCTTTAAAAACATGGGCAAAGAGCATATACATACACCTCCTGCTACACAAAGGAAACTAGTAATTTATGGGAAAAAGAGTTCCCAAAAGGATGTTTGAACTGAAAGGGAAATTATAGGAGCACTTTCAAGAAAATTGTAGGCCAGATTTCGCTGAGTGCTTTGAAGATGAAAAAGGGCTGCAGAAAGCAGCCTAATTGGCAGACATTTTTCATCACATGATCCAGTTTAAGAAGTCTTAGAGGAATTTTTTTTATTCCAAATGACAAGATTTCTGTATTTAAAATTAGAAAAATCATTTGTATTTTAAAAACCATGTTACAAAAGAAAAATCTTGAAATATTTCCACTGGCGTTTGGGTTTGGAGTGAGAAGGTGTATGACCAAGGTTCAAAACATCTGGCAAACCGTAGAACAATATCAACAACGTTTTTCCCTCCCTCCCGCTCTCCTCAAATACGTGACCGAGGGTGGACCTTTTCTCTGTCACTTCTGCTCAGCCTGAGAACTTGACTTTCAAAGAAGAGGAAGCATTTTGTGAGTGTAGTCTGATCATGTGCTCAAGACTAGAGTTATTAATCTGCTTCTAGAGAAGATCTAAATGTCTGTGAAAGAAGAACATCCTTTTAGTCAGAAGAAAGCGCTGGACAATTTGATGCAATTTTTAACTTCTTACATGTATTTGCAAACTTCTGCTTGTTTAACAGTCATTGAGTGTAAGGACAGAAATTGTGTCATTGCAGTCAAAAGAGAAAATCGTGTGTTTATTCTAAGTTCGAACTAGCACTGAGTAACTGTGCAACAAAAAATCAAGCACATGTTTCATACTTAATAGCTAAATTTCATTCTTCATATTTGATTTCAAAGTAACTTTTATGTGTATGTACAATGAAAAAGATCATGTAACCAACATATGTACATAATAGTTTTATAGATGATATATAGAGTTTGATCATATCAGTTAGAAAAAGTTTTTTTTTTTAAATCTCTTGTATTAAAATTATGTCAGGCTATGATTTTAATCATATGGCTTTAATTTATCATTCTAGTATTTTTACCATTCAATCATATCAATCCATTTCATGTTTTAATAACACCAAAAATATCAAATTAGAATACTTAAATGTTTATTTTATGAGTTATAAAAATTTTGAAAAAGAAAGAAATAAAGGATTGTCAAGAAAGCTACACTAAACTGAAAACACTCACCTTTTTGTTTTTCAAGAAAGTTTGGTTTAAAAGTCATTTTTAGTTTTAAGAAGGAGAAAGAAAAAAGGAACACCATTTTACATATCTTAGAGTTCATAGCCTTACTAGAATTCTATTTAGAATTCTATTTTACTATTTAGTAAAAATTTATGACAAATCTCTTAGACAACTTGGATTGGGTTAAAAAATATGTAGGAACTTAAATTTTTTTAAAAAGAAAATAACTAAAGTTTTCTGCTGTCTATGTTATTAACTTACTTTGGTAGTAGGATGGAAAAATGCACAAAAATAGTATGATTAAAAAAACAGATCCACAGGAAAAAATAATATCCTGTAATAGAAAAGAATTGACAGCTATTATTGGATTACTATATCCACAATTTATTAATTATACTAATATATTACGCAGTGTAGATAAAATAATTTTTCTGCAGGGGTTCCCTGAGATATGTAAAATTTTTCAGAGTTTTCTCCAAGGTAAAAAAGATTGGGAATAGCTGCTAAAATAGATATAAATGCAAACATATCAGTAATCATAGTAAATGAAAATGAAATAAACCCTTCAAAAAAGAAGAACGTTCAGACTGATATAAATGTGTAGCCTGTGGATATACCACTTTAAAGAGACAAGTCTAAAATGCAAGGCCATCTTAAATTTAATTTCGAAGGTTAGAAAGACATATATCAATCAAAAACTAAGTAAAAGACGCTGTTGTAGTTAAATCAATATCATATTAAAAACCACACATGTAAAACTACGATGACTAAAGCGACAAAAAGATTACCACATGATTACAGTTGTAATTCACAAGAGAGTTTAACAGTTCTAAAGGCAAATGTGTCTAATGATATACCTTTAAAATATTTAAAACAAAATTTTCCAGAAACTCAAGAAAATGTGGCCAAATCTACCACTTTAGTGGTGCTTTTAAAGACATATCCTAAAAAGAGATAGGTGAAATTGAAGAAAGTAGTCAGAAATGATATAGTAGACTTTAACAGCATAATTAACAAGACTGAACTAATGACATTTACCAATTAGAGAATACAGACATTGAAGAGAATCCAAGGAATAGTTATGGAAACTCATGATATAATAGTCCATAAGGCTAGCATCAACAATGCCAAATAATTTTGACAATAGAATGTATTATCTGAGCACAATATGCTCCCTTTCTATGTTCTAAAAATTCCACAGTGCCATTCCTATTTAGAGTTATATTCTCAAGAGAAGAGAGTGCATGTTTACCAAAGAACTGTTCAAGAATGTTCACAGAAGAGTGACATCAGCATCATGGTGGAGTGAACTTGCCCGAGATTCTCTCACCTCCAACATGCTATGAAATGGGGCATCCACACTCCAACAGAGGAAATCCTAACACAACACAAAAAATGTCGGTGAGCATGCAGGAGGAAGCGCCCCTTTCCCCACCCTCCCTGCACTGGCTCCACTGCCTTGTATCTCGGGTAAAGAGAGAAGGCTCAGGACATGTGGCTCTTAACCCCCACACAGGGGTGATAGGTGGTAACTACAAGCAAATAACATCAGGATGTATAAGAACTGAACCACCTCCTCTAGCAATATCAAAAATTATATCAAATCTCCAGGCCAGAGAGAAAATGACAAGTACCCATAATTCAGTCCTGAGGACACAGAAATATGTAATCTAAATGACAATGAATTCATAATAGCTACAATCAAAAAGCTAAATGATGTAAAAGAGAATATAGGAAAACAATTCAATGAGTTCAGGAGCTACTTCCTAAAAGAGATTGACACTATAAAGAAGAATCTATCAGAAATATTAGAGATGAAAGACACAGTGGAAGAAATAAAACAAAAGATGAATTCCCTGAATGCTTGAGTGGACAAGAAAGTGTATAAGCATAATCGAAGATAGACATGTTGAAATGCCCCAGACAGCGGAGGAGAGAGAATTAAGACTAAAAAGAAATGAAGAAAGTCTCTGAGAAATATCTGACTCAATTAGGAAATGCAACATAAAAATTATAGGTATTCAAGGAGGAGAAGAGAAGGAGAATGGAGGAGAAAGTGTATTCAAAGAAATAATAGCAGAGAACTTCCCAAACCTAGGTAAAGAGAGGGAAATCCATGTGGAAGAGGCTTCCAGATCTCCTAGATGTGTCAATGAAAAAAGACCTACTGAAAGGCATATAGTACTGGAAAAAAATGGCATACAAACTAGAAAAAATGGATAGCAAAGGAATAGTACTAAGGGCAGCAAGGCAGAAGAAAATAGCCTACAAAGGAACCCCTATCAGGCTTTCACTGAATTTCTCTGCAGAAACCTTACAAGCTAGGAGAGAACGGAATGCATTTTCAAATCTTTGAAAGACAAAAATTTTCAGCCAAGAATTCTCTATCCAGCAAAAGTCCACAAGAAATCCTCACAAAGGCCTCATACCTGAAAAAAAAAAAGGGGAGAAAGGAGTTACAATGCATGGAGTAAGGAGATAAATAGGTAGACAGAATCAGAATAGGATAGAAGATACTCAAGTATAGCATTAAAGGTAATAGGGAAGGAAAACAGCACAGACAATCTTGTCAGGTTAACCACAAATTCACAACAGGAGATGGAATAAGATGTGAGAAAAACAACTTAGGAAGGGAGGAGGAAAGGGACTGAATTTGTTTAGACTAAGGAAATAAGAGACCTTCAGAAAATGGACTATCTTATACATGAGACTGTGAATACAAAGCTCATAGTAACCACTAAAGAAAAAAGAACAGAGACACAAATAATAAATAAGGAGAAAAAGAAACATATCATAAAAAACTATATAATTCAATGGGTAGATCAAAACACACAGGATGGGAAACAATGGAAATGCAGGAAAACCAGAAAATGAGTGATAAAATGACAGCATTAAGCCCTTATACATCAATAATCACCCTAAACATAAATGGATTGAATTCTCCAATAAAAAGACACAGAGTGGCAAGATGGATTAAAGAACAAGACCCAACAATATGCTCCCTCTAGGAAACACATCTCAGCTCCAATGACAGACACTGGCTCAGAGTGAAGGGATGGAAGACAATACCCCAAGGTAATGGCAAACAAAGGAAAGCAGGTGTCACAATACTTATGTCAGACAAAGTAGACTTCAAGATAAGACAGGTAAAGAGAGACAAAGAGGGGCAGTATATAATGATGAAAGGAACACGCCATCAAGAAGAAATAACACTTATAATTATCTATGCACCCAACACAGGAGCACCAAAGTTCATAAAGCAACTATTAACAAATCTAAAAGAAGATATTAATATTAACACAATAATAGTAAGGAACCTCAACACTCCACTCACATCAATGGATAGATCATCCAGACAGAAAACCAACAAGGAAACAGTGGAATTAAATGAAAAGCTAGACCAGCTGGACTTAATAGACATGTATAGCACACTCCATCCAAAACCAGCAGAATACACATTCTTCTCAACGGTGCATGGAACATTCTCAAGGATAGACCATATGTTGGGAAACAAAGCAAGCATCAGTAAATTTAAGAAAATTTAAATAATAACAAGGATCTTTCCTGATCACAACGATCTAAAGCTAGAAATTAATTACAAGAAAAAAGCTGGGAAAAGGACAAAGATGTGGAGACTAAACAACATGCTATTGAACAAGCAATGGATCATTGAGGAAATTATAAGAGAAATCAAAAATTATCTGGAGACAATGAAAATGATAACATACCATACCAAGTCATATGGGATGCAGCAGAAGCTGTATTAAGAGGGAAATTCCTAACTGAATTAGAAAAATAAGAACAAAGAAAGCCCAAAATCAGCAGAAGGAGAGAAATAATAAAAATCAGAGCAGGAATAAATGTTCTTGAAACAAAAAAGACAGTAGAAAGGATCAATGAAATAAACAGCCGGTTCTTTGAGAGGATAAATAAAATTGATAGACTCCTAGCCAGACTTACAAAGAAAAAAAAGAGAGAAAGCTCAGATAAACAAAATTAGAAATGAAAGAGGAGAAATAACAATGGACACCACAGAAATACAACGGATTATAAGAGAATACTATGAAAAACTGTATGCCAGCAAAATGGAATATCTAGAGGAAATGATAAATTCTTAGACTCTTACAACCTCCCAAAGCTGCATCAAGAAGAAACAGACAATCTGAAAAGGCCAATCATGAGGAAAGAGATTGAAACAGTAAAATCAAAAGCATCCCAAAGAACAAAACCCCAGGACTAGATGGCTTCCCTGGGCAATTCTACCAAACTTTCAGAGAGGATTTAATGTCTATCCTTCTCAAGCTATTCCAAAAAATTAGAGAAGATGGAACACTTGCTAACTCATTCTACAAGGCTGACATCACTCTGATAGCAAGGTCTGACAAGCACAACATGAAAAAGGAAAATTACAGGCCAATACTGCTGATAAACATAGACGCATAAATCCTCAATAAAATTTTGGCAACCCGAATTCAGCAATACATCAAAAGGATCATATATCACAATCAAGTTGGATTCATACCAGGGACACAGGGATGGTTCAACATCCACAAATCAATAAACGTGATACACCACATCAACAAATTGAGGAATAAAAACCACATAATCATCTCAATAGATGCAGAGAAGGCATTTGACAAGCCCTTTATAATAAAAACTCTTAAGAAAATTGGGATAGAAAGGAACTACCTCAACATGATAAAGGCCATATATGACAAACCCACAGCCAACATCATACTCAATGGGCAAAAACTGAACCCCATCCCCCTGAGAACAGGAACAAGGCAAGGATGTCCACTATCACCATTTGTATTCAACATACTACTGGAGTTTTTGGCCAGAGCAATTAGGCAAGAGAAAGGAATAAAAAGAATCTAAATAGGGAGGGAAGAAGTGAAACTCTCACTGTTTGCAGACAACATGATCTCATATATATAGAAAACCCCAAAGAATCCATTGGAAAACTAATAGAAATAATTAACAACTACAGTAAAGTTGCTGGGTACAAAATCAACTCAGAAAAATCACTTACTTTTCTATACTCTAATGACGAACTTACAGAAAGAGAACTCAAGAATACAATTCCGTTTACAATCACTACTAAAAGAATAAAGTACCTAGGAATAAATTTAACCAAGCAAGTGAAGGAATTATACAAAGAAAACTATAAGACATGGCTGTAATCACTAAGACTAAAAATAACAAATGTTGGAGAGGGTCTGGAGAAAGGGAACCCTCATACACTGCTGGTGGGAATGCAAACTGGTGCAGCCACTATGGAAAACAGTATGCAGATTCCTCCAAAAACTAAAAATAGAACTACCCTATGACCCAGCTATTCCACCACTGGGTATCTACCCGAACAAGTTGAAATCAACAATGCAAAGTAACACATGCCCCCCTATGCTCATTGCAGCACTATTCCCAGTAGCCAAGACGTGGAAACAATCCAAGTGTGCATCAGTGAATTATTGGATAAAGAAGATGTGGTATATATTTATAATGGAATACTACTCAGCAGTGAAAAAGACAAATTCATACCATTTGCAACCACATGGAAGGACCTGAAGGGAATTATGCTAAGTGAAATAAGCCAGACTGAGAAAGACAAACAGCAAATGATTTCACCCATTTGTGGAATAGGAACAAACATATCAACAAAGAAAACAGTTCAGTGGTTGCCAGGGTAAGGGGGTTGGAGGGTGGGCACTGGGGGTGAAGGGAAGCACTTATGTGGTGACAGTCAAGAAATAATGTACAACTGAAATCTCACATTGATGTAAACTATTATGAGCTCAATAAAAAAAAGAGTGTTCATAGAAGCTTTATGCCTAAGAACCAAAAAATTAGAAAGAATCCAAATATTCATCAATGATAATATTGATCAATAAATTGTGGCCCCTTAGTACAATGAGATTCTGTACAATGTTTTAAGGGGGTGTAAATAGGTCTATGCAATTTTAAATCTGAAGATTGAATCTTCTATCATTTTGAAACGTCCCATTTATTGACTGAAATTTTCAGCTTTATTGGGATAGCATTGCTTGTCCATTTTTGTTTGTTTTTCACTTTTTGTGTAATTCTGTATTCTGATTTTTGTAGGAATCAGTATAGCGTTGGGGTCTGTTTTTACTTTACTACAGTATGATGATATTTGTCTTTTAATTGGAGTTTCAAAATCCATGTAGCTCCAGTATAATAATTATTGCATTGGAGTTTATATCCAACACCCTCTCAATTTTTTATTTGTCTGATATATTTGCTTCTTTTTCTTTACTTGATCAGCTGCTTCTGTAATAATCAAGTATTGTTGCTTTTGTTATTATAATTGTTACTCAGCTTTTCTTCTCCAATAGTAATTTATTTACACATAGCTATACTGTTATTTTAGGATTTATCTTCTGTAATACAATATACATCTTATTAAATTCTCATAAAAAAATAGTGCTCTCTTCTTAGAAAATGCAAGCATTGCAGGGTCACTTAACTGCATTAATTCTCCTCCACCTTTTGTCCTATTATTGCCATGTATTATGTGTCATCATATATTAGCAACTTCACGAGATATTACAATGCCATCAGTATGCACTTATATTCACCCTTCCCATTGCTTCTCATTTCTCTTTTGGTTCCTCTGCTTTATTGTGGGACCATTTACGTCTGCCTCAGGAAATCCCTTAGTATTTGTACCAGTCAGGATGCAGTTAGGAAATAGAAAGCATACTAGTAATTGAAACAGGAATAATCTAATATAAATATTTGTTAACTACCAAAAGAAGTAAAAAAGAATATTAAGTGGTCCTAAAGTAGCAAATGCAGAAAGCAGCTACTACCTCTAGGGTTTGAGAGACAGAGCGAACAAGGAAGGAGCTAACAACTTAGATGAGGTCCCCTGCTAATGTGAAAATTCAGGTATTTTTGGCAAGGGCATGGCTACCATAAGAACATGAAGATTGCCAGTGGTAAAGAAACTTGCTGGAGGTGATAAGAAAGTCCACATAGTAGTGGAAAATCTCTCTGGAGGGCACGGCCAATGTTGTTCTTCAGGAGCAACCTGGTGAGTGATGGAGAAACGTCATAGGTATTGGCCACATCTTGTCCATGTGGACAGCTGCATTGTGTGCTACCAGGCTTCCCTGATCCTACTGTATTGGCTGACATGTTGAAAAACAGCACGCCAAATACAGGCAGGAGGTGCCTTCCGACTTTTCTGGTTTTACAGTGTCTTTCAAGGACCCACTCTTTAAAAAAGCTGGCAAATGAGAAATGTCTGGGGCGTCCAGTTCTAGTACCACAAAGAGCGAAGAAGGGTGAATTATGAGATGAGAGGCATTTTTGACAATGGGCACACTAAACCATTTTGGCTCTTCATTTCTAAACATGCCTTTCATATGAATTTCTCTACAACGAACAATTCTAAGATTCCAAATTATAGAATTGTGAAAAAGTGTTATCCTTTATACGAATGTTAAATCCTTTCCTTCTCATCAAAATGATGAAAATCCACAGTCCCAATAGCCATCACTGGTTATATTAATCACTAATCAAATTCGGTCACAGTTGCATGTAATATTTTATTTCTGAAGACTAAATTGTAAAATTAGTCACCAATGTATTGTATATAAAATAAAAAGGGGAAAAAGAGAAGATATAATTACTATAGCCTAATAATTATACATATAATAAGCAAAGAGAAACTGTGTAAAATAACTATAGTCTATATTTAAGTAACTGGTCATAACCATTGTGAGTATTTATGACTTCTTTCTTCTACAAGCTTTCTGTATTCCTTTGCTCTCATTAAAAAAAGAAAAAAAACTCAGCTGGTAAAGATTTTAGTAGGTGGGGTGACCGAAACTTTATCCTGAAAGAAATGAGTCCTCAAAAGCTCTGCCATTTTTGATTACCCTGTCATTAATCTTTACTATTAGATATAAAAGTACTAAGAGGTATCTTCAGACACCCCCATGTGTCCCATGTATATTCCTCTTTGCCCCCATTACAAAGCTGCAAATCCATTTCAAAATCATGACCAATCAGCCAAATCAGAAGAGTAAGCTCTTTTTCTGTGTGTTGGGTCAGTGTCATAAGGAGCACAGGATGGCGAGATGAAAGTCTCATCTTCCAGTTCAAGGGAACCAGTGTTGTGTAGCTGGGACGTAGCACCCCTCCATTAGGAAAAAAGGATTCACACCAGCAGAACTCAAAGTTGTTGAGAAAGAAGCAAAAATTCTGTAAATGGGTTACTAGGTACAACAATAAGAAAAGTCCCTCCCACTCTTTGATTCTCAGACCCATGTATTCTGGCAGTAAGGGAGACAGCATCATATGATGGTTTCTGACTCAGTTGGGCATTGTCTTCCAACTGGCACTGTGACTGAATCTTTAGGAAGTCATTTTATTTTTCTACTAGACAATCATTTCTTAGTGATATGCTGAGATGAGTGAATTCTACGAGCATGAGCCAATTGCTTCTCTTCTTTTTCTTTGAAACGAATTACTTAATCAGAAGCAATACTATAGGGCATACGATGGCAGTAGATTAGGCATTCCATGAGCCCACTGATGGCAGCACTGGCAAAAGCACCACTGGGAGGTAAGGCAAATCCATATCTAGAATAAGCACATTTTCTAGGGAGGAAGAATCCCTGCTCCCTTTGTGAGGAAGGGGTCCGATACAATCAGCCTGCCTCCAAGTGTCTGACTGACCCCTTTGGGCAATGGTGACATACCTGGGAGTCATCACTGGTCTGTCTCTTGGCATATTAGGCACTCAGCATAGGAGTAGCATGATCAGCCTTGATAAGAGAATGAACATATTTTTGAACCTATTAATAGCCTGTATTCCTGACACTGTATACACTGTGTTACAGTCCAATTGATCAAATACTATGGTGGCCTGGGAAAGAAGCTGACTGACATCCACTAGTGTTATTGTGTTTATGTGATTGTTGACTGCCTTCTCTGCAGTGAATGTCCTTTGGGATTATTCATCTGAGACATAAATGTCTTCAAATTCTGTGTTAATTCAGAAAGATCTGTCCTCATGCCTCTTCCTTAGACTTCCAATTTTCAAACCTTATTCCTTCAAGACCCTGACCTTTCAGCCAATTTGTTAGCAACTGCCTATGAGAAGGATGAGCCAGAGCACATCTGTACTTCTGGACAAATGAAGTGGCCAATGAAAGTGGAAAACAAGTTATACTGCTCAAACTTCTGCCCACTGGGAAGATTTTCCTTTATTAATCTGCTTCAGGATCACCCTCCCCCCCGCCCGCCCCCCGGGTAGGTAGCATTTTAATGCTGCGGCCATTCAATTTTGGATGACCCTTATTTTAACCAGGTTCAGTTTTTAATTCTTCAGTCAGCTAATTGTAAAGACCATGAAGGCACAGGTGGTGTAGGAGGGCGAGGAGGCACCATAGCAAGAGTCACTGAAGGGAAGTATGATTGACTTTTTCAGACAGTTTGCTTGTACCTTCCAGACACACCTGAGTTTAGCCTAGTATATATTACTTCCGCTTGATAATAAATTCCTTCTGTGCATGCCTAACTTTGAGCTTTGAATCAGATAACCCTCATTTAATGATGAGCACATCAGACTGAAGGATCATCTGATAAAACCATGGTTAGACATTCATTCTCTTCCAAGAGCCAGTAGCTAAACATGATACTCTCTCTTCATTTTACATCTCTATAATTTTCAGTCAATGTTTCTATATACATTCTAATTCTTTGCTGAAATTATGCAATGAGTTCTCTATAATCTTAAATATTTTAATTGTGGTCATTCTAATTTTTAGGTTTATTTCCTAGCTTTGGACATTTAGAATTTGAGGACCGTGGAATATCAAAGTGGAAATATTCCAAGGTTCTTAGATACATGTCTTGAGTTTTGTAAATAGAAATGAATAGAAATTATAGATTATCAACTCATCTACATGGAGAGGGTAACTGAGGCCACTAGAAGGAATGATATCTGCTGGGAAAAAAGCGTGAAACAAGAAGAAAAGGGAGCCTAAGATAAAATTTTGAGAAACACCGACATTTACTGGCCAGCAAGAAAAAGCTTTAAAAGAATAACCAAAGGGAGAAAAAAATAATCAGAAGAAAATAAAATTTCACCAAAATTTAGGAAATAGAATATTTTTTGGAGGAGGAGATATTCAATCAAAATGTTATACCTGGAAAGAGGTCACATAAGATCTTTTCTACCTTTTGGTGACAGTCACTATATTCTGGTGGTTAAAAGCACAGACATTGGAGTCCACTGATTGAATTTACATCGTGACTCCCCAACTAATATTGTGTGATCTGTTTGATTACTATGTGTTTCATTGTATTCGTTCATAAAAGGGAAATAATCATAATTCTTATTTCAGAGGTACAATGAATATTAAATTAAAACACGTAACAAACATGTGCTTAAAACAATGCCTGGTACAGAGGAAATGCTAGGTAACATGTTATTATTATTATTGTCATTATCATGATCACTTTTATTATTATTCATATTATTTTTACCTAGGCAAAAGTGAAAATGAACAAAAGGTGGGTAGGTTGACATGGAAAGAGTAGACAATGCTATTGCATGCTTGACTGAATGATGAGAAATGAAGTGGTAGTCAAGTTAAAGGAATGTGTTTCCGTGTGTGTGTGTGTCTAATTTTGGAAAAACTTGAGTATATTTATTTTCTGAAGAGAAATCATCAGTGGAGGAAAGGTTGAAAATGGGGAAGGGAAGAATAATCTACAACAAACAGGTTCTTGCAAACAGCGAAAGATGGCAAATCCAAATTATAGGTGAAAAGATTTCTTCACACGTGTGAAAGGAAGGCTTGTTACTGAGGCTACAGATGCACAAGCCAAAATGTTGGTAGGTTTGATTGTACACAAATAGGTTATTAGAAGCAAATTAGTATTACTGAACATTCTCTTATATCAATTATTCTGATCGATATATACTTCATTTCTTATTTAATTTACACATTTAGTCAATTACTTATGCTTCATCCATTCATCTATTTAACAAACCTTTCCTGAGTACTTACTATGAGTCCAACATAGTGTTAGTAAATAGGGATTTAAAAACGATGATGGCTCTGAATTTAGAGAGGCCAAACTAGCTGGAAAGAAGCATATAAGGAATAAAATCTGAAATATGAAGAGAGTGGTGAGACATAAATACAAGGTGTTGCAGAAGCCTGAGATGGACTGGGTGGACTGGGAGACAGCTGGAGGGGCAGCAGTGGAAAGCAATCCTCCTTTTCTTCATTTATAAGCCAAGAAAATCCAAACTTTTAAAAATGTTTGACAATAGACTGATTTTCCAGCAGTGTTTTCTATAACCTTGGGTTAATTCTGGATCTTCACAAGCTGCTACAGAGAAAAGTAGAAAATTATATGGCAGAATACAGACCTCTGATTTATCCAAAGCAACTATCCTTTGATCTTTTTCATAAATGGGGGTCTGCGTAAGGTTTTGATGTGATAGGTATTTGTGCTATTGGAACAAAAACATGCTTTTAACACTTCTGCCTTAAGAATTTTTTAAGAAGGAGAATTGGATGCAGAGGCATTATTTAACATACTCCAGAGATAAATTTTAAAGGAGATTAGATGATTATTTCTGCTTTCAAATAATCCATATGTTTACTTCATATGGCACAGATAGTCAAAGTGTGTCTTTCTTACATACAATGTACAAATTTTAGGAAAGCTGAGACTGAGAATGGAAGTAGATTCTTCAATCTGTTTAATTATTTTGATTATATTGGCCATTTAAATTGTAAACACGTATGAATAAAAGTGAGGAAATACAATTCTCTAAATGTTTATAAGATATGAAATGTTTGGGAGTTTTAACATTCTTTCTAAAAACATAATTTTTTGAGCAAAGAATGCAAAATACAGCTGGAGAATTGTTACACTGAAATGTTCTTTGAATGTTGTTAAGAGACAAAAATAAAATAAATGTGCCAACCAGGAAACAGTGCTAGCAACAATCCCAAGATCAAGGAATGTAATATGCAGAAAAACGTGATAATTAGGAATGTGAGTCATTATCACGTTAAAATTGAAAATTGAATCATATTGAAGTTATTAAAGTCAAAAGTTATGGTTCCTTAGTAATGTCATCCAAGTCATATTACCCGTAAGTACTGTTTTCTCTTCCTGTTCGGTTTATTTTGCCTCTGGTCTTCAGCCATTAAGGCAATAAGAATTAAAATGAAATTGTTCTGTTTTTCAAATATTGCTTTTTTGTTTCTTCACTAAAAAAGTGAGAACATAAAAATGTTTTTCAGACAACTTATCTTTCAGTTTCTTAAACACGTGTTCTATACATACCACATAGAAGAGCTAGATTTTGAAGGCAAGTTTTTTCAATAGGTACCTCACTTTTTTACTTATATTTAGAATATGTAAAATTCTAGGAATTGTGGGCAAGAGACACAAGTGGCTAAAATGAGATGCTTGATCATCGTTTCCACACTAAGACAGACACTAAAATGGCTTCATTTGGGCGTTTTAACAGACAAAAAAGCAAATGGAAAAAATCCAACCAACTTTCCTTCATTGATTCACCTTTCTGTACCTCAGTAGTCTGACATCAGAGACACAGGTTGTGTCTAATTCAGGCTAAATTTATCTGATGATGTCATCAGCTCTAGCAAGCATTGGAGTCTACAGGAAAAAAATGTTTTATAAAGATTTTGAATCAGATACTTTTTCAAACTGACCAGTCAATCCATTTAAAATGATCCTTGGAGTAGTCCAGTGACAGGACAATCACACAACTAGTGGGAAAATTAAAGAAACAGAGCAATTGGCTGGTTATTTTATATATATATGATGGCAATCAATAAACTTGAAGTTTAATTTGTTACTCCCTTCCCTACATAATTTGCCAGACCCAGCTGGTTATTTTCCAATAGGTGGGCACAGACATAATCTGTCAAATCTACTTTAGGCTCAAATTTAAGATATTTGTGAGTGAAGCAAGATCCATTCATTGAGCACTTATAGAGTGCTATGACAAGGAGCTACAGATTTTAGGAAATATGAATATTCAATGAATTAGACATGGCCATGCGCCTCAGTCATCATTCCAAAGGGTGATAAGACAAGCAAATACTGATAAATAATTACCAAAAATATTGCATAGAAGAGCTTAAAAGATAAATTTAGTTGAAATATTACTGGTCTTGTAGTCAGTTTACAGTTAAATGGAGAAATTCCATCTAAAATAGTCTAGATAGATGATCATCAAGCATGTGCTTATATATTTGTAAATCAACATATTAAGAAATCAATGTGGGTGAGAATAAAAACATTCTGGAAATTAAACACATCCTAACATTTATAAAATCCTTGACCCAGTGATGTGAAGACTACCACAATACAAAATTCACAAGAGATGTTCTTTCTCCAAATAAAACGGTAATTGGGTGATGTCAGAAAAAATATTAACTGCTATTGAAATATTTTTTTTATGAATTAATAACTGAAAAAAATTTCTAAATTTGAAAAATGATACTATACTAATTTGCTCTTGGAAGTCTGGCCATTCAATTAATTAGTCATTGGGAGAATTGCTTTTCATCAAATTGCTATTGGGAAATTCATTTTTGCTGTACTTGTCTGCTTATCAGGAGCACGTTACATTCTGGAGGTGTTCAGTCTTTCTTAAACTGAAATCTGCCTCTCTGTGAGTTCTACATCAAGGTCTCAGTTCTTAGTTCTATTTGTAATAATACTACGGCAGTGACTATATCTGTTTGCTCACTCTTATATAATAGTAGTATCTAATCTATCACATAAAATATATGCAAGAGGGTTTTGTTTAAACACAGCTATTTTATTTTATTTTTGCTGGGAAAGATTCACCCTGAGCTAACATCTGTTGCCAATCTTCCTCTCTTTTTTTTTTTCCTCCCCAAAGCCCCAGTACACAGTTGTATATTCTAGTTGTAGGTCCTTCTGGTTCTTCTATGTGAGCTGCAGCCACAGCATGGCTACTGACAGACAAGTGGAGTGGTTTCACTCCTGTGAACTGTATCTGAGCCACTGAAGCAGAACCCACCAAATTTAACCACCAGGCCATCAGAGCTGGCTCCAGTAAGAGTTTTCATAAAGAGTGGAACCACATGAAATGGATATTTCAGAAATGTTTGGCTGTGAAAATGCTTTGGGGGATACTCCACACACTTTATTGGAGGGTGCCTGGAATACTAGATGTCCAGCTGTGCATAGGACTACCACAAAAAATGAAGAAAAATTCCTGCCCCCACAAGACCTTTCATCTAGCCAGTCATTCATGAAAGGTGGGGTGAGAAGACTATTTATATTATTTGAATATAGAACCAACTATATTTTATGTATCACAGATCATTTCTGCACTGTCTTAATTTACACTGAATTTTCCAGAAAGAACCATTGCAAGGTAAACTTAGGGAAAATTGTACTTTGTTGTTTGAAACTTCACCAAAAAAAGAATCACATCTTGGATGGCAATAACACTCTAACATTTCAGTCAATAATACCAAACTGTACTGTTTTGTATTTGTTGTTGCCTGATTCATAATCATTATATGTTTCAATGTGATCTTCTGACCACTCCATTATACTTCATGTTATTTCTGTGCTTTTTTTTTTTTTTGAGGAAGATTAGCCCTGAGCTAACTACTGCCAGTCCTCCTCTTTTTGCTGAGATAGCCTGGCCCTGAGCTAACATCCGTGCCCATCTTCCTCTACTTTTATACATGCGACGCCTACCACAGCATGGGTGCCAAGTGGTGCCATGTGCGCAGCTGGTTCTGAACCGGCGAACCCCAGGCTGCCGAGAAGCAGAACATGTGAACTTAACCGCTGCGCCACCAGGCCAGCCCCCTATGTCTGTGCTTTTTAAATTTGTAAATGTACCAAGAATTTTTTTACATTTGAAATGGAAATGAAAACCTGAATTCTATTTATTTCTACTCTACTAGTTAGAGATGTTTTCTGAAAATGGTTCCCGAAAATACCTACTATGTTTTAAGCATTTGTAAGATTAGATAACGATCACTCTATTATCCACTTGTGTATGCTGACAACACCTACGAGACTCACATTGCAAACAGTGTGAAAAAAGACTCAGATGGAGGGAACATCAGCTGGTGGTTTCAATTTTTCTTTAGTGAAACAGCATTCATTAAAATTTTAATTTAATTAATTTTAAGAATTATGAGAATTAGATACTAGTTATGAAACTTGAATAAGCCATGGCAGTTTTCAGTTTGGAGCTTTACCATCACCCATTAGGATCATTGATCTCTTTGGATTTACAAGAAACAGACCTGAACTGAACTTAAATTAGCTTTCTTTTTTCTTTGAAAATAACAGAAACAAGAATGTAGTGTTCAAGTAAAACTGACCCCATGAAAACCTCATAAGGTTTCTCAAGAAGTATTTTTAGCCATTTTCAACAATATTCAACCACCCCTCCTACAGGTCCTTTTATATAACAATCAATATATGCATAGAGAATTGATACCAATTCAGTCTTTTCAAGCCAGCCAGAAAAACAGATCAATAAATCATGAATTTTTCTTTGCTTTCTCTCTCAACTTTAACCAAACAATCATTCCAACAACTAAGCCAGAAGCCAATATTGTGATAAAATTGTTTCTCAGGTCCAAATGTTCTAAGATTGAGACAGACCCAGAGTTTGTTTTTTTATTTCCACGTACTAAGTGAGAAAAATATTATAACTAATATTCTTGCACTCTTTCCTAATGCTCAACATTGGGGAATGATGCATTTCTCCATCAAGAAACATTATGGTAACTAGCAAGGGAAAATAAGGTGCTCACATCATTCACCTCTTCTTTCAAGGAGACTATAATGGTAATGGAATTCTTATTAGCTCTACTGTCTATAATATAAAGAAATTAATATAATTTAATAACCAACTATAATTAATTTCCATAGCACATGAATCTGGTATAAAAATATGAAAATTTTCACCCTGAAATAGAGGGTACTACAAATAAATATGATATGGCTTGCTTTCAACAAATGCTTAACCGTTTTAAGAAAGCTATTTTGTTTCTCTGAGACTCACTTTCTGTAAATTTAAAAGGTGATATTTCCTTAAATGGCCTCTAAATTTCTTCTCCCTTTAATAAACTATGGCTCTCTGTTCAGAGTGAAATTTGGTTTACATTAGAGTATAGTTTGGTTAATTCTTGATCAGTTGATCAAAACGTCTAGATCACATGAACTGATTTTTTCTTGCTTTTGGAGGAAGACATACCAAGAATAATCATCAAATTGGCAAGAGACAAAACTTTGACAGATGCTTAACATAAAACATATTAGAAACAAGATTCTAGGGGCCAGCCCAGTGGTGTAGTGGTTAAATTGGCATGCTCCACTTCGGTGGCCTGGAGTTTGCAGGTTCAGATCCTGGTTGTGGACCTAGCACCACTCACCAAGCCATGCTGTGGTGGCAACCCACATGCAAAATAGAGGAAGACTGGCACAGATGTTAGCTCAGGGCCAATCTTCCTCAACCAAAAAGAAGAGGATGGGCAACAGATGTTAGCTCAGGGCCAATCTTACACACACACACACAAAATATTCTTTGTGAACTCTCCACCAAAATGATAATTGAAAAGCATCCTATGCATAATTAATAATGAATTTCTAAACATGGTGTAAGGAAGACCGAGATCACAGAAACTGATTTATAATAGGGCTAGAGGTTTTAGTAGACAAGTTCAGTACTCATTAACAGTGTGATAAGTTTAAAAAGAGCAAACACAGGCTTAGGGTGCACTTGTGAATGTACAGTATCTGCGTTAATGTAAACAACAGAGTCCTTATTCTCTGTGCTAAAGAGATTATTTCTGAAGAAAGTTTACCTTAGAGTGTCAGATTTACAGACTCACAGAGGAAGTTAAAAGAACTGGAAGAGTAGGTGATAAATGTTATGAGGACTAGAGACATGGTGATGGATTTTAGCTCAAAATCACGCCAAACATTTTACTTGTTTACATTTTCCATTAATGAAATACATTACCTCGTGAAGCAGTTAATAACAATATTCAGGATGAAGTGTTGTAACACCCTCTTAGCAATGCTGAGAGAAAAAAGGTATGTAAGAAAGAAGATGGAATAGAGGACCAATAAAATTCTTCCGAATCTGTTCCTATGCACGTGGAAGCTGAACATTAATGCTTATAGGATCTGGGATAAGGAAGATAGAATTGCCCTCCACGTGAGAATTGTGTAGTGCAAAACGTCAGTTTGTTATTCAGTATCCAGGCCACGTGGGAACATGGCGTGAGTTAGAACACAACACATTCACTGAACTCCTGTGAACGAGTGACCTAATTTATCACCTCCCCTCTACTCACTGCATAGAACATAGTTACCTGAAGTGAGAACAGCTATATTTCTCTTACTCGTTTGTCAAGTGTATCGTTCTTTTAATGTTCTGGTGTAGTTAACTGATGTCATTAGAGAAGAAAGAAAGGAAAGTTCTATTATTCTCTAAACCTAAGTATCATCCTAGTATTTTCTCTGATTCAAAGTAACACAGTGAGAAGGTTTTTCTTAAATACTCAGAGAAAGGCCTTGGGTTGTTTTTCCATTTTAGGATTGGAATTCTAGAGGGTATTTATTTTCCTCTGCTTCTGCTTGAATACTTTTTTGTGTTAAAAATATGCCTAGTTATTTGCTTAAATTCTCAATTGTGAGAAAGAGTGATGTATATGAATGTGACCTTTCATAGTTGGAAGTAGTCTCCTCTGGCTTAGTCTCCCTTGCAGTCACTGATGCAGCACAGCACGTCCTTGAGGGATGTTGTGGTGCTGACCCACCTTTCAAAACCACCTGTCAAATAACAGCCCTGATATGCTTTGTGTGGCATTCATGTTGATAAAAAAAGCTATTGTGGTGAAAAGATACAGCTAGTTTTTGCTTGTCTCTGTGCATTTATTTTCGATTAAAGTTTTACATGTGAAAATGGCCCAAGTACTTTTTTGGTTTTTCTGATTTTAGTTGTCTTGCTAACTTTACATAAGCAAATAAATTAGTTAAGAGCAAAGTAATGTTATTAGATGAACCATTCCAAGAATGTCTTTGAATATCCCATGATGGGGAGGATTCCTAATCTATTTTTTAAAGCACACTGGGAAATTAAATTACCTTCTAGGTACCATATTTTCAGAAAATTGAAATTGCATTTCAATACCCATCAGACGTGGTTCTTTTTTTATGTAAACCTCTCTTCCTCATTGAAAATGCAATTCTGCAGCATTAAACAGAAAGCGTATTTGAAATAAAGCTTGATTTTCAATCACTGAGCTACAGATACCTCAAATAAACACCAGAACCCAATTAAAGAGAAGTGAACTCTTCAGCTTGACCCACTGACAAATCCAATTGTTTCCATCATATTTTGAAAGTTTCATTACAGAACACAAGATTTGAGTTGAATCTGATTTGGAGAGTCAGGATGGATGTGGCTGACCAGAAAATTTTATGAATACAGGGAGAAGGACTGGATTCTGGGGTCACAGAGAAAGCCCTAAATGACAGCAGTCTAAAACAGATGAAACTCACTTATTTTTCTTATAAAGTCCAAAATTGATAGTTACATGCTAGAATTGGTTCATAGTAGATCACAAGAGTCAAGCAGGAAATTTTTAGCAATTGCATGAGCCAATTGTTAATTACAGTCATTATTAGATAATATATTATTTTAAAAACAAAGATAATTAATACTGAACTCATTCCATCCTAATCATTTCACTACATTTTACTGTTATCTATGGTCTAGTGGTTATTAACTTCTATTATACCTGTAAGGTAGAAATTCTATCAAATGATGTGGTATGCACATTTCATTCTAACTCTTCCTGACTGCATTCAGTGCTGAGACCTACAGGCTCATCATGCACATGGTCTGATGTAAAAGTTATTGAAGGTCACAATTTACCAAATACTTTGCCACCACATAATATGGGACTCCATCCTTCCATCCTCCAATATTAATTTGTATGTAATCAGCACCCCGATGATTGGATCAGTGTTATAATTTAGGTTCAGTTAGAAATACCACATTTTTTCTGATTTCCATATTAGTTAGGATAACACCAATGACAGTTATAATAAACCCCAAAGCATCAGTGACTTATTTGAAGTTTAGTTCTTGCTCACATAAATCCATAAGTGTGCATTGCTAATCAACAAGTTGTTCTCCTCCAAATGACTCCTCTTATCTTGGGGCTCAATCATCTTCGATATTTGGTTCCAAAATTTTCCCCAGGAGTCATTTTCCGTCATATCTATCCAGAGTGGACAAAAAGCAAAGGTGATTACATGTGAAGGTTCTATGTTCCTGTCCTACGAGTGACACATATCATTTTTGCTATCTTTCTATTGACTAGAACTAAGTTACACGTCAGATTTGACTTCAGGGGATACTGGGAAATATAGATTATCTGTGTGCATAGTTAGCAGAGAACACAGTTTGACGAAGAGCTAGCAAGTCTCTGCATACCCTTAGATGTGTGAACACAGAGTCACATGTGTTTAGTCTGCTAGCTTCAGTCTTTCAACCAATATCTCATCTGATACCCATCAAGCCAAGTCAAAGAGGCATGGCATGGCATAAATACAATCCTCATTTTATACTGAGCAAGTTGAGCCTGAGAGGTGACGTGCCTAGCAACAAAATTTAATTGACAGAAGTGAAAGTGCCTTGGCTGTGTTCATAAACATACATGGTTGAGGGGTTATCTACTCTGCCTCAGTTTATTCCCTCCCTCCTCACCCAAGAATGATTAGGGTGATCTTAGCATATCCCTAGACTTCAATAGCTGTGCTGGAATAATGGTCATTCTGTATTACCTCTGGTTAGAATTCTCCATCCTGGCTCCACCCTCTTCAAAACCTCTCTGAGTACCCAAGGCAATGTGGGGAGAAATCAGTAAGGAAGAACAATGTAAGTGTAATTCTTTTTCAAAGTCATATATTTTTAAATGTTTGAAAATGGTTATCCTAGTCTAATCTATATTTTACACTAAGCAATTATAGACCCTTTACCTGTCTCTTATGACGTCACTTCCAAAGCTTTTACTTCCCTCAGTACTTTCTGAAAATATGGTACCTAGAAGGTAATTTAATTTCCCGGTGAGCTTTAAAAAATAGATTAGGAATCCTCCCCATCATGGGATATTCAAGTTCCTTTAATTCTTTTCCTCCTATTGGGGTTGCCATGAAAAACCATTGCTCTTTTTCTTCATAGTATTATTATTATTTCAACCTTAAACATCTTTTCTCAGTATGTATTTTGCCACTAATAGTGTCTCCTCCTTAACACTATCTCTACACCATCATTCACAGCAATGAATTCCATTCTAACTCACAGTTAAATTAGCTCCTGCCTCTCTCTAGGTTTGTATTTAAATCAATGATTCTCTATCATAGGTACTTCAGTTAAGCAAGTCCAGTTTCCCACAGAAATGAAGATGCATTTAATATTTCATTGGTTTTTGCCACTATCGGTTAACCATAATTTTAGCTAACCAGAACCCTCTTGCTTATAAAATGCAAGAAAATAATTTTTCCTTAATCTTTAGTAACATCAACATCAGCATATTTGATTATGAATAACAATATATTTAAAGATAGAGATGAGTCCCTGATTTAATGCTTGATTCAATTTCCTCTCTAGACCCAGGAGGGAGTTATTTAAGAGATCCCAATTAGGAATGATTTGAATTAATTGGAGCAACATAATGTACACACTGCATTGCATTCCCAATTAAGTTAGAAAGAGATAGAAGATATTCTGCTGACAGCACATCTTCATTGGGCTAATAGTCATTATTTACGTATCATCAACTCTTTATCTAACATGAAGTGCTTTGTTTCTTCTGAACACAAATATGCATTACTAAGAAAGAAAAATACCAATGAATAATAGATTGGTTTAGTAAATAGGAATAAGGTTGGAATATGTGGCATAAATTGATGAATTCTCAAGTACCCAAAGCTTCTCCTCGGTATGTGTGTATGAACTGGATGTCAACATTATGTATGAATGGGATGACCCTCTGGAGCACACTCTGACCTAAGATAAGAGCCAAATTTATGGAGTCTTAATTGCTCTCTGTTTGATACTGAAGGTAAAATGTATCATGGAGCATGCAGAGATCCTTACTGTGTTTATAATATTCATAAAATAAAATTATTCTCAGGAGAAAAACGCTTTAATGCTGGCATTTTAGAATGGTGAGTATTCTTTTAGTTATATAATTACTTGCTCTGAATCTTAAAATGTTAGCTTCAAACTGTTGCAATATTTTTACAAGATGATTTTTTTATTGTGTTTAAGATCATGTTTGCTATTTAACATTTTTCCTTTGATGTTTTGTGTACTACAAACAAACATATGATTTGAATTCACAACACCCAGACTAATTGTTTTGAGTCCCAGATCTGCTAATTATACCTGTGTGACATTGCATAGGCTATTTCACCTTTCTGATTCTCAGTTCACTCATTTGTCAAGTTAAGATTACACGTCTCTCATCAAGTGATAGTTGTTGGATGAGGGAGACACGGAGAAAGAGAGAGAGGTTAGTTGTTTTGTTTGAATCAAAATAAATTCTTCCTTGAGATGCTCTTTGAACAAAAGCAAATCCCCATATATAAGTGGTAGAACAATTTCATAAGATACTGTGGTTTTATAGGAACATTTTAATCAAATAATTTAATTTGGCAATATATTCCCACTGCATGTGCATAGAATCAGACTAATCCCCCTTCCACATGACCTCTCTGATTGGAGTCAATTCCAAATTCTAGCTGATACCTACAAAATGTTAATTCAATGAATTGAAAAAGCCATTTTAAAAGAAAGCAATTAATGTTTTTTCAAAAATATATCTCAAGAGCCAAATTATCAGTTTCACTGATCCCCCCCCCCCCACCCCACCCCATCAGTTCACCAGTTGGCTCAGTTATACAGACCCAGACTTAATTGAAGCTGAGTACAAAGTCTCATTTCAAAGAGCAGATGAAGACTTCCTGTATCCTAGAAGCTATTATAGTTTCATTACAAGTAGTTTTGTGAGGAGAGTACCCAGACTAATGAAGTCTAATTTCCTATGGATTAAAAAAGAGAAGCGATAAGATATCACTGATGTTAGGTAAAGAAATTCTGAATATAGCACATTTATTCTGTTAAATTACTCGTGAGCGCATGAGGACGTGGTTGGAGGCCAGGAGAACCAATGGCCTTTTCCTCCTGTGGTTGCTGTGAGGGTGCAGGGAATCAAGAGCCCATTCTATACTCTTAAAGCCTTTTAAGTAAAGACTCTGTGGGTGATCTCATTTCAATATAAAGTTAAACTCATATCACAGGTCAAAACTTGCCAGCAAGACATCTAAAGAAAATATACAGTTATCACTAATAGGAATCCACGCAAGGTTTTTAATCAAGAAAACCACAAAAGGAGAATGCTATTAGTAGCTTGGCCCATATTACAAATGTTTTGAACAAATGAACAACATATGTGTATAACATAGATGCCTATGTTCTAGAGCAAAAAGTCACACCTGCAGTTATACAGTGTCCGGAAATATCAGAAGCAAATCAATTGTCAATTTACTAGAAATATCAGTTGTTTCAGAGACTGTCCTATGTTATAATCAGTCTTAAAAAGCAAATTATTGTTATCATAAACCATTAAGGGTGGTTTATAACTAGGAGGAAAATCCTTTAAAATCCCTCACTGCTACAATTCACAACTCGTTTGTTAGAGTCTTAACTGCCCTCAGCTTTGCCTTGGCCCATTAACTAACACACCAATCATTAACTGATAGTAATGACCATTTTTCCCAGGGATTATTGCTTAATTGAACTCTTGTGCAGGATCCATTATTTTCTGAGATGTCGAAATAACTATGCATTGCTACATTTTTCTGTAATATAAGCACCTCCTGAAATAAACAATAAGAATGACAGAGAATTAAATTGTTCACTATACCCACTATTTAAAATACATTACTGTAATGAACAATTTTGATGTTTCAGAGGAAGTTTCTCATTTTTTCATTCTCCTGAGCGTATCCATCATGTAACTTAGATGCGGAATTAATGTGTATTTCTCTTCAGTAATACACACAATGTCGAGACATTTATATTAGTAAACTGTGTTATATATTCATCTGGGTAAGGCATATTTGATTATTAGCATTCTGCTCCTGAGAAACAAAGCACGGTTGCTTGTCTGTTGCCATGGAAATAAATTAGGAAGGCTAACCTGCCTACTTATCAATTTTTATTAATGCAATCAGCCTACCTGCTTAACCCATAAGTAACAATAGCACATTTAAACTAAGCCAATAAAACACTGGCACTCTAGGGGTGCCAGTTAAAGTAAATAGAATAGAAAACTGCTGAAATAAAAAGTCTGAGTTATGTGTCATAGTTCTGATGTGCCCCATTAATATTACAGGATAAAGAATGATGCCATTTGAGAGGTCTTTAACAGTGGAATTACCATCAACTAATATTTATTGAGAGGAGGAGAGGCATCTAAGACAAGAAGTCAAGAGGAATGTAATAAAACACAATTGCCCTCCTACTGTGTTGAAACAGTTTATAGAGGTGTGTGTTAAAATTTGAAAATAAGGAATTCCGATGAAATGCTAGCCAAACAAAGGTGAAAAATATAGAATATATTTGATTGAGCATTAATATGTAAACTCTAGAAATTCAGAATTTGTGATTATTTAACCTGTGCTAGAATGAAGTTCACCTTTCTATGAGCTAAGAAGGAAGAAATAGAGCTTACTAAGCCAATCAATAGCAAGTTACAAGGTCAAAAAGATGATTAGCCTGTAAAATATAATATACTCATTTTTAAGGACTCCAGACCCAAATCTCATTACAAAAGATTCAACTAGCTTAGAAATAATAGGTGTTTGCTCCCTCTATTCAGACTGACTTAATCCTCCATAACTTCAAATTACTGAGATTTTACAAAATGCATTACTATCAAGGAAATTGACAGCAAATATACATACATTTATTTTCCATAAGGAAATTACTTGAGTATCAGTATCTAGTATCTTAAAAGGTTAAGGAAACATTTTTCTCTTAACAGAAGGAAAATCTAATATTTGAAAAGTAATGTTTAAGCTTTAAGTGATAAGTATATAATAAGAAAAATTAACATTTAGCCTTAAATGTTTTAAAAATTTTACTTTATTGTGGTAAGAACAGTTAACATGAGATAAACACTCGAATTTTGAAGTGTGCTATACATTATACTTGACTATAGATACAGTGGTGTACAGCAGATCTCTGGAGTTTATTTATCTTGCTTAAATGAAACCATATGTTCATTGGTTAGTAACTCCCAACCCTTCACTGTTAGCCCTTGACAACCACTACATTTTTAACTCAATTTAATTATTTATTTATTTATTTATTTTTTTGAGGAAGATTGGCCCTGAGCTAACATCCATGCCCATCTTCCTCTACTTTATATGTGGGACGCCTACCACAGCATGGCTTGACAAGCAGTGCATAGGTCCATACCCAGGATCCGAACCTGCGAACCCAGGCCACTGAAGCAGAGCATGTGAACTTCACTGCTGCACTGCTAGGCTGGCACCTACATTTTTTACTTTTTATCTTCAAATTTATTTAGTTGCTCCAAGTTTGATATTCAGAAAAGCTAATTTTAATGATTAATCATTATGGCGCTCATATTAGCAACAGATTAATGGTAAAAAGTTATAAGTGAACCAAATCATTTATTCTAATTTTGCAAAAAAAACCCCAAAAATGCTTAAGTTTCTGTTATAATTAATAGCTAATTGCATTATATCATCTCATGGATGATGAATAAAGAATAAAAATGAATGTCATCTTATCTTACACTAGAAAGAAGGAGGTTGTTAAATACAGGATCATCCCTTCTATCCATACCTATCTACCCAATCAGATATGTGCACAAAGATGCTGCAACATCCCTGACATTGAGAGGATAATGTAGGTAGACAGTTACCAAGTGTATATGATGTCCCAGGCCCAAGATGAAGCATGAAACATACATTGTCTCACTTGTCACCAAAATAAAACAATTAAGTGAGATAAATATTTGTATTAATTTTATAGACAGGAAACTGAGTGTTAGAAAAGATAAATGATGCACAGTCAGCAAATGGTAAATTGCAAAGATAGGACTAGAATCCAAGTTTGGTAATGGTACTTCTGTGTTGGATATTTGAAGATGTGAGTCCTTTTCTTAACTACTTTCCTAACAAATATGCAATTATACTGGTGCCAAGTATTTATTGAAGAAGAAGAAATTTATGTGAAGATTATGATTGACAGAGTAGAAGTGTTGGGGATAGAAAATATATCATAAACAGGGTTTCTGTCATAAGAAAAATAACAAAGATGTAATGCAAATAAATATAAGTGTAACTATAAATGACTCTACCAAAAATGTTAATACAGATTTGGATTTTTTTTAAACAGTTATATTGAGATGTAATTCACACGCCATGAAATTCTCCCATTTAAAGTAGAGCACAATTCAATATTTTTTTGTATCTTCACAGATATGTCAACTATAACCGCAATCAGTTACTGAACATTTTCACTACCTCTAAAAGAAAAAAGTCTCACGGTTTTAGTACCATTGTCCTATCCCCCAAACCTATATGCCGAATTAACCAAGTAATCTCCTCCCAATTGCCTTTCATCACAACTTCCACTGTTTTTGTTGCTCTCTCAGGCTTGAACTTCTCCACACTTTATTGCAAGTTCAGTTCCTTAGGGAAGAGATTAGGAGCTATCTTTTTAATGACTTGCTTCTCTCTCCCTCTGCCGGGAAAAATGTCTGAGGCATTTCTCTGGAGCTGGATATGGGGACAACGGTGTGCTTCTCTCTGAGTGACACAGCTGCTCCAGGTACTGAGTGCTCCACGGTTGGGGGAGGAAGGGGCAGTAGCCTGAGGTCTCCTTGCCTGACTCTCCTAATGTACACTCACCACCTGAAGGGCTGGGCAAATGTGATCAGGGCTCTGGTATTCTCAGCAGTACCATACCCAAGGCAGAGATTCCAACCCACAGTTTGGGCATGAGTGAAAGAAGGGATCCCTCACCTCTTAGTGATATTCACCTGTAACTTAGCCTCAGCAACATGTAGCTGGGTTCAGATGGAAAATGCTCATGTCCTGCACCTCCTGGGATTTATCCCTCTGGGCAGGAGCTGGCGGAGGAGGTGGGCCAGTATTCTTGGTTGCACTCATCTGGAGTGGAGTTTCTATCTTGTTAAGTGTGGCGGGGCAAGTGAGGAAAAAAATCTCAGTTCAGATATCACAGACTCTCAGTCTTCCCACAGTATTTTAGGTTTTCTTTTTTTGTTTTTTAAATTTTTTTCCTTGTGATGAGAATTGTTAGGATCTACTCTCTTTTATTTATTTATTTATTCATTTTTCCTTTTTTCTCTCAAAGCCCTCCAGTACATAGCTGTGTATTCTTTAGTTGTGAGTCCTTCTAGTTGTGGCGTGTGGGACGCCACCTCAGCATGGCTTGGTGAGCGGAGCCGTGTCCGCACCCAGGATTCGAAGCATTGAAATCCTGGGCCGCTGAAGCAGAGCATGCCAACTCAACCACTTGGCCACGGGGCGGGCCCCTAGATTTTCTTGAATTCAAGATTCTCTTGAATCTTGAATGTTTCTTCATTGTCTGTATGTCCCTGAGACCATTTCCTGAAACATTAAGTAGTAGTTTTTAAGTAATTATCACCAGCTTTGTTGGAGAGCAGGCTCAGGGAGCTCCTCATCCTGTCAGGCTCTAAGTCACTTTTAATATTATTTGAGTGTATAGAAAACTCTAATAGAGATTACTATGAGAAACTATGAGATTGGGCTTTACCTTTTAAAAATTTAGTCAGCAGTGCTCAAAGAAGAAATAACTAGAAAGAAAATATAGCCTTTAAGTCTGGCAGCTACTCCATGGCAACTACTCTGGGATTTTCTTTCTAGATAAACCTAGGATTTAATTCATGATAACCTATGCCTACAGGTGCAAAACTCTACAGTTGGCCTTCTAGCTTTCCATTTCCAAAATATAATATGTTTTAGTTGAAAAATCAAATAATGAAGTTTGAATAATTGAATGGTTCACTGACAGTACATTTGTGATACAATTAAGTTTCATTGTCTCGTTTTATCTGCTTGCTTGTTTGTTGTTTTATGTGGAGAAAGTAAAAGAAAAGCAACGATGACACATTATTTCCTTGTGAACAGAATTTAATTGGAAAAAAGCTAATAGTCTTGCCAAATTTGGAGCTGGAGGAATGTGTTATATTTAATAACATGTGCAGTAAATTAGAGGAATGGAAGCTACATCTTTGTTTTTAAATCTTGTGCCCCACTGCTTTTAATAAATGAATCATTGTGTTTGTTTTCACACAAGCAATAATTTCAAAGTTCTTGAATAAGTTAAAAAATGTCAATTGTCTTTTTTCAATACCTAGAAAACAAGAAAAATTTATTTACACTTAAAGAACAGCACGGCTATACCATCATGTGTATTTTAGGCTCAACTATTCTTATCACTTTAAATTGCTCCAGAAAAAATGTTGTAATGGTTATTTTTGAGGTGCACAGTGAGCTGCTGGGGAAAATAAGGTGGATAATAAAATATATAACAGCAGCATAGATATTAATGTCTAGATTTAATTAATCTTTGAAAAGTGCTAGGCATGGGGCAGCAAGCGTATCGTGGCAGGAAGGAAATCGGCGTTAATGACTTACACAAATAGAGTTGATTTTTGGTTCCTACCACATCCATGAGTGTGACTGTTTCCACAAGAATTGAACACAATGACATTCTAATTATGTTTGATGTCTTTAACATTGGCTTAAGGAAGATTTTCAGGAAAAGAACATTTATTACTACTATTTTGATCCTAAGAGAACAGAATGGCTTTTGAAAATGCTAAGTCTAGACAATGATATAAAATAATTTATCATAAATACTAATAGCGTTATGATTATATTGTAATTGACTTGTATTGATATGTACTATATTAAACACTCTGTATGCTTGATATCAGATAATTGTCAACAATATTGTGATTAGATATTTCTCAATATCACTGATAAGAAAATTGAGGTCCAGCAAGATTAAGTAAGTAGTCCAAAGGCACAAAGAGAGGTTAAGGCTTTGAGTGTGTTTACAATTATTATTTACACAGTATTTTACTCCATCTTGAAGATACAAGTATAGAATATTACAAAAAAATTAACAAACAAACAATCCATGTAAAATCCTTCAGTCAGTGCAATGGCAGCAGAGGAATATGTATATGTGTGTGTAATTAAATGCTATTACATAATTAACATTTTAATTTATTAAATATCATACTGTTGTGCTTCCTTGTTTTTCAAGCCTGATTATTTTGTAAATCATCTTATAATATATTTGCTCTTCTCTCTTCATGAGCTTGAGGAAATTTTTAGGTGCCTAGTGATACCATGAGGTTTGTTATGGAACATAATTAAATTTTATATAATAATTAGCTTTCAGTCTCTTAGCAAATTAATCACTTACTATTTATCCTGAAATATATCCAGATTTAAGAAAAATATAAAAGTTATTGATAATATATTTTGTATTAAATGTAACATATAGTTTATCATGCATGAGAATTCTCTCATGTAAAATTTAATAAGTATAATGATCTGAATCTTCTGAATACACTAAAACAAGTTGATTAGTAATTGAAAAAACAAGGTTACACTCCCAAAAAGTGGACAGCAGAAGCCCTGTAAGCTGAAAAGTTTCATTTTCGGTAATTGCAAAAATATCATGTGGGGGCCAGCGTGGTGGCGTAGTGGTTAAGTTTGCGTGCTCTGCTTCGGTGGCCCTGGGTTTGGGGGTTTGGATCCCAGGTGCAAACCTAGCACCACTCATTGAGCCATGCTGCAGTGGCCTCCCACATAAAATAGAGGAAGATGGGCACAAGATGTTAGCTCAGGGCCAATCTTCCACCCCATCCCCCCCAAAAAAATCTAACAGCCAGGATGCTAATGAATAAGACCATAAAATAAAGGAAAACACAAAATCATTTCCATTTTACTACCTAAAGATGTTGTAAAGTTAAAATAAATAATAATTTTCTATAATTAGTTGATGAAGTTCAATAAGAAAATCTGTCAACAAAAAAAGTCCAAAAGAAGCAAATTGCAGAATTTCAAATTTCCTAGAAAGTTTAGACATTTTAGCTTTGTGCTCACCAGCTTGTTTGCTAAATTCTAGATAATCTTAAAAGTTATATGCTTCATAGCAGACACATTACACACATAAAATCTTATAGTGTATAATAGATTTCATATATAATATAGACATAAATCAATATTAGGTATATATATCAAATTCTTCAGTTAAGTCCAATCAACTAAATACAGTTCTTGCCAGACTCACTGCTTGATAATGTATCATGAGAATGTGTCCTAATAGAAAAACTATCATCCTTATTTCATAAAATGATATCTGAAATACAGAAAAAAAATCAGCCTGTACAAGATAGAGGATACAAATAATCATATGCATCAAAAGCAGCATTCCAGTTCTCACAACGGATGTATATCTTAGAGAGTCACCAAATTAGATGCGTCGATGAAAATAAATGCTTGCATTTTCTACCTTTCATAGAGAGCCTCAGGATATGTTCAGAGAATAAGTTTCATCTATTCTAAATGCATTTGCTGTGGCAATTTCTTCCTATTGAGCTCAGAGTACCTTCTAGAGTCTCTCTGCGGTGCTTGGACTGAAGCACATGAGAGTTCGTTATTTCTCTGTAGACACTGATTTTGTTTACAAAGATCTGCTCCAGGAAGGAGCACAGGGTGCTCACATTCATCTTGCCTCACTTGCTCTGTCACTTGCCATTCAGTTTGTGGACACGGATAATAAGCTAGATGTAAAAATGCCTCAAAAAAACTCTAGCTGTATAAATGATCATATTCATAAGTTTGCGTTCTAGTTATTATTTGTTTGATCAAAAATAGATGCAAAGAATGAACTCTTGTAGGAACTGAAAATGAATGTATATGGCATCATAGTGACCTCTGATTCTCTCTGCCATACACAAACTTTCACCCTGTACCTAGGTTTCTTGTTGTTCTGTGAAATGCTATAACAAGTCTAATAAATTAGACCATGGTAGTGTATTTAGTGACCAAAAATAGAGCTGGAAGCCAAGGATGTCATTCTAGGACTCTCTCCATCACCTTGTCAATGATCACCCAGAGGAGATTGAAAGAGCTGCCTTTCCAGGTCCTTTGGTGAGCGTAAAACTAGGCATTAATGGATTAAATAATTGCATGGAAAACAAATTTCAAGTCAAAGCACTGATCTTAGGCTGAATACAACTTGATTTATCCACAGATAATCAATATCTTAAGGTAGGGATTGTTTGTGTTATTGTTGATTTGTTGTTGGTAAATATAATCCATGTCAAGTATAACAATCACTAGTATTATAAATGTTCTTGTGACATGGAAAATGTTAACCTATTTGAAGTATAAAAATCTTTTTTAAAGTATACAGAGTTGTTATCAGATTTTTGTAAAATTATCAAGTTAGAAATGGTATTGTCAGATTTGTCACTTGTCACAATCTTACTGTCTTTCTAACAATTTTTTGTGTGCACTATTTTTAAGAATTTCCCAATAATGGGTACTTTTGGAAATCTCTAAAAGTGTAGGTTCTAGTTTCATATCTCATTATCTTTGAAATTTACTTATATATTCACTATAGTTGCTTGTTTTTTCACACATAGTGTATGAATATAACAGCTGCATCATGGTATTCAATTTCATTTTATTCACCTATCAATGAACTACATTTGTGCTCAGGAAGGTATTTCTAGAAATGTTTTCACTGAAAACGATCTCTCATTTATAATTTTTACCATGAGGCAGCTAAAATTCCCTCTTGAGTAAGGTTTATGTGCAAATTTAGCGTTTTAGTGAGAACGTTTAAATTTATTTTCAAGAACACTTCACTTAGCCCAGGTTAGTTTGAAAGTGTGTAAATACAAGCATGCAGTGTTTCACAGGAAAACCACTAGTCAATTATAGTCCTAGGATGTAGGCACTCAGTTTGGGCACAATATAACCTTCCCTGAAGATCTCTTAATTAAGATTTGTTCCAGAACGTGTTCTCTCTATTTACCTTTGCATGACCTTTACTCACCTCTGTATGACCTCTGTTTAGCTTGAGTGCAGTAGCTTTCAGTCCCTGGGGCTGGGCTGGTAAACACCAGAGGAAGAGCATCCAATCCCCCAATCCCTCTCGTGAGGGCCCCTCTGGAAACATGCCTCATTCCCAGCGGCAGGGACACAATACTTGACCTAAACGTTGTTCAGATGGGAGAATTAGACTCTGTAGGCCTTAACAGTTGGGTTCATCACTCACTGGCGGAATCCACAGGAAATGTCAGCGGGGAAAGGTCTCTTTCTCTCCCATTCATGCGAATGTTTGAATATGGATTCCTCTATAAAATAATTACATGTTTATAAGGAGCATATAAGATGAAGACTAAAAGCGTATATGAATATATAAAAACTGCAAAACCACATTTTATCGGGGAAATGTGATAATTGTGATATTTTTTTCTTCAGTCTGATTTATTGTCACAAACGAAAAAGAGATTTATAGAAGTTGACAGATGATGACACTTCAGTTGCAAAAACAAACTATCCCCAGCCTGGAGTGAAAAGGATGATACCTATATGCCAACTGTCCACTTGGATCAAAATAACATTGAATGGACCAATTAATAAAGGAAGAGAGCCATAAACAGATGAAACTGGGAGAATGTAAAGTATAAAGAAAAATGTTCCATATAAAATGAAGTGCTGGGTTACAAAAATATTTTTCTTTGAAGTATACTCACACACAGACATAGAAATTTATATGTATATATGTATACAGATTTATACATATATAATGTATCTATGTATGAAATTATTTTCTTCTTCAAAAACCGGTTATGTTCTGAATTTGAGATATTGATTCCCTGTAGAAATTGAAACCTAGGTGAGGAAAACACAGGAGACATTTATTATAAAAATTACCTTCCAGGAACAGATGAACTCCCCTTCCAATTAGCACTAGGTCAAAAACTATATTTTTCACATAGAGTTCCTTGTTTATTTGCATTCAGTGATCTCTAATAAAAAGGAGAAATAGATTCAAGTATGACCAAACTTCTTTTATGGTATCAACAAATCACATCTTTACAATAGTGAATGTATGTAAAATATTTGTAATAATGAAAGTTGATCTTTTCTGCGGACAATGTACATTTCAGAAGGTTCCCCATCATTATTTTTTTTGTAAAAAATTTCAAACATATACAAAAGTGGAAAGATGGCAAAGCACTGCCAGGTACTGTCACTTAGCTCTAATAATTATCAATTTATAGATAATTTTATTTTCTTTATACTCTTTCCCACCCCTCCCTCAAAAATTTTGGAGCAAATCCCAGATGTAAGTTATTTAATCCATAAATATTTCAGCATGTATCTGTAAAAGATAAAAACTTCTTTTTAAAATAGAACACAATATCAATACACATATGAGTTACATATGAGTTACAATCTCAATATATTATCAAATACACATTCAAGGTGAAAATTTTTTTGAGTAACTTAAACATTTTTATTTTTGTTCTTATGTTTGAATCCAATAACCAAATAAGGTCCTTGTGTTCAAACTGGTTGATGTGCCCATTACGTATCTTTTTATTTACAGGTTCTCTTCCATCTCTTTGTTTCTTTGCTTGTCATTTAGTAAGGAACAGAGTCAGTTGTCCTGTAGAGTTTCTCATGGTTAGCATAGTCCTGTATCTATTACAGTCCCAAATGCATAATATCTGGCTATCAGCAATTGATTGTCATTGTCTAGATACATCAATACATTAGGAGTTTGGAAATAGCTTTATAAAATTCAAAAATTTCTTCTTCAATTATTAGCTGAATATTTTTCTAACATAAAACTTTCACCACTAACTAGTTGGTTACCTTTTTTGCATAGAAAACGCAGGATGTGTGCTTGATTCTTTCCCTTTATTTACCTATTTTATTTTGTTTTAAATGTTGGTTCCCTAGCATCCTTCTCATGTGATTGTTCTAGATATCTACTGTTGTGGAACAAAATACCCTAAATTTCAGTGACTTAAAACAATGACAATCACCTGTATACTTCTCACATTTTTGTAGGTCACCAATTAAGGAGGGACTCAGCTGGGCAATTCTGGTGCTTGAGATTACTTATGCTGTGGTGGTCAGACAGTGGTTGGAAATGGAACAGCAGGAGACTAAGCAGTTGGGGATTGGCCAGCACTGCATGCCTCTGTACCCGAAGACTTAGGTCTCTCCACGTGATGTTTCCACGTGGACTAGTTTGAATTTCCTAACAACATGTCAGCCTGAGGGTAGTTGCTATAGACTGAATGTTTGTGTCCCCTCAAAATTTATATGTTGAAACCTAATCCCCAGTGTGATGGTGTTTTGAGTTGGGGCCTTTGGGAAATGATTAGGTGATGAGGGAAGAGCCTTCATGAACTGGACTAGTACCCTTATAAAAAAAGACCCCAGAGAGTTCACACATTCTTCCTACCAAGTGAGGACACAGCAAAAGGACAACATCTATGAACCAGGAAGTGGGTGTTCACCAGACACTGAATCTGCTGATGATTGATCTTGGACTTCTTAGCCTCCCAAACTGTGAGAAGAACATTTCTGTTGTTTATAAGCCATCCAGTCTATGGTAACAGTCAACATGCTTACATAGTGACTGACTACCTCCAGAGCAAGTACTGAAAAGAGAAGAGGGGAGTGCATAGCATTTTTAAGGACACCCTTGGAAGTTACAGAGCATCGTGTTGGCCCTATTCAACGGATGGAGATAGTCACAAAGGCCCACCCAGTTTCAACAGGAAGAGACATAAACTCCACTTCCTAAAAGAAAGTTAAATTGTAAGAAAAGCATGTGAAACGAGAGGTATTGTTGAGGCTATATCTAAAACTTTAAAAAATACGTATGTCATTATGAACTCATGGATTTGAATATATTTGCTGTATTCTAATCTGTTGCAGTTATAATTCATATTGATGTTCAAATTGTTCCATCTTTGGCTTACGAAAGGAGATTATTCAAGTCCACCACAGATTCTCTATCACATGATCTCATTCTCCCTGATGGCTTTCTATTTTCCTTGCTTTTTGTAATGACAAGTTGTTTTAGGCATATTTTGTGTATTTACTGTTCAATCATTGCTCATTGCTACTAGGTTGGTCATTTCTGGACACTTTTTTGTTGCCAGAGCAAGAAAATGTTTCTCTCTCCTTTTTTAATGAGAAAATAAATTAGGAGTTCACAATTCTACACTCAGTACAAATTAAAAGTGACAAAGATTTTACCTAACTCATCAATCTTAGATCTCTATGGCCTTTCTCCCATTCATAAATTCCAGGTCTTAATGAGACAAGTATAATAACATCTTTACTTTCCCATAACGTGTACTCAATCTCTTTATTCTCAGAATGAAATTGCAGATACTAACATAAACTGTGACTACTGAGAACAGGTAACAATATCATGCATTTTTTGTCCAATAGGTAAATTCTACTTGGTATATCTAATAAAATTATTGTATCTTATAGTCATCTGGGACTCTCTTCTGTATGCTACCAGTTTGACGCCTTGAGTCATTTGTTTTATTTTGCTTTCAGTTAAATTTAAATTTTGTTTTTTATAACTGTAAAACATTTTTATAACTCCAAAATATAATATATAAAAACTACATTATACATGTGGCTAGCTTCTATCCCTGTCTCTACCACCTCTCTTCCACTTATAGATAATTATTTTTAAATGTTATGATTTATTCTGCCATTTTTATTATTTAAGCAAATACACACATGTGCATTTTCACATACATGTTTCCCCCTTATATATATAGATTGAACAATACATTATGGATAACCAATAAATGGGAATATGTAAACACATTCAGCCTTTTTATTTTAACTGCATAGGACTCCATTGTTTAGATATTATTTAGTTTATTTAGTAAGTCCCCAATTAATGGTCATCTGGTTATTTCTTGTCTTTTGTTATGGAAAATAGTGCTACAATAAATAGAAGTCTCCCATATTAGATTGGGAGTGCATAAGTTTTTGTCTTATGTTTTCCTTAAAATTAATCATACATTGATAATCTTAAAGATATGATAGCTGTATTTTCAACTCTAATTATTTTGACTAAAAAAACACACTGTAAATTATTCATAATAATCTTAATAATTCAATATTTACTTGTGTATCTATTTATAGGCAAAAGCATAGGCAGAAAAATTGAGAGTTTATTCTGGTAAAAAGTGCACCGAAAGGTGTAATCAAGTCCCAGTTCCAAGGTGGGTGTGTCTGAGAAAGAACCACCTCTAGACAGAGGTCACACTAGGCACTTTCTTGTGTGACATGTCACCTGTTACAAATTCATTGGTACTAAGACACCCATCTACATCAATGAGTTTCACAGTTTTCCTGTATTTCATAGTGCCTGCCTTATTTTGAATTGCCTTAGTCTTTCTTCAAAGATACATGATAAGCCCATAGAGGGCAATAGCCTGTTAAAATAGATTTAATGTCATCAAGAGTCTGCTAACAATATCCACTATGTCCAGATACAATCAAAACTCACTTGTCATATCAAGCACCAGGAAGATCACCACTTGAATGAAAAAAACGTAACTCATGCCAATACCAAGAGAATCAGTTGTTAGAACTATCTGAAAAAGATTCTAAAGCAGCCATCATAATATTGCTTCAATAACAATTATGAATTGTCTTGAAACAAATGAAAAAGCAGAAAACCTCAGAGAGAAGATAAAAGTCATAAAGAAAAGAACCAAATAGAAATTATAGAACTTAAAACTAAAATAGCAGAAAGAAAGAAAAAAAAAATTGCTGGATAATAGAGTGGAAATTACAGAAGACAGAATCACTGAATTTGAGGACTTATCAATAGAATTCACTCAAAATGAACAACAGAGAGAAGATAGACTTAAAAAATGATGAACAAAGACTTAGAAACCTCTTGAATAATAATAAAAAACCTCAACATATCATCAGAGTCCTAATGTAGAGGATTAAGAATGTGTGGCTAAAAATGTATTAAAAGAAAGAATGGTTGAAAACTTCCAAAACTTGATGGAAGACACACACCTACAGATTCAAGATACTGAGCAAACTCTAAATATGATATTCCCAAAGAAATCCAATTACAAAGAAATCACAATTAAACTTCTAAGAACTAAAGACAAAATAAAAATCTTATAAATAACCATAGAGCATATTACATATAAGGGAACACTGATTTGAATGACAATGGATTTCTTATATGCAACAATAGAGACCAGAAGGACACTTCATTTTTCAAGTGCTGAAGGAAAAGTTCCGTCAACTATGAATTCTGTATCTAGCAAAAATATTCTTCAGGCATTAAAGGGAAATCAAGACATTCTCAGACAAAGAAAAACTAACACCTACTTGAAAAAATATATCTAAAGAATTGTCTCCAAATAGAAAAGAAAGGAAAACAGGAGAAACTTGGAACTTCAGCTAAAGTGAAGAGCACAATATTTAAAAATAAGAGTTCATATACTAGACTGTCTTATTTCTCATGAGCTTCTTAAATGATACTTGATGATTCAAGTAAAAATTATGACACTGTCTGACGTGGTGTTCAATGTATCTAGAGGAAATACTTGAGACAATTATATTTAAAAAGTGGGGAGGAAAAGAAACCTAAATGGAAGTAAAGGTTCAATACTTCTCTCAAAGTGGTAAAACATCAATATTAGAAGGTAGTATTGTTTCATGGATATATATTAATACCCAGACTAACCACTAACAAAACTAGAAAAAGAGATACAGTTTAAAACAGTATAAATAAAGCAAAATAGAATCCCAAGGAAAGGCCAGAAAAGAGAAACAGAAAAATCAGAGGAAACAAATAGAAAACAACATATCAATCATTATCTTAAATGCAAATAGTCTAAATACACTGTTTTGAACTGAATGTTTGTGTCCATCTAGAATGGAAAACCCTACCCCTCCATGTGATGGTATTAGGAGACAGGGCCTTTGGGAGGTAATTAGGATGAGATGAGGTCATATGAGTGGAGCCCTTGTCAATGAGATTAACACCCTTATAAGAGTCATGAGAGACCCTGCTTTCTCTGCTCTACTCTCCACTCTGTGAAAATACAATGACAGTTGACAGTCCCAGGGAAAGGACCTTCATAGAACTTGACCATGCTGGCACCCCAGTCTCAGACTTCCAGCCTCCAGAACTGTGAGAAATAAATTTCCATTGTTTATAAGCCACTTAGTCTATGGGATTTTATTTATATCAGCCCAAACTCACTAAGAAATGCACTAATTAAAATGCAGATATTGGTAGAGTGAATTGAAAAATATGACCCAAATACTTGCTATCTATAAGAAACATACTTCAAATCCAATAGCATAGGTAAGTGTAAAGCAAAAGGACAGAACAAGATAGATAGTGCTAACTTTAATGGAAAAAGCAGTAGTAGTTATATAAATATCAGATAAAGTAGATATCAGAGGAAATAAAATTATGAGAGAAAAAGGACATTACTTGATGATAAAAGCATAAACTGACCAAGAAGAAATAATGATCCTAAATGTGTCTGCACCTAACAATAGAATTCATGAAACAAAATACATGAAAAATAAACCGATGACAGCTAAAGTAGAACAGCCAAATCTGCAATTATAACTAGAGAGTTAAACAGCCTATTCTCAGCATTTGATAGAACAACTAGACAGAAAATTAGAAAGATATGGAAGAAATCAACAGCACCATCAAACAACAGAATCTAATTGACAATGATAAAACACTCCATGCAACAGCAGTAGAATACACATTCTTTTCAAACGTCCATGGAAAATTTACTGAAGTAGATAGTATTCTGGGTCATAAAACAAACCTCAACAAATGTAAAAGAATTGAGATTATATAGAGTAAGTCTTCTGACCATAATAGAGTCAAACTAGAGATCAATAACAGAAAAACAATAAGAAAATCCTCAAACAGTTAAATATTAAATAACACACTTCTAATTTCATTGCCTCCTTTCTCTCTATCCACACCTATAACCTCAAAGGGAATTCCTTATATCCAGTCGACTGAGGAGGCGTGACATGGGGCCTAATTTAAAGATGATTCCGTACAAAAACGCATGCTCCATTAAGAATCAAAGAGAAAAAGCACAACAGTTCAACACAGGCTTAGCCTTAAAAGACAGTGGCTAAGGGAAACGAACCTAGTGGGCAGAAATTGTGCCATGAACTGGATAGCCCGTTTTGTCTGAGTGTACAGATATTCAGAGTTATTGCTCTATACTTATTCATACATGGTAACTAGTGGTTTGACTGGGTAATCTGAGACCTGGAAGAAAAATGATTGGAAAATGAGTGACAAAGGGTTTTGGGGAGACGTGATGTGTACAAGCATTTCTAAATAGGCAAAGGCTGAGAAGATATTTGTGTCCTGTGTAAATGATCACAAAAGTGCAATATCTGAAAAGAGAATCTTAATTTTCAGACAGATAAAATTACTTGTTCTGTGAACAGAGGTCAGGCTTTTCCCCGGTTACCTCTGATCTTACCTGAGGGGCTCATGACAAAATGGTATGCAGCCGAGAGGAGGATTGTTTGTGGGCTCGGCAACACGCACTTCATTTATTGGTCTGTCTACATCCCCCACAACCCTGAAGCAGCTGTCCTTATAAAACGGTGGGAGAGCCTTTGGAAGACTCAGTTACGGCAACATGTCGATGACATCACGTTGAGGGGCTGAGTTGCATTATCTAGCACATGTGCTCAGTATTAGACACCAATCTATTTTACTATTTTTTTCATAGAAAAGATTCACAAGTCTGGAAATTAAAGCTGGAATAAGTGTCTTCTTTCACTGTTACTGCCAATGATCCATTAGCAAAATTTTTGCTTTTTGTCTCTTTAAATTTGGGCTTTACTCGTTCACAGGCCTAACTCCCAAAAGAGAAATGCTTGCACCATGGCTTCAGCAACGATTCCGTTAAAAGTTGAGACTGCATTTAGCCATTTTGTAATTCTCATGCCAGTGAATCAATAGGCAAGGAGGGTGGTTAATCTGCTGGCTAGTGTGATTGATTGTGACTATCAGGTGAAAATTGGATTACTTACACAAGTAGTTTGTCTGTAACACAAGAGATCCTCTGAGCTAACTCTTAGAATTACTATATTCTATGATAAAAGTTAATGACAGCACTTCAGAACAGGCAGGACTGTTAATGGCATAGTTCCTTCGGGAATGAAGTTTTGCATCCTTCTGCTAGGGAAATAATCATGATCAGCTAAAGTGATTTATGAGGAAAAAGAGATAATGGAATAGGCAGAGGATAGGAATTATAAATATCACATATCACCATTTGACCCATTACTGAAATGAATTGTGACTATTTATTAATTTGATATTCCTATATAGGTATATGTATGTATGTGTATGTGCATATATATGTTTATATGCATCTTGAAATTTATTTATTTATCTAAACATGGCTGAGGTGTTGTCATTGCGACCTTCTTTTGCATAGAGGGTTATTATGCTTTTGGTTATATGAAGAATAATTGCATCTTTTACACAGGAGTGTGAATTTTCTGCTGTCTTCAGCTGGAAGTTAAATGTGCTTAAAGGAGCTGTGTACGGATAAGCAGTGGACTTGGTGGCTCTGTACTTTGATAACTTGGTAATGCTACTACTGCATTTTCCAGAAGTCCGCTTTCTGAATTGTTGTCAATAGAATGGGACAAAAGATAATTTTCTTATGATTTGGAAGACAAATAAGGGAGCAATTACCCTCTGGAAGTATTCCTGGTTAGGAGAGAGAGAGATCAGCTTGTTCTTGCTTTTTCCAGCTGTGATTAGTTCCCTGTCCGTCCTGTTGTCATAGCTGACATCCAGCAAGCATGGGTCCCCACTAGACAGGGAGGCAGCAGGCTTCAAACTCCTGCCCCAACTCCTCCTGCAGTTCCTCTTGAGCAACTCAGCATGCCCAACCTCTGAGGCTGCTTAGTGGTTTGGATGTTCCAACTCTCCATGTTAGAACCATGTTTCCATTGCTTTTCTCACCGTTTCTGGAATAGCTCCTTTGTTCCATACTACTCATTAGGGTGCTATTTTCCTAATTGAACCTTGGCTGCTACCGCCCCTTTGCCTCTTGTGGAGACTGCATGCCACTTTTGGAGTGACCACAGCCATGTCGTTGAGTGCATTAGGGCTGGTCCCTTCACACTTTGTAGACACTAGAAAATCTAGTTTTTCTGTACAGACTTGGAGACTTAGAGCTTATTCAAAAATTTATACTTTTTAATTACTTAGACTGATTTATTTACAGGGTACAAGCTCTCTGTTTTTCTGTAGCTAAAATAGTACATTATATATAAAAATACTTCTTAAGTAGATTATAAATACTGCTTATAAGCTAAACACTTTGTAACTATATATCTAAATATTTATATATATAGCTGAATGTTGTGTTTCTCTAAAGCTTTCTTAAAGGCGAGAGACTTTCTGTATGAAAAATTACTATAATGTTATTTGTACACTGTGTGAAGCAACAAACATCCTTGAAATATTTCCTTCCAAGTGAGGGCGTTAAAACAATATTATTGGTATAGTTTGTCTTTGTTATTTTTAATTTCACTTAGTAAAACTTGCTAGATTATAGGATTCAAGGATTTGTCATGTTATATTTAATTTACTAGTAATTGCTTGAATATAAAAAGGTATTTGTTATAACTAGCAAAGCCAAAAAAATCAATAGGATATTATTTTACATCTCTTAGAATGTTAAAGACTAGAAATCTGAATAAAGCCACTTGTTAGTGAGGATATAAGGATGTAGTAATTCTTGTGCATTCCTTGTGGGAGTACAGACTTCTCCAGGCATTAAGTGGAGCAATCTGGCATTATTTTATCCAATTAAATATACCCATTTGATATTACACTGCAATTCTACTTTGAGTATATATCTCAAAGAAAGTCTCACAGAGCTCTCTCCAAGGATGAGTAGGATGATACTCACTTTTTGCAGCACTATTTGTGGTGGTGGAGCATTGCAGGTGAGCCAGGTGTTCATTGCTTGGAGAGTAGGTAGGTAAAATGTAATAAATCTGCACCATAGAGCACTGCTCAGCAGCTAGAAGCAATAGGCTATACATACACAAAGACTGATGGCTCTTGAAGGTATGGTGGCGAATGAAATAAGAAAAGCAATAAGGCATATGGCAACAGCATTTGCGTGAATTAAAAAAAAAAACATGTAAACCAATTCAAAATTTGTTATAGCAATAAAGAAAATCTAGTAGGTACTCATTAAATGTATTAAAATGTTCACCTATGGGGGGTGGGTGTAAACAGAAATAAATGTGAAAAAGAAGGGACCTTGAAGAGGTCAATAATTTTAATCTGCCATTACTAGAGAAGTGCTGTTAAATCAACCCCCTGCAGTTACAGTCCTATAACCAAAGGAAATATTGAAAATATATGTTTAACAACTGATACAGCCCAGCTACCAACCAATTAGAAGGTTAGCCACATGGGCACCAAATAATCACAAAGAACATAGGGTACCGAAAATCAGTATGGCCATGGTAGTGTGTACCAGCTAAATACAAGCCAAGTCTATAACCATAAAATAAATTGAAATGCTAAATCAACTATTTCCTCAAAGAGAATATTAGGGCCAGTTTGACGAAGGGGTGTGTTCTACCAACATTTAAGTACAAGAAAATTTTAATCATAAAGAACTTTTCAGAAAATAAGAAAAAAATAATCAATATCTATATAGGAGAGTAAAATTATAGACCAATTTCCTCATTAGAATAAACATATATCTTAAAAAATATTAGCAAATACAGTGGTGTATAAAAAAGTAAACACATTAGGACTAAGTTGGTTTTATCCTATTAGTAAGTTTGAATTGACATTTAAAATTAATGTCATTATTTGTTAGTAAATTAAGAGAGAAAATAATATGTACTAAAATAGATTGAAAAGGAGTTCAAAACATTTAATATCTACACTTTAAAAAATATTAAAAACCAGAACTAGAACTTTCTCAACCTTATAATTGATTATATAAAAATAATCAATAGCAAATCCAATATATTTAATTGTGCAACATTAAGAGAATTTTCTTTGTGGCTTTTCTTTGTGGAAACAAACATCTGCCTGAACAAAGACAATGTGGCCTTGCCATGTGGATGAGCCCATGCGTATTCAGTGACCTGAATTACAACCGAAGTACTGTTTCTATTTATTGGGGGAAAAGATGGTCTTTTCAATAGAGGGTATCAGGCCAACTGACTGTCCACATAAAACAGTAAACACTGTCCTCTACTTCATACCAGACCAAACATCAATGCCAAACAAATGACCCAAAGCTGTTTTCATAAGTGTAAAAATTCTAGAAGATAAATTACAAAAATACATTAATGACGTTAGAGTAGGCAAAGATTTCTTAAACTAAATAGAAGAAAAAAAGAAGGTAAAATGGACAGAAATGAAGTGGATTGACAAATTAATGCCATTAACATTAATAACTCTGTTAATGAAAGACAGCATTAAGAAAATGAAAAAAACAAGCCATGGAGTGGACAAAGATATTTGCATGATTTATGTCAGAGAAGGACTTCTATGCACAATATTTAAAGAATTCATACAAATAAACAAAAATTCACAGAACTCAAGACAAATATAGTCAAATGAATTGAAACAGGCACTTCACAAAAGGAGGATATCAAAATGTCTAAATAATGTAACAAATTGCTCTGCCTCATTAGTCACTAAAGACATGCAAATTTTAAAAAACAGCCAGATAGGGGCTGGCCCAGGGCCGAGGGGTTGGAGTTCCCCTTCAGCTGCTCCAGCGGCCCCAGTTTGTGGGTTTGGATCCCTCTCCACTCATCAGCCACACTGTGGAGGCATCCCACATACAAAGTGGAGGAGGACTGGCACGGATGTTAGCTCAGGGCCAATCTTCTTCAAGCAAAAAAGAGGAAGATTGGTAACTGATGTTAGCTCGGGGTGAATCTTCCTCATCAAAAAAAAAATGAGATAACATCACATAACCACCAGACTGGATAAAATAAAAAGACAGTCAGTACTATAAACTGTTGAAGATATGAGGAAATGAGAACTCTCAGACTCAGCTGATGCAAATATGAATTGGTGCAACCACTTTGGAAAAACATTTGATAGTATGTGCTAAGCTGAATATATGCATATCCCATGACTCAGAAATCCCTCTCTGTTTCTTAAGAGAAATATGAACCAATGTATACCAAAAATGTGAAAAACTATCACATAAATAACATTCCAATTTTCCTAGTTGCTACCACATTCACCCCATCTACCAATTATCTATCTATCATCTCTTATTTATTTATTAAATGATCATTTTTCAGAATTATTTGAGTATAAGTTGCAGGCATTATTCTTACTTTTCTTAAACATTTAAGTGTATATTTCTTCATAATAGGACATTCTCATATGTATAGTAGGTAATTTTGAAAATAAGGAAATTAACATTGCTACTTGTGGTAGGCAGAATTCTAAAATGGCCTCTATAATCCCCTGCCCCTGGTGGACATAAGCCTTCTCCTACTTATCGGATCAAACACTAATCTAGGTCTTGCTGTGAAGGGATTTTGAAGATGTAATTAAGGTCTCAAATCAATTGATGTTAAAATAGGGAGATAATCCTGGTGGGACTGACCTAATCATATCAGATGAAGTTAAAGAACAAGTGACATTGGACAAGAAAGAGATTCTTCATCACTGGCTTTGCAGATGGAGGGAGCCACATGGTAAGAAATACAGGCACTTTCTAGGACACTCCAGTCTCCTGGAGAGCAGCTGTTGGCTGACAGCCAGCAAGGAAATGGGACTTTGGTCCTACAGCAGCAAAGAACTGAATTCTCTTAACAAACCCAAGGACTTGGAAGTGGATTCGTTCCCCAGAGCTTCCAAATAGGAATACAGCTGACACACACTTGATTTCAGTCTTGCAAGATCCTGAGCAGAGAAACCAGCCCCGCTGTGCAGACTCCTGCCCTACAGAACTGTTAACTGACAAATGGTTGCTGTTTTAAGCCGCTAAATTTGCTGTAATTTGTTACACAAAAAGAAGAAATTAAGACAATACCAATACTGTCCACAACCGCTACCAAAAAAAAGAAAAAAGTCTGCTCCAGGATCACACGTTGCAATTTGTTGTTAAACCTCTTTAACTGTGTTAGCGTGCATCAGAAATACATGGAGGTCTTAATAAACTACTACCCAACGACCCGCCACCAGAGAGTCTAAGGCAGGAAGTCTGGTGAGTAGCCTGGGAATACGAATTGTCAACAAATCCTCAGCTGATGCTGAGGCCACCTGTCTGGGAACCACAGTTGGAAAACAACCGTTCTTTGGTCTGCGTTAATTGACAATGCTTCATCAGTCTCTTTTTCTTTCATGACCTTGCCAGTTTTGAAGTCTGCAAACCACTCATTTAGTAAAGTATCTCTTAATTTGGGTTTGGCTGATGTTTCCTCACAATTAGATTCAATTTTTTTTTTGTAGCAATAACATAGCAGTGAGGTCGAGTCCATCTCAGTCTTGTTGTTTCACTGCCTTTATGTCAGTTTTTCTCATTCCTGAGGATGTTAACTTGGATCACATTTTTTTATGGTGGATTCTGCCAGTTTTCTTGTCTATAAAATTGCTATTTTATACTTTACCAATTATTTTTGTGAGAGATAGCCTGAGATTCTAAAAAATATACTGTTTCTCATCAAATTTTGTTCCCACAAATTTCAGCATGCACTGATGAGCCTTACCAAAATCATTTATTATTGTAATAGATACCAAATGGTGATTTTCTATTCTGTCATTTCTTCTACATTTTTGGATGGCATTCTACTGTATGGAAAATCTCTTCCTTCTTATTGATTGATTGACTGAACGATATAAATATAGATTCATAAATCTCTATTATTTTATCTTATAGCATTTATGCTATACTATAAAAATTGTATTAAATTACTACTATTATTATTTTTAATTGAATTGAATTTTTTAAATTGAGATATAATTAACATATCATATTATATTAGTTTCAGGTGTACAATATAAATTTTTTTTCTTGTGATGAGTACTTTTAAGATTTACTCTCTCTGGGGCCTGCCCAGTGGCATAGTGGTTAAGTTCGCATGCTCTGCTTTGGTGGCCCTGGGTTCACCAGTTTCAGATCCTATGCGCCGCTTATCAAGCCAAGATGTGGCAGGCATCCCGCGTATAAAATAGAGGCAGATGGGTACAGATGTTAACTCAGGGCCAATCTTCCTCAAAAAAAACATTTACTCTCATCAACTTTCAAATATACAATACAGTATCATTAACTATAGTCACCATGTTGTACGCTACATCCCCAGGGCTTATTTATCTTACAACTGTAAATTTGTATCTTTTGACCAGCTTCACACATTAATTATTTTTGACATTCACATTATCCCAACTTTGGCCAGTTCAAATCTCCTTTAAGAGCTCCTGTGTCTTTTTCATATATTTCAATCATTCTTTGAGCATTAACTTACTTTCTAGCACAAGATGTTCCAGTCTTATCTTGTACTTTTCCTGCCCCAGCTCTTGAATCAGCATTTTTTTTCTAAGAAGCCACAGTTCCTTTTGGTGGAGAATAGTATTTGCAAACCAGTATCTTGGTCCTGTGTGTGTTCATCTCCACCTAAGTATTATAAGTTCTAGTCTCTTTCAGCATACTGAGCTAGAAAATCCACTTGCGTCTATTTCTGTAACTACCTATCAAACTACCTCCAATTTCAATGTAATACCATGTCTTCTCCTTTCCATATAATTTCAGTTCTGAAACGGTTCAGCGCTTGGCTCTCAGATTTTGCTTATTGCCTAGTTCCTAGCACACAGAAAGCAGTTTCCAGGGAAAACTAATACCATGGTGAAAAATGAGCACACTAGCTACAGTTTAATATTAATAGTTCTTTTAGTCGTTGGTCTTATCTATAGTCAAAATAAGGATACAAAAGATAGTTGGATTAGTTCTGTTTCTATTCATTTGAAATATTTTTGTTTATCCCTGTACATATTCTTTGCTAGAAACTTTCCTCTTTAGATTTTTTTTTGGTTGGTAAAACATTAACATGGTTCCAGAAATCAAAGCCACACTAAAAAAATTTACTCAGTAGTTGATTTTCTCATCCTTTCAAACTCCTTCCCACCCAACTAGTCTCCTTGGTTTCCAATCTATGCTACCTATGTTTCTCTTTGCAAAATAGGCAATTACGTATATATCTTTATATCTTCCCTACATTTTTACACAAAAGTTAGAAAACTAGAGGAGTTTTGCACTTTGCTTTTTCTGAAATTACTCCACATCAGTTCATAAAGATCGTCCTTAACTATTTTTGTATCTGCATAGTACACCATTGAGGAGATGAAGCATAGTTTCTGCAAGGAATCCTCTATGTATAAGCATTTATGGTTTTTATTTTTCAATATTTTGCGATCGCAAACAATGCCCCACTCAATAAAGTTGTTCATATGTGGTTTTGTGTAAGCTAGATTCCTAGAAGCAGGTTGCCAGGTAAAAAGATGAAAGTGTGATTTTCTTATATTCTGCCCAATTCCCCTCCATATGATTACATCAATTTGCATTCTCACCAGCAATGTTTGTGAGTTTTTGTGTTTGTGTGTTTTTCCACAGCCTTACGAACAAAATGTTTTGTGAAAGTCGTAATTTTGCCAAACTGATAGAAGAGAAATGGTATCTCAGTGCAGTTTTGTTTTACATTTCTTATGACTGAAGCTGAACATCTTTTTTTATTTAAGAAAAAATTTCATCTTTATTAATCACTTTTCATGTAATTAGCAGTTTTCAATCATGTATTTTAAACATTTTCCTCACTTTTTAAGAGTTCTTCATAAATTATACATCCTTTTGTCTGTGGTTTATCTTTCAATTATTTTCTCCAATTTACTTGTCTTTTGGTTATCTTTGTGGTATTCTGTATTCCGTGCAATCTTGATTGCACATGTAAACTTATCCATATTTTCACTTCTTGTGTCTGGATTCTAAGTCACAACGAGGCTCTTCTTTTTCATTATCCTGTTTATAGAGTAATTCATTCTGTCTTCTTCTAGAACTTGTATGGTTACATTCAAGTCTCTGATCCATTTCGGGCTTCTTCTTGTGTACTATGTGATGGATGAATTAAATTTTATCTTTTTTTTAAATGGCCTTCCAAATTTCCCAGCACTATTTATTTAAAAAGTCTATTTTCACTCCAGTGATCATGATTTCTTTTTGAATTTTCTGATGGACTTCTATTCTCTTCCACTGATGGGAATGCCAGTACCAATTTATTTTGATATAGAAGCTGTATGCAATACTTTAATACCTGGCAGGGTTAATGTTCCTAGCTTTTCATCTTCAAAGTTCTCCTAGGCACTCTTGAGAATTTATTTTTCCAAGCTTATTTTATTTTTCTATCTCCATAATGACTTGTTGGTATTGTTGTGATTATATTGAATGTATAAATCTACTGAGGGACAACAGATCTCTTTATGATGTTGAGTCATCCCACCCAGAAACAAGAGAAGTCTTTTAATTTGTTCCAGTCTATTTTGTATCTTTCAGGAGTGTTTATAGCCATTCTCATGAGATTTTGTGCATTTCTTGTTAAATTTATTTCTAAATATTTTAGTCCCTCTGCACTACTGCATATTCTGCTGCATTGCATTCTTTACCTCACTTTTATGTATATGCAGGCTATTGCTTTTTAAATGTTTCTTTTATATCCTTCCACCTTCCTGAAATATTTCATGTTTAGAATTATGTTAATCCGTCCATCCTCTGGACTTTCCAGGCGTACTAGCACATCATCTGTGCAGCGGATGCTGTGGCATGCCGCTGCCAGTCCCCCTCAGGATCCATCGCTCCAGCTGCTGGGAGTGCTGGCAGATGATAGCTGCCAGCTGAGTCCTGCTCCATATGGAGAAACCTTGTCCAAAGTCACATGCTTTCTTCAGTGATAACCCGTATCCAAAGCCTGCTGCCTGTTGGTGTTTGAAGCCATGGCGCCCTTGCCTGAAGATAGGGCATAGCTGAAGCTCCACCCCAGCTCTGGTGCTCCCTGCAGAAATATAATCAGCTGAGGACTGTTGCTGCACAGCTCCACACTTCCCCCTACCCACTCCTACTTACGTGCTCGTTGGCAGGTGTTGATCCCAAAGAAACTCCCCCTGAAACATCTTCAAAGAAATCTCCTCATCTATGTTTAATTCTTGGAGAACACTATCTAGGGCAACCCTCAAAGAGAGGTATTTTTAGATGATCTTTTCGTATTCTTATGGCTCTAATTGACTTATCTTGCCTCAGTGGCTAAAATCTATAGGACAATGTCAAAAGGTAGCGGAGGTATTGGGCATCCCTGCTTTTTTCCTGAATTTTTGGATATGCCTCTGAAATTCTCCATAAGTGAGATGATGGCTTTGTGACTAGAATATACATTCAGAAAAAGAAAGTTTCCATTAATTCTGATTTTATTGAGTGTTTTTTAAATCATCAACAGATGTTGACTTTTGCTGAAGGTTTTTCAGTATGTATGTATATGTTTTTTCCCTTAGATCTACTAACGTGGTCTATGATGTTACTAGATATCCTAAGATTCAGTCAGCCTGCATTTGGGGAATAAATCCACTTTGAAAATGGCATATCTTTTAAAACTTTTCGTTGAATTATTTTTGCTTATATTGTATTATAGATTCTCATAAATGATATTGATCTGTGATTTTGTTTTTTGTGCTATCCTTAACAGGTTTCAGTAGCACTTTTTCCACTCGATTTAATTTTAAATTCCTAATGTTTTCTCTCTTTTAGCCATGCTGAAGGTGTAGAGTGCGTGTTGTCCCTTTGTCCTTTCGGGTGATCTCTATAGTTTTTGGATACCACGTGGAGAGATTTGTTTTTAGGCTATTAGCTCAACTATCCGAAAGTCCTAAAGTTTTATTTCATGATCTGTGATGGTAATATCGAGAGTTCGCTTGGTTAAAACTCATGGAGCTATGCACTAATTGTATATGTACTGTATTTACAGTATGTGTGTTACAGTTAAATTCAAGTACTTTACCATAAAAAGAGAAGAAAAAGTAACGGGTTGTATTGTGGGAGTTAGTCAAGAGTCTAAGCAGTTAAGTGATGTTGTAACGGTGAAGTGAGTTGATCGTGCAGAATGCCGTGATGGTGACACGAGAGTTACAGAGAAGTAGATGAATTCATGTCACATCTTGGATATAGAGTTGACAGAATTTCTTAATAGATTGGTCGTAGATAATAAGATAAATGACAAAAAAATAATGATTGCTCCTAACATTTTTATTCTATGGACTGTGTTGATTGAAACTATTGGTGGTAGAGTAGTTAGTCTGAGCACTAGAGATGTGGGCAAGGATGCTGATAGTGGGCAATAAATCAGAAAACAAATTGAATGGTAGGCAAATATTGGAATTCAGTTAATATCAAACATTTATTGAGTATCTATCATGTTTTAAAGAGAACAAAGTGCTAGCACGTAAGATAATTTTTTAGAAGATATTAAGTTCTATACCAACTAAGCATTCAAGAACAGCTGGGCATTATGCATTTCAGAGTCTCCATTAAGAAGTTCAGGGGCTGGCCCAGTGGCACAGTGGTTAAGGGCACACATTTTGCTTTGGTGGCCCAGGGTTCGCTGGTTTGGATCCTGGGTGCAGACATGGCACCACTTGGCAAGCCATGCTGTGGTAGGCATCCCACATACAAAGTAGAGGAAGATGGGCACGGATGTTAGCTCAGGGCCAGTCTTCCTCAGCAAAAGGAGGAAGATTGACAGCAGAGGTTAGCTCAGAGATAATCTTCCTCACAAAAACCAAAAACAGTTGTTCACCTTTCAGTTAAGATATAAATACTCACATTGGTCATTAATTCAACAGATGTTTTTGTGTGTGTGCTAGATGTACACACAGCAATGAATGGGACATATGTTGAGCTTCTCCAGTTTTATGCCTCTCACTAGTTATATGGACATACTGGGAGCTAAGAGATTTCCCAGACCCAAAGGTCTCATGTTATGAGACTCCTACAGAATCCAAGTATCTTGGCCCTCAGTTTACTTGGGTCCTTATGGCTAGGAATCTTTTGAGAGAAACAAAGGGATCTCTTTTTCATACTGTGAAGTGAGTTGGTGGGGAGTTGAGACAATAGAAAACAAGTCATTTTAGCGATATATGAGTGAAAGCATACAAAATCTTTAGTTTAATTGGCAAAGGAGGCTACTTTATTGAGAAGAGTGAAGCAAACAGTGGTGAATAACCAGACAACATACAATGCAGGCTTAAAGAAAATCTATAGGCAGGAGATGTGTGGGCCCCTCATCGCCGCTGCATTCTGAGGCTGCACACAGGGATCAGGCAAGATTGGGTCTCAGACCCCAGGAGGACTCGGACCTTTCGGTTGTGAGACTTTTAGGCTGCATGTTTAGGGAACACTACTCTCCCCTGGCATCAGGGATACTGCTGTGCAAAAGCAGTAAAATGTGGCAGAACCCTCGCCTGCAGCCTGATTCTTTCATTTCGGCGTTCATGGTTAAGGGACAGCTGTATTTCCCCTGCAGCATCAAGGTATTATGTTCAAGACTCATAACCGTAGCTTTCCAAAGTGGGGTACCTTTAGCCTTCAATCCTGACCTGCCGTATCTTCAGAGCTCCAGGGAGCTCTTCCAAAGGCCAACTGTCTCTGCAAGACTAGTTTACAAATAATCGCTCTCGAAGAAGGTAACTCTTATTTTTAAGCAGTGTGCAACATGGTAGGTCAGAAGGGCATGGTTCTTACACTGCGGTAATAATTTCATTTTTAGCTCCAAAAAACTGGGGAGAGTGGGTCAAGTGATAGGAAAGTGGGGAATGATATGGGTGGTATATCATTTATGTATCCCTGACTCTCTGACAATCAGCTCAGAAATGAAGGGGTAAGCCTGAATCTTCAGGACAAGGCATGATTCTGTAGAATAGAGAGGCAGCAACAATAAAATAAGAGATAACAATTTTGACAAATGTGCCAAGTTCTCACTATTATCAAAAGTTAAAAAAAATAAACAAAGAAGTAATGACCTAAATCCCACATATGGATGGAAGAAAATGATTTTAATATTCTTCTTGGCCCACACAATGTATTTTCCCACTCTAATTCATATTATTTTTTATTGTTCTTTTCACACTATTCATTTTGCATTGTCATTGTTTTGTTATTTTCCTAGCTTAATACCACTAATGTCCCTTGCCTTTTTTTTTCTATTTGTTGTCTTAGATATACATTCCTTTCCTTTGAATTCAAAGGAATTGTGTTTGTTTTTAATTTATATAATTTCTCTTGAGATAACATCAGGTGCACAGGCAAAGAGCCAGATGTGCAATTTCTGCAGAGCTCTGAAAATCGTGTAAAAACAGGGAAGGGATAGATTTGTTAGACTTGCTCTAAGATCATGAGAATACATGGACCTTCTGCAAAGGAAACTCATATTTTAAATAGCAATACTTTGAGGAAATTTTATGTAAAGCTATTTTAATAAATTTTAAAACAAAACTTTACTGTTTGATATGAGAGATGTGGAAAAAAGAAATAATTGAGTTTTAATTTGACAATTATAACGTAAATTTTGCATTTGACTCATGATATACTATTGTTAATATATGTAGAAAGGAAACATGTTGAAACTAAATAAAACCTAGGTTTCCCGTTGTGTTGCACCTCTTTTAATATACGTGCTTCTGTCATAATCAGTGTGTACGCTTTGACTATCCTCTTCCCTTCTGTGTATGTCTTTTCCTCTGTGACAGTTTTGTCTATCCTAAGGAGCACTCACCTCACGAGCAGACACTCCATGTCTGGACATAGTGCTACTTCTGAGGCACTAGGAAAGCCATTATTGCTTCAAAACAATGCCTCATCCATCACGCTGCTGATGCCATTGTTAAAGCCATATTCCATGAACTTCATGAAATGCACATCCCCCTGAGAAGGATAACACAAAAAGATCTTTTAAAAAAATCACAAAAAAATTAAAAGTCTGCATTTCAGAATGTAGCATAAATTAAATTCAAGTATTTTTAAATCAATACTTGATTTAAAGTCAAGTATTTTAGGTAAAGAGGAGAAGGAAAAGATGATAGAATCACCAAGTACCCAAGGAAAGTTGCACAGTGAGGAGCCCAGGGAGGTCACAGACTAATTCCCCCTCCTTTCCATTGTGGACAAGGCCAAAGAGTGTAGAAGGACTTGATCATAGTTTTCTTGGATCCTCATAATTATTAGGTGTAATTTTTAGTAACTAAATCTACTTAGTTGAGAGTAAAGCATTCCATTTATTTAATGCCTTACCATAGGATATTGCAAAATGCAAATACAACGCAGGCAATCCGAGAACGGTTGAACATTTAAATAGAGTCAGACGTTACTATCCTGGAAAGAGGCAAATTAGAAGGAATTCTAACATGGCACTATTTACATACCCCACTGTTGTTACACTCCATGGATGTCAAAGTCAAGAGAACATTCTCATTTTACCAGGTGAACTAGGATCAATCCTTGATTTTCATGTCTAAAATGATGAGGCATCTAAAACAGTGAAACTGTGGAAGCAGAGAGCAGCGTGGTAGCTGCCAGGGAGAGGGGGTAGGAAGAAATGGGGAGTTGCTAATCAACAGTTATAAAGTTTTAGTAATGCAAAACAAATAAGTTGTAGCGATCTGTTCTACAACATTGCGTCTGTAGTTAACAATATCGTATTGTACACTTAAAATACGTTAAGCCGTAGATGTCATGTTAAGTGTTCTTACCACAATAAAATAAATGTAAATTCTTTTTAGAAGGCAACAATTCAATGTCTTTGTAATGCCTTTTTTAAAACACTGACATATTGGCTTGACTCAGCGCCTGTGTAGTAAGCGGTTAACTATAATCTCAATATAACGGTTATTGCATCAAACATCTTTGCAAAGTTCAAGTCACTATATGACACTATGCAATTTCAACCCAAAAAGAGTCATCTTGCATAGACATTCAAGTTGTGTTTTAATAATATCCCTTGGATCATACATTAAATAAATATGCTTTAAATAGTGCTTATAAAAAAAAAAGAGGCTAATGGATGAAAGGATTACCTTATTTCCTTGAAATTGAAGAAATTTAGACAAAACTTCCAAAGGTCTTCCAAACTTCATTGAAGAGCATAGACTTCTTCTTAGATGTGCAGACATCTAAGACATCTTCTTAGACGTGGCTTCAAGCACGAGACCCCACACTCAGTCTCTAATGACAATAGGATCAGTGAAGGGCAGCAGGGCTGCCTGCACTTGGTGATTGGAGAGAACCAACTTAGTGCATCGCTTGTACTGCTGATGATCTCCCAGCTATTTGGGAGTTTCCTCTCCACATCACGCATCCCTGGGCGCCTCCAGAACAGCTGCTTTTCAGCTTTAATCCTACATTTTAAACTTTTCAGTGTGAAACCTGCCCTTTAGCTCACTTTTCTGTAGATGCATGGCAAGTTTTTTATCACCAAATTTGCACTTGGAGGACCTATGTCATAGATCCTGAATAGGTTGATTATCTATGTTCTAAGTCTTACTAGATGACCTTGAGATGACATTTAATTATAAGGATGGCTTACGGCAATGGATGTTAAATACTACACGTTAAAAACTCTCAGTTCTTTCAGAAATGCCTCCACCTTTCTAAAACTGGAGTAATATCATTTGCTGACTGGATTTACCTAGTATTTTTGCTTTGGGACCAAAAATCTACATAAAGGACAAATGTTTGAGGTTTATTCTAAACTAATTATAATCTTATCTCAGTTTCAATAGTTATAACCAAATGAATGTAAGATAACTATGTAGATTAAAGTATATCTTAAATGTTGTAAATAAGTACTATATTTATTGTTTACGCACCACTTGATTTAATGAGTGAGATTTTCAATATTTACTGTAGAATTATAGCATCCAATTGCCAAATAACTCTAATCATCTCAGGACTTGACAACATTTTTAAAATAAGTATTGAAAAAGATAATTTTATAATATATATATATTTTATTTAGTTAAATTCCTACTAAAGATGAATACTTTACTTAAAATAATACTGTGAATCTACATTAAAAATTATAATGCCTAGGCTGGTATACAAATAGGCTTTAGTAAACACATTTCCTGAGTGGTTCAAAATCAACACTTTGTGGCCGAGTGGTTACGTTTGCGTGTGCGCTCTGCTTCGGTGGCCCGGGGTTCACTGGTTTGGATCCTGGGTGCGGACCCATACGTGGCTCATCAAGCCATGCTGTGGTGGCATCCCACATAGAAGGACTAGAATGACCTACAACTAGGAGATACAACTACATACTAGTAGTAGGGCTTTGGGGAGGAAAAAAATAGAGAAGAAATTGGCAACAGATGTTAGCTCAGGACCAACCTTCCAAAAAATAAAAAATTCAAGTCTCTAAAAAAGCAGAGTCCAAACTCCTATTTACTTGAAATATTGGTAGAAAATTATAGTAGAATATCAGCAAGCTAAAAAGGCATAATCTACAGATCAATGCCATTTTCAATTGAATAGCTAATAAATGAAAAATATCTAGGATCTATATTGCTTTTAACTTTAATTACAAGAGATATATGTGTTAGTGATATCTCTTAACATTATGATTTGCCTCATATTTTTGTATGAATTAAAATTGACACCTATTTTACTTTATAATTTTTTTCATGTCATAATCCTCTGTATTCTTCCATATCTTCCTATTTCAGTAATTTGCTGAAATAGGGACTATTTGAAATTGAAATTTAGAGAATAGTATGAAAACATACATCTCACCACTGATTTATATGAAATGTAAACATTTTGCCATTTCTGCTTTATAACTTTGTTTTGAGAAATTTTTAAGTCCACTTTGTACGGATTCTAGATTTCATTTGCTTCATTTGCTTTCCTTCTTCCTTGAGGTCCCTGCTTGTTTTTACTGAATTTTCCTTAGTAATATATATATTTTGCTATTATTGTAAATAAGACCTTTATTAAAAAGAATGTCTTAGAAATAATCAAAGCTGGTGTACAACACTCTTGATTTATGCTTAAGTTTTATCCGGCTGCATTGCTGAATTTTCTGATAAGATCTATTAAATTACCTATAGATACATTGTACCTATAGATACATTGGGTTTTCTCTGTGGACAGTACATTACTTATGAGTAACAATATTTTGTTTCTTCCTTTCCTGTCATTATCTTCTTTATGCCTTTATTTAGTACAATAGTTAATAATGTGTGTAACAGAAGTATCCTTGTGTTACTCCTGATTACAAAACCCTGGTACTTACATCCTACCTTTAAGTATATCCCTTTGACATAGGTTTTGAGAGAAGCTGGTTACTAGGAAGTGGTGCCTTTCTGTTTTACTTTACTAAGAGGTTTTTGTTGATTAATTTTTGGTGTGCACATGCATGTGTGTGTTATGTGAGTGTGTGTGTGTTTAATAGTAAGTGAATGTTGAAATTAATCAAATTTTTTCTCTATTGAGATATTTTAAATATTTTCATATTTAAAGAAGTCAATGTGGCCAATGTCATTGACGTATTTTCAATATAAAAGTGTTGTTGCATTCTTGAGATGCGCCACACCTGGTCATCATTTGGTCATTTTCTGTCAGTTGCTGTTTTTGATTGCTGGTAATTTATTTTGGATACTATATATACGTTCATGGTTGTCTTTTCTCATGATATCTTTTCTTCTGATTTGTAATAAGAATTTACAAGACTCATCAGAAGTGTTGGGGAGGTTTTCTCACTTTTAAATCACTTAAGCGTTGAATATGAGGGAGTGACTATCTGCCCTTTGAAGGTTTAAAAAAGTGAACTTAAAGCCATATGTATGTTTTATCGTTGAGATTTTTAGATGTGTTTTTGTTCTGTGGGTAGTTTTATTAACTTCACTTTCAATTATTTTAATTATAGGCTTTCTTGAGTACTCTTCCTCTATGAGCAGAGTTGTACATAGATTTTTCTCATATAATGTCTAAATTAATTATTCTTGCTTTTATTGACATAGAGCTCTTCATTGTCTCCCCATATGGTCTTTAAATGTGTTTTCATCTCCATGTCCCATTTTACTTTCCTAACATCATGTATATGTTCCTTCTTTCTTTCTTCTTTGATCAATTTTACCAACATTGGCCAATTCCTGGTATTTTCAGAGTTCTGCTTTTGGTTTTCTTATTCTACTCTATCTTTGCTTTGCTTTCTATTTCATCTTTTAAATTTATTGACATTTCCTTATTTTACTTCCTTGGTTCTATTCTGTTTCTTTTTTGATTTATTGATTTGAGTGGCCAAATGGCTAAATTATCAATATTTTATTCTTCCTCATTTGTTAATAAAAGCATTTAAGCCTACAAATTGCATTCACTCTTCATTTCACAGAATTCTCATTGTTGTTCAATCCTACTTCTCGTACAATTTCCATTTTGCTTATAATTTTTCTTTTTAAGACAAAGTTGGTTGTTGTTTTTTTATGACACTATCAAATTTTATGGGGCTTTATTATTTTCTCTAAATTAATTATATTGTACCAAGTGAACAAGGTACTTTTGTTAATGATTCTTTAGTCTTCTTGAGACTGCCTTTGCAGATCAATTTTCTATGACAATTCTGTGTGGGTCTGAAGAAAAACTAGAAAGATGTTCTCCATATATTGGTGCCAGCACTCAAGTTCCTTTGATAAAGTTTGTTAATTATTTCAAGTCTTATATACTCAAGAATCTTTGTTTGCTTGATTCTTTAATTTCGAAAAGAGTTGTGTAAATCTATTATAATTGATGAGTTATCAGTCTTTCCTAATAATTCTGATAATTTTAATTTTATTCATGACACCACTATCATTTTGTCTGCATTTGGTATTAATCTATTTTCTCGATGAATGTATGGTTATATCATCAACTGTCTTCTTTATATTTAATAATACATTTTGGCTTGAAAGCCACTCCATCTAAAATCTTTTAAAGCTAGAAAGCTAGACTGTTTTTGTTTTGTCTTTTTTTTAACCTTTTTTAACTTGGGAAATATATATATTTGTATAATATCTTTTTCTTTCTTTTAAACATTTTGTGTCCTTTCCAAATCTTTTTCTTGTTACAAATACAGAAACTGAATATATGTAAGGCAGCTGCAAAGTGAATTATCACAGAAGTAACATTTATGTAACTACTTTCCAGTTTAACAATCAAAACATTGCTAGCACGACAGAAAGCCCCTCAAACCCAAGCCCAAATAAGATCCCATTGTTCCCATCCCATGGAAACACCTTCCTGATTTATAATATGTAGTTTACATTTGTATGTGTTTTTACTTTAAATTAGTGAAATCATATAATATGTATAATTTCATAGTAATGAGGTTTTCCAGCTGTGTAACAGTGTTTGTTTATTTTCATTGATATGTATTCCTTGTATGGCTATATCACAGTTTGTTTGTTCATCATAACATTACTGGACCCGAATTGTTTTCAGTTGTTTTTAACTATTATAGTTAAACCAGATATGCACATTCTTGAAGTTTTTGCATGGAAGCATATCTGTTGGAAATATAATGGAATTATTAGATCATAGGGTATTACACATTTTCGACTTGCACAGATAATGCCAAATTGTTTTTGAAGGTGGTTGTATACCACTATTGTGTTAGTTTCTGGTTGTCCAACATGCTTGTCAACACTTGATACTGTCAGCCTTTTTAAATTTGTATTTCACTGATTATTAATAAAGCAGAACTTTTTTTTCTTTCTGCTTTTTCTCCTCAAATCCCCCCAGTACATAGTTGTATGCTTTTAGTTGTGGGTCCTTCTAGTTGTGGCACATGGGACGCCACCTCAGTGTGGCCTGATGAGTGATGCCATGCCTGCGCCCAGAATCTAAACCAGGAAAACCCTGGGCACCACAGCAGAGTGCTAACTTAACCACTTGGCCACGGGGCTGGCCCCCAAAGCAGAACTTTATCATGTTGTTGACCATTGGATACCCTCTCCTGTGATGATCCTATTCAGCTCTCTTGACATTTTTATACTGGTTTATATATTTTTGTCTTTGTAGGAATTTACTATGAAAGCTGAATAAAAATATCTTTTTTCATTATGTGACTTGCCTTTTCACTTTCATACTCAATTTCTTGTATTCTTAATTTTAATGTCATCAGTGTATCAATATTTTTCTTGATGGATAATAATTTTTGTGTCCTATATATGTGGCACACCACATGTTCTGGTTTGCTTAAAACACTCTTGGTGGATGCCTCAGCATAATTGTTAGTCACACCTCCCTTTCACTCTCAAAATATTTTCTACGTGGAACATTGAATTACATGGTCATACTGTGTTTAAGAAATCTTTACTCAAGGCTGTAATAATATTTTCTTTCACTGTTTTCTAAACGATTTGTTGTTTTCCCTTTTACATTTAGAACAATAATCCTCTCAGAATAGATTTTTATTTATGTGGTATAAAGGAAGTTTTCCTTCTCTTTTTTCTGTATAGTTAACCAATTAACACAACAGCATTTATTGAAAATACTGCCTTTTCCCCATTCTTTTATATTGCTACTTGGTTGGTAAATAAACTAACCATATGTGCTTGAGTCTATTTCTAATCTATCCTGTTCCGTTGGTCTCTTTATATATTCTTTACTCAGTGCCATGCTGTTTTATTTATAGATTTATAATTAGATTAGATATAATTATAGATTTATAAATAGATTTATAGCTTTATAATGAGCTTTTATATCTAGGAAAGCAAGATCTTCTACCAGGGTCTTCTTCAAGAATGAATTGATTATTCTTGATCATATTTTCTTAATCACCTCGAGAACTTCCAAAAAAACAATGAAAAGAGTTGAATTTCTGATTGGGATTACATTTAATTCATATTTAATTTTGAGGAGAATATCTTACTGGCTCTTAGTTAATATCAGCCCTGAGATTGGTTCCCCTATGGTGAACCCAGCAAATATGGGTTAAAAGCAAAGGCACATATTCCCAGTTTCCTAGTTCTTTAGTTCCTCTCAGATATAAATGTTTGTTTCTTTAGTCTCTGACTCCCTGAGCTTTACAACCAAATAGGAGTTACCAATTGTTAAAATCCATATGACCTCATGCTGGGCTCCCACTAAAGTTGTGGCTAATGACAGGGCCTCGAAGTTCTTTCACAGAGAAGCTAATGTCCAGAGGATATCAGGAAACCAAAGCTTCCCAGGCCCAACTCCTCAGCTTCCTGACGTCAGAGTCTACCCTCCACCATGGATATAAACAGCCGAGGACACTCACCCCAGAAATCCTTTGCCTCCTCCTCTGGAAGCAGCCCCAGACACAGGCTGATGGGAGGTGCTGACCAAGAACGCCACGGGCCCCCCTCCCCTACCTGAAACCACAGATAAAAACCAAGACTCTGTTCTCTTTATTTGAATTGACATCAGGATCAGAGACCGAGCTTTTGGTAACAATTTGATATCTGCACAATTTTAAATCTTCCAATTCATGAGCACTCATGCATATTATATTTTTACAATATTGAAAATCTGCAAGATCTATAGTAATGTTCTCTTATTTTTATTCCTGATGTTGATTCTTTTGTACCCCTTCTCATTTCTTGGTAACTCTCATGAGATCAAATTTAACTAGTTTCTACTCCTATTTTTCCTTTCTTATATTTTTGGGGGTTTAATTTCCTGGTCCTTTTCTAACTTCTTGAGATGCACAGTTAGCTCAATGAGTTTCAGCTTTTCTTCTTTTCTGAAATATGAATTAAAGCCATAAATTTTCCTATAAGTACAGCTTATCTGTATCTCGTAAGTTTTGATGTGTAGTAATTTATTATGATTAATCTAAACTATTATTATTCCAATTTTGATTTCATTTTGATCTACAGTTCATTTAGGAGTACATTTCTTAATTTCCAAATTACTATTTTATTAATCTTTTTGTTTTTGATTTATATCTTAATTTTATTGTAGCCATAAAATATACTTTATGATTTTATTCTTTTATAGTTAATTAAGACCTGCTTTGTGGTGAAGCATACATTCAAATTCTTTTAAAGTTTCATATACAATTTAACTATTGAGTATCTTGCTTTCATATGTGTGTGCAATGTTTCATATATATCAAATAAGTCAAATTTTCTAATCATGTATTGAAATTTTCTATATTCCTGTTGATTATCTACTTACTCTATCAGTCTCTGAGAAGTATATTAAAATCTCTCACAATAAGTATAGATTTGCCTTTTATTTTTGTAAATATTTGTTTTATATCTATGTGAGGACCTGTTAGCAGGTTCATAAGATTTAGAATTTTTTGTGTTCTTGGTGAAATTAACATTTTGGTGTGTTTCTATTATATCTGTCTATTATAGCTATATATGTATTTCTGTACAATAGAAATTATATTTGTCTGTGTATTTATGTTTATGTGTATGTGCAATTGTGCACACTCTTATAGCTTTTGTCTTTAGTTGGCACTCTAGCTTAGTTAAAATTAATGTTTATGTGTATGTGCAATTGTGCACACTCTTATAGCTATTGTCTTTTAGTTGGCACTCTAGCTTAGTTAAAATTAATGTTTAAGGACCCGTACACGTAAGTTTAAACCTAACATCTTACTCTTTGCTTTTCATTTGTCCCACCTGCTCTCTGTTCTTCTTTTCCTTTCTGCCATTCCTTAGGATGAGTTTGCATGTGGGTATTTAATTATTTCCCCCCTCTGTGAGTTTATGAATATTTTACTTTTTCATGATTGTTTAATGCTAAGCCAAGAAATTTCAACACACATTCTTCAGTGACTTATGTCTAATATTCATGTGTACTGCTGGCTATTCCTGGACAATGCAAACAACTTGGAAGAATTTAAACCACGCCACTTTCACCGAGGTTATATATACAATTGCATATATTCTATATATACTATATACTATTGCAGTCGAATTCAATTTGGTATACATTTTAAATGAAACAAGACATTGTTGTTGCTTATATAGTCAATATTTGTTTAGACTTACTCTCTTCATTCCTCTGATTTTCCAACAGGAATCATTTCTTTATGCTTGAATAATATTTTTTAGTATGTCTTTTAGTATAGACCTGTTTGCGATGAATTCTCATAACTTTTGTCTAAAATATCTTTGCTGATTTTCGGTTTTCCTCATCAATTTGCTGAAGAATAATTTATGGACAGTAAGTTGTATCCATTTAAAGTATACGAACTTTTAAATTTTGACCTGTGTAGAAACCCATGAAAATACCACCAAAATCAAGGTACAGAAGTTTTGCATGACCCCCAAAAGACTCCTCATGCCTCTGTGTCCCTGGGCCTAAGCAAACTGCTAAGCTTTGTGTCCCTGTAGGTCAGCTTGCGTATTGCATAAATTACAGCTCGGGCTCTGGCTGTCAGTCCTCCTTCTGCCCCTGTGTAAAGGGTCCAATAAGCGGACACCCACTTTTTAATATAAAATTTATTTTTCCTTTAAGGGAAAAGTTATTTTAGAATTTATATTAGTCTATAATATTAGCTTTAAACATTTCTCCAATAGTTTCAGTTATTTTTTCTTATTTAATATTTTTATCTACTCTGAAACCCTGCAGCTTACCTCACATTTATTCACACAGTTTCCTTGTCCTACAAAGTTGATATAAGAGCCATTAATTCTTTAATGACCTCCAAAGGTCTACGAGGAAATCTGTATTTTACCAATAGAACAAATTTATATTATGTGCGCTTTAAGATCAGTATCGGACAAATGAATTTTCTGACAAGAAAACTATCCTTAATACCTACACAGAAATACCAGAGTATCATTAAACTGTAAGAGTATTTCATAACATTCCAAATACATCCAGTGTCTCTAAAATTGATGTTATTTGAAATTTTGTTTTATAATAAAAAGCAAAAGACAGAGAATATGAACTTACATACCAACATATAGATATAAAAATTTTCATCTCAGAACCCCAGTGTTTTCATTCATTCAGCAAATATTTTCAAACACCTTCTTTGTTCCAGAAACCTCTAGGTGTTATATATAGTTTGTAAAACAAAGCAAACAAAAATTCCTGCCTTCATGAAGCTCATCTTCTAATGAGAGGAGATAGACCAGGAACATAATGATAAGCAAATTTTATAATATTTATGGATGAATAAGTGCTGTGGAAAAACAAAACAAATAAGGGAAGTGAAGAGAACTGACAGGAAAATTTCAATTTAAATAAAATGGTTTGTCATCATTGAAAGAGTAGCATTTTCTGCGGAAAGGCTTCATTCGCATTGTAAACTTAACAGTAGTCAAGAAATCCGACTGGGAGAACATGAGTGAGAGTCATTCCATTTGAATGAAGCGAGACCTGGGCTGTTCCACAGTGGCCCTGACTTCTTTTGAAGCTTTTATGTTAAGAAATAGATAATTAATAACAGCAGCAGGAGACACAATATAAAATGTTTATAATCTGTTTTACTATTTTCAAATAATTACTTTATAAAAATATTAAACAATCGAATATAAACAAATACATAAAGCAAACAAAAAAAACTGAAACCAAAGAAATTATTTTCGATATGGATCAAACAGGCCACAAAAATGAGCAAACAACAAAAATGAATGCACCCAGACTTGCCCGAACACACACATGCACACACACGCACTTAGAGTAAGGCTACAACTGACCTTACTACTTTGACATGCAGTTAATAAAAACTCTGATTTTGATTACAGACTGAGAGGAAAGTATTGGAATGGTTTGGTCATTAACTTTACCCCATAGTAAGCTTACACTGTTTTGTTCAGATTTTCTAACCATTTGTGGGGAATTACATGTGGCCACTGAATTAAAAAAAATGAAAATTTGTGTTGTTCCAGTAAAATATGGATCAGAAAAAAATCATTTCTACATGATTCTAGTAAAGACTAATATTTCACTTAAAACATTTCATGAATATTTAATTTTCAACATTGACACGTGTTCATTTCTTAGCAAGTTCTAAGGCAAAAAGAATATTTTTTCTTCTAAAAGAAAAGAAAATTAGCCTCATTTCACACATTTCAAACTCTGAATCCTTTTTTTGTTAAGTCCCCCATCCATAACCTCTCCAGCTGACACCTTCTCCGTAGGAAATAGTACATTGAGTTCTGTTTGAATACCATATATTGAGGGAACATGTAAGCGTCCTCATTATTCATGAATCAGACAGCATCCCAAGTGTGCCCAGCATTAAACTGCTTTTGAACCATCTATAATCTCTGGAAATGTCTCCTTCCAAAATGCATTTTGCAGAGAAACTCAATTTGAATTCTTCATTTTCTCCAGCAACACACAGAAGTCTAAAGATAGGTTTGAAGGTCACTTTGACATTGTTCCTTTAAGTAAAACTTTGCTCTATTTATGGAACAGAAGCCAGGAATGTCCTGCATGTCGCAGCATAAGATTATAAAATGCCTGCTTGGTCGTTTTTTGAATAATAATGCAGTGAACTCACCCTTTGGTTAAAAATAGATGCTTGTTCTTTCTAAAACAGAAACAACCTGCAGCCTTGAAAGAGACAAGCAGAAAGCCATGAAATGAGTCATCAGCTGTGTTTGGTTACAGCAGGTTTATCTGTGACTGTGTGTGAAAAACCACACACAAGAAGTCAGCAAAAGTGCAGCCAATTGCTGAGAGCTGATCATGCTGGTTATTCTTGGAGGAGCCTGGGGTTTGTAGGGAGCACCGACAGTTGCCAATTACTGCCTCTACTCGGCAAAATGAATGGGTCTGAAGGGTTATCTTGAAGGTGTTCTCAGCAAGAACTCTATTTAAACTGCTGACACCAGTAATTGTGTCTAGCTCATCCAATCCTGAGTTTGAGCCTAAATGTTTACAGTATGCAGTCATATGCACTTAACTTGGGTTTTCAGTGTCTGCAGAGTGGGTTCGATAAAGAACTTGCACTAAAATGCATGGTTTACAATGTTCTTTTGTCTAATTTCTGTTGAGTATCTTAGTAATGAAAGGGCTCTTGTTACTACGGTTGCTTCTGAAATACTTAGGTATGAATTTCTATCATCAAATCACTTCTAATCCTCATAGAAAGGCACTCTAGTGCATAATAATATCTATATATGGTTTTAAACTGGTAATTTATAGCTATTGAAATATAATAATAAACTTGCCTTCGGAAATATACCCAGTGAAAAAGATGCATTTGTTTTATTTCCATTGATTACCTTGAGGGTACACAGCAAATATGACAACATATTGTTGGTCTCTTTGCCATTACAGTGAAACCCGTCCCTCCTTGTTTGAGTTTGTTGTAGTGATTATTGCCATTAACAATGTATCAAAGAAGCTTATCATTTTTTGTTGAAACTTTCTACTTCCGATTTTTCCAAGATACAAGCAAAATTTAAGGGAAAGAATAAATAAATTACAGGCACAACATGACTGCTAAAAGAAACAGTACTTTTTAAAGTGCAGTAAGAGAAAAAATAATGAATCAGGACACAATCAGAGGAGTGGAGGACAAATGACGGGGCTCACTCTCCCCGATGAAGAAGCGCATGAAGACGTGTCTGCGCCTCGGCGGTGTCAGCCCGTCTCCCCCGGGCTTCGCCTCTGGGATCAGTGAGAGCACGAGCTGTTCCCTCCTTATCGGCTATTTTAAACTTACCATATTTTATACTGACTCTCAAAGTCCCTATTATCATTTTACAGGACGAAATCCACAGATACGTATAGTTGTTTATTTTGATGAAAAGTACTTTCATTTTATGTTCTTTTGGTTTTTAGCTGACAAAACAAGGTAAATTTAGGAAAATAATAGAACTATAAAGAGAAAATTTTAAAACAAATGGTTTCCATAAAAAAAGGATGATTTCCCTTACTTCAAGTATATTAAGTACACTAAAAAAGTAAATAATTACCATCTTCAATTCCATTAACTATCATAAACAATGCTAAACCTAAAGAACAATACTGTCGAGTTTAACATTATTTGGGTAAATATCATTCTTCTTCAATTCTTGTTGTCTATGGTTTTGTAATTAACTAAATAGAAGAAATGAAAATATATTAACATGTTTAGGGGGGTTTTTTTGCCACTAATTTAGGAATAAATTAGTTTCATACTTTAAAATAGCTCCCTTGAAGAATGAATGCTGCAGCCTACGGCTGCAAGGAAGATGTTCGCAGGGATCGTCTTTATTCACTCTGAAGACAATACAAGATGTGTTACATTTGGGTTCTTTAGGAGCTATTTAAAAACAAGTCTTAATTGCCTCTGGGATGGTGTTACTCGCCAAATCTTGCTAATGCTTCTTCTACTAGCTGAAGTCTCCCTGCCCCCATATTGCTAATGAATGACTATATTTACAAGAATCTATAAAGATACTAAGAATTTTGGTTTATTTAGGGTGAATTCACACAACAAAGCTTGTTGGTTATTTTGAACAGAAACAAGAATATGGTCTGATTAATACAGAAAGTAATGTATAAATTTCCAAGGAACCAAATATCATGTCACTTTAGCCACTCAATCATTTGAGGAAACAAAGTTTTGCATAAGAGTGAATCATATGCTTCCTTCTTTCTCAGTATTAACACTCAGTTGAGCAATTTTTTCCCGATATATTTTAAGACCAACTCCCCTTTGTCCAAGAAGTCAGAGAAGTCATTTTATACTTTGCATTTCTTACAATAACATCCATCTGCAACTGCCTCTCTCATACATTTCTGCTGGGGATGTAACATGCTACAGCCCCTCCGGAAAACAGTTTGGCAGTTTTGTAAAAAGCTAAACATACTCTTATTCTACAAGCCAACAATCACACTCTTGAGTGTTTATGTTAGAAAAAATAAAATCTTATGGGTATGAAAATCGCTATATCATGTTCATAGCTGCTTTATGTGTAACATCCCACACTGGAAAACACCCAGATGTCCTTCAAAGGGAAGATGTGGATGGATTAAAAAGCCATGAACGTCCATACAATGGAAAGCTACTCAGCAATAAAAGGAACAAATTATTGATACACAAAACAACTTGGATCAACTCAAGGACATTATGCTTAGGAAAAAAAGCCTGAAAAAATTACATAATGTGTATATAATGATTCCATTTATACTACATTCTTGAAATGACAAAGGTATATTGATGGAGAATAGATTAGGCAGAAATTGCCAAGGGTTAGGATTAGGGCAAGATGTGGCTTAAAAGAATTAGTATAAAGAAGTTTCTTTGAAGTCATAGAATAATCTGTATTCTGATTGTGCTGGTGGTTGCATGAATCTGCACATATAACAAAACTTCATATTATTACACATCATAACATACACCACACACACACACACACTGCATACACACCACACCCTACATACACACATGCACACACACAACACAACACACATACACACCACACACACACCTGAGTGCATGTAATAACTAGTGAATTCTGAAAAGGTCCGTCGTTTAGTTGATAGTTTTGTAGAAATGTCAATTTCCTGGTTGAAATGTACTATAGTTAAGTAAAATGCCACTTTCCCTGATTCTTAAATTTTTCAGAAGCACACTTCTCATTTAATCTCTATACAGCCAAGATGATATGAAAGTTTGCAACTGCTTCCTAAGCAGCAGGCGTTGCACCAGGTATTTTATGCCTCCAAAAGAAGGACAGTTTACCTATATTTTATGATTGAAGATCCTGAAACTCACCAATTGTATTTTCACGAAGTCAGGCACTTGAGCTGGGCCTACCAGACAAGCCTGGGATTTTTTTTTTTTTCCCCAAAGTCATACTGTTTTTGGTCTTTCCATTCTATTCTGTTGTCTCTTTTTTTGTCCCCAGATACTCCCGAGAGTCTTGAAACTTGATTTCCCACTCACACCGCTTCAGTTTTTCCTGCTGTCCTTCTCCGTCCTCTGAGAGGACTCTGCTGGAACACGCTCAGAGCTCTTTCTCAAATTCGGGTCGGGCTCAAGCACGCTGGAGCTGCTCTCCTCCAGTCGTTGTCAGCAGAGTTGTAAAATCAGGGCCAGCCGGTTCGCAGAAATGCGCCGCCCTGCTGGATCTGAAAACGGCCCTGGTCCCCTGACATCAACTGGCCACACTCCCACCCGTGAGCACAGACGCTCCCCGGTGCACAGTTGGTGAGATAGGCAGAATCTCATCCACATTAAGTTCTGTGTGTAATTCTATGGCAAAAAAGTGAAATTCCCATTGCTCAAAATCCTTAAAAAGAAGGCAATTCTGTTACTAATTCTGCTTAAATTATTTTGAGAACAACAGAGATGAGGTAATCTAAGAGTTGTAGCTTGAAAAGTCCCTTTTGAAACATTGATTCAGTTTTCTAACCTTGAAGATAACTTTCAGAGTTTATACTTTATACTTTACTAAGGCTATTACATACATTTTTATTACAACATGTATTTAAGATGAATTTTGGAGCAAATTAAAATTTTTTGGACTCAAGAGCAAGTCAAAAATTATGTTTCAGGGGCCAACCTGGTGGCGCAGAGGTTAAGTTTGCATGTTCTGCTTCGGTGGCTTGGGGTTCACCGGTCCGGATCCCGGGTGCGGACATGGCACCTTGGCAAGCCATGCTGAGGTAGGCATCCCGCATATAAAGTAGAAGAAGATGGGCATGGATGTTAGCTCAGGGCCAGTCTTCCTCAGCAAAAAGAGGAGGATTGGCAGCAGATGTTAGCTCAGAGCTAGTCTTCCTCAAAAAAAATAAAAATTATATTGCAAACCCAGGATAGTGGTATACTAATTAAGAACAACATTTTTGATCCGGATTAACATGGGTTCAAATTCTTGCTCTGCCGTGTACTAATGTTTTCCCTGACAAATTACGTAATCTCTTTTATTTCTTAATTCCATCAAGTTCCTAAAATGCTAAGAGAATGCACATTTTACGTGCACTGGATGTTAGGTTGTGATGAATACGATCATTATCGAAGAGCAGTTATCACAAATTGGTGAGAAAATTGATCTTTAAAAAAATGTCAAGTTGTTCAAAACAGTTGATGAACTATAATCTTCTATATTAGTCATTCAAACACAAGGCATTTAAAGAATATTAATCTATGTGTGGTGTAAATGAAGCAGACAAGCCACATAAAAGAAATTGGAGAATATAAAAATTGTGATACTGTGGGACGTGTAGTAAAATATTTTTTACAGCATATTTAAACTAAATGCTGATGTTGAAAGAAAAAACTGAATTATTCCAAAAATGTGTTATAAACTTTAAACTAATGTTTTTAAAAAGGTGTGGCAATTTACATGTGGAAATCTTAGTTCTTCCCAGAATTTTGTATTCATCTCTTGATAGAATTGTTAAAAAGAAGTTACCAAAATAGTCAGCTAGGTCCAAATTAAAAAGAAAAACCTGTGGACGTATAAGATCAAACTCTACTAAACGCAAATTGTATTTGATGTAACATTGACAATATTTGGTATTTAATTTAAAAAACAATTTAGCTATTGATGAATGAAAGAATTTTAGGCATGCTCACTATTTATTTAGTTTTTAATAAAGCCAAATGTTTATTCAAACTTGCTAGTAGAGATTGCTAAATGTGTGTCATTGGTTTAATCATTGATTGCTTTTGAGGAATGTTTGATTCAGGAAGCAGGGTGGTTCTCTCAGGTGCGTCTTGTTACCAGCAGGCTAGTCTCCCTCTAGTCTGCGATGCTGTCCTTCCAGGGCTGGCCGGGCACAGATGGGGACTTTCAGAGCCCTGTGTGATTCCCCCACGCCAGAGAAGTAGTGAACAGAAGACCAAGACCAGGAAATAGAACAGATTTAGCAAATTAAGAAAACTGCATGCTGCCCTCCCTGGCCTAAATGTAGACTAAGGAGCCCTCGCAACAGAGGCCTGGAAGTGAAACGAAGCCACATCCTACCAACCATTCCACTGACAGAAAAGAAGCAGAAACATTTAAAAGGAAAGATTATATAATAGATTAATAACCGAAAACGATGTGGTAGAAAGTCAGCATGATATGCAAACACTTCATAAAGCCCTGGGTGAAGAAAGGAAACTAAGCAGATGGTCAGAGTTTCTGTTCTCGCTGGATCATGGATGATCTTCCCCTTCTGCTTTCTCTTTCCTTTCTTATTGCTCTTTAATCAGTCATTTTGGGGGCATGTTTTGTGTTTCATCTTTTATTTCATTTATCTTATTGGACCAAAGTACTGTTTTCTTTATTATTTGCTGTGAGTTTTTTTGTTTTGACCATATACTAATATTGGTGTTGTCGAGGCAGGAAAATAAAAACACAGTTTCCTCTATATAGCTGAGAACTTGGGTTTCACCGTCATCCTATCTCTGTGTAAAACCAGCTGGTTACTGTGGCCCACTCACATAAATACCTCTCAGACTCAGTTGTCTCATCTGCAAAAATAAGACAATAATACAAACTATAGTAGTCTGCTCAGGCTGCTGTAAGAAAACACCACAGACTGGGGGAACCTAAACAACCAAAATGTGTTTTCTCACAGTTTTGGAGGCTGGAAGTCCAAGATCAAGGTGTTGCCAGGTTGGTTTCTCTTGAGGCCTTTCTATTGGCTTGCAGATGGTTGCCCTCTGGCTGTGTCCTCACATGCTTTTTCTTTGTATGTGCACAGTGCTGGTATCTCTTGCTCTTCTTATAAGAACACGAGTCCTGGGGCCGGGCCTGTGTCTGTGTGGTTAAGTTCGCGCTTGCTTTGGTGGCCCAGGGTTTTGCTGGTTTGGATCCTGGGTGTGGACATGGCACCGGTCATCAAGCCACACTGAGGCAGCGTCCCATATGCCACAACGAGAAGGAACCACAACTAAAATATATAACTATGTGCTTAGGGGATTTGGGGATAAAAAGGAGAAAAAAAAAAAAAAAAGAACACGAGTCCTGTTGGATCAGGGCTGCATCCATAGAACCTCATGCAACATTTATATAGATGTAGCATAAATCCAAATTTCTTAGAATTCTTAGAAAAATTATATGGAGTGTATCTATGGAATCGGGGCTATTCAAGAACAAGTTCTTTGTTCAGATTAAAAAGAGCATTGAACATATGTTTGAGTACCTGTTTCCAATTCTTTTGTGTATGTACCTGGAGGGGAAATTTCAGGGTCATGTGGTAACTATAACCTTTTGAAGAACTAGCAAACCCTTCACCGTGGTTCAACCATCACGCATTCCCACCAGATATTTCTTTTTAATAACAGCTGAAAGAACTTCAGAACGTTATTGAAAGATTGAGTCAACCGAATATGAAGGAGTGTGAAAAGCTAATAATAAATGAAGTTGATGATCATTATCTCAAATGTAACTCAGAGAATATAGACTTAAATTGCACAATTTAAATGCACTTAGATTATATCCATCTATTTATCTTCTATCATCAATTTATCTGTCCACTATACACACTATTTTTAAAGTTTTAATGAGAAATTTGCTTCAATACATAAAATAAAATCTGTATTACTAGAAACTTGTGTCATAACATAATAATACTGAGAAGATTCCTAGAACTTAACCAAAAGGCATAGTAAGCAACTGATACTGTTTTTGTCAAATCTTCTAAGGCAAACAAGTAGAAAATGCTTCCAATCTGAACAAAGAACTTGTTCTTGAATAGCCCAGATTCCATAGATACACTCCATATAATTTTTCTAAGAATTCTAAGAAATTTGGATTTATGTTGCATCTATATAAATGTCATCGTTTAGTTTAGATAGCAAGTTTTCCTAAAAACATTGTACCAACAGTTCACTTTTTCTCTAAAAATAGTTTTTAGTAAACTATGAAGTATAACTTTAAAAAAAACCATTGATAAACACATTTTTTCTAAAATATATACAAACTGCTAATGAAATTTTATTCTTTCTTACTCATAATCTGATGTCTGCTCATTTTTTCCTTTAATGTAAGTGGAATTATGAAATATTTTCCAAATATAAGACTGTATACTGAGTAATTAGTCTGCTCAAACTGGTGGTCAACTCAGGAAAACAAATTCTGTCAACACAATCTGTATATTAACACAGAGGATATTTATGGTTTAACACAAATGTGTCCAAATGAAATAATTTAAGTAGATAGATCTTGGCCAACCATGGAGAGCTAAACAACCTTTTGGAACATGTTTAGAAAGCAATTAAAAGATAAATTCGACAAAGATTATAGAAAATTAATCACGGATAAGCAACAGAATCATGTGCATTAATTTCTTTTACAAAAGTGTGCAATTTGACCTGAATCTGAAAGCATGAAAGACAAAGGAAACAGGCGTGGTAGGAAGAACAATGGCTCATGCAAATTGTCCACATCCTAATCTCCCACACTGAGCCTGTGAATATGTTACCTTACATGACAAAAGGGACTTTGCAAATGTGATTGGGTTAAGGACTTTGATTAACCTGGAATATCTGGATGCACCCAGTCTAATTACCAGAGGTCCTTAAAGGAGGAAAAGAGAAGTAGGAGAGAAGAGAGTCAGAGTGATGCAGTGTGAGAAGAGCTTGACCTACCTTTGCCAGTTTTGAAAACAGAGAAGGGGGCCACAAGCCAAAGAATGTGGTGGCTTCTAGAAGCTAGAAAAGTCAAGGAAACATAGCCTCCCCTAGAAGCTCCAGAAAGGAGTGGAGGAACGCTGACACCTTTATTTTAGCCTAGTGAAACCCATGTCAACCTTCTGATGTACAGAATTGTAAGATAATGCATTTGTATTGTTTAAGCTACTGAGTGTGTAGTAATTTCTTACAGAACCAATAGAAAACCAGTCACCATAAACAGTGGACAGTGACTCCTGAGGGCACATTCTGAGTCAGGCGTTCTTTGAGGCATGGTATTCATCACTCAACTGCTTTATTTTCATAACAACACCACCATAAAAATAAGGACATTCATGCGTCCAAGAAACCTCAAACCAGAGAAACCTCTTTTGTAAAGAAAAATGATCAAAAATACAATAAATTGTGCAAAATTGCATCCATAATTACTTTGTGCTAAAGTTGAAAACCTCAACAAAATGGATGATTTTCTAAACAAATACATAATTTTATTTATTACACAGAGAAGTCAATGAATCAATAACTAAGAATAACATTGAGGAACTTATAAAAATGTTTATTGTCATTGATGAATTATTTAACTTCTCACAGAACAAATTAATTGATATTTTATAAATTGCTCCAGGTCACAAGAGATAAGAAGCTACATAAATCACAATTTGAAAAAATGGATATGCAATCCAGAATAATTAACACAGAAATAGAAGCATGATTTAACAATTTATTCACTTTCAAAAAAAAGTATAGAGACATTCAATATAAGGGCAATACTAAGACAGTAATATCAGTAAGTTAAATAAAAACATTTTATGTTCAAGCAGTTTAACTAACTTTATTCGATAAAGTCAACATGAATTCCTATTCAAAAACATTAAGGAAAATTAACAAAGGATATTTCTTTTTGAAAATAAATTTACTTTTGGCAAAGGAAATTATGGTAAATGATGAAATATCAGTAGACTATCTATTTAAATTAGCAACCAGGGTATCTGTTGTCATCATTTTTACGATTATTTTTGAAACTATGTTTCATGCATTTAGAATGAAATAGAAATGCAAGAACCAAAGTGGAGGAAGATTAAAAGGCCGTTATTTTATACAATGTGCGTATACACCAAAATCCCAAGGAAATAAATTGAAAAACTTTCTATTAAAAAAAGTTAAAATATTGTAAGATTCTATTAATCTATTGAATACACAGATTAATTCAATCCTAATAATTAGCCCATGGAGACTCTCCTACTGTTCAGTAACATGGATCCTAACATTTAATGATGATGCTTGAGAAATGCAACAGAGAGATATCAAAGAAAGATGAGATAAATTTTATAGAATATTATAAAATAAATCTCATTTGCATTCTTGCTATGTTGACGGGTACAAGTCAAGGCACTGTCCTACATGATGACTCCCTGTTTTTCATTAGAAAGCTCAAATATTAAGCTTTCTATTTAAAAACTGGATTTTGACAAGCCGTATGTTAGGGACTGAATGTTGATATCTCTCAAAAGTTCTATGTTGAAACTCTAGCCATCACTGTGACGGAATTTGGAGGTAGGGCCTTTGGAAGGTAATTAAGTTTAGATGAAGGCGTGAGGGTGGGGCCCTCGATATGGGCGGAGTGCCCTTATAGGAAGAGTTGACAGGAGAGCTCTTTCTCTTCCCAGGAGCACACATTGAGAAAGGACCTGGTGAGCAACAGCTGGAAGGCCGCTGTCTGCCAGTCAGGACGTGGACCCTCACTGGGCCCTGACTCTGCCAGCCCCTTGCTCTAGAGCCCCCCAGCCTTGAGAACTGTAAGAAGGAAATTTCTGTTATTTAAGTCACCCCGTCTTCGGTATTTGTTACAGAAGCCTGAGCAGAGGAAGACACTACAGCTTGTACAATCTCCTTCTCGGAACCTCTCTTGGAAGATGTGTTCCCAGCCTCTTCACAGCTCAGTCATCTTTGTAGGTTAGCTCTTTTAGTCAGTAATTTTTTATCAGTTTCTTGAAATTTTCTTAAACAACGGAATACAGCAAGAATATGACCTGCACAGCACACTCCCTGCTGGTACCAGGACTCTTCCTATCTCCAACCCAGGTTGCAGAGTGTTTTATTTTGGGTGCTGGGTTGTACTACCATGAGATCTTCTTAGATCATTTTGATAGACTGTGGGAATTTTAGTCATCTAAAGCTTTTTGCAAGAAAAGGATGAGAAATTCTCTTTCACCTCAACAAAAAAAGCACAATTCACATAATGCAGTGTGAGCAGCCCAGTTTTCTGACTGGAGAGACCCAGGGCTTCTGAGTTCGTAAAAATTAAGAGAGTAAATAGCTTTTCCTTTTCATCTCTCAGATTGTCAGGCAACGTTGTGGACCATGAGCCAGACCCCAATCTCTACCAGAACTGATATTTGCATTTTAGCCGGAGCTCTCCGATGGGAGGGTACAAAAAAATTCACAAGTTTAAACTAGAAAATATTCCCGTTTTCAATGATATTACATTATAACTGAAACTCACTTAATACTTGCAAAAAGAAATCTTATAGTAAAAGATTTAAAGTAAATATTAACAAACGTTTGTTTTGTAGAGGTTTTCATGTTTAGAGCATTCTTTAAACCAGGGTGGAAGACTGGCATCCTCAGGTGAAATTTCTTCCACTGCTTGTTTTTGCAAATAAAGTTTTATTAGAATACAACCTCACAAATTTTGTCATATCCTGTTGTCTATGGCAGCTTTCCTGCTGCAGCGGCAGAGTCACCTAGTTGCTACAGAGACTACATGGCCTCAAAGCCAAAAATATTTCCTATTGGGCCCTTTGCAGAGAAAATCTATGCTGACCCCTAATCCAAGCAATACCTGATATTGAATTCAATGATCTTAGAAAAGGTAATGTAATTGCTTTCACATATTTATTTAAAATGAAATACAACACAGCAGATGAACACTCCAAATGCTTGTCAAATGATATTTGATAAAACAATCTTATCTTTTTACTGTTATTGGTAAAAAGCAGAGTTGTCATTAAATGTGCAGCACTGAGAAATTGCATCACCAGCCTGGTGCCATTTTGTTAATGTCTGTCGGAAATAGGTGACAAAATAACCAGATAATTATCTCCTGTTTCTTTTTTAAATTAATTAGGAAAAAAAATTTTTAGTGTTCATGTAACCTTTCAAGTGTGAATAAAAAGTGTTGATGTTTAAGAATCCTAAATCTTTATAATTTCTTTACATTATAAATAAGACAAATGAGGACAAATATTGGTTTGAAAGAAGTTTGGAGGCACTAATGAAACCAAGTTTCAATAAAAACTTTACAGAGCAGTTGAATAGCCCTGGAAGATTTTAGCTTAAAAGCCCACAATAGGGATGGGTTATCTTTTTGTATTTATTGTTCTTGTACTTGATTGCTTAGAATATTTGTATAAAAATGAATGTTTTGCTTCTTAGTTCATCTGCTTCTACTAAAGTCACATTTGTATGATTATGATACCCTGACTGGTTACTGTGGAAATTATAATAATATTAGGAACTGACTATGACTTCCAAATGAGACAAGCTGCAGGACCAGGCTAAATATATAAGCTATGAAAAAATGTGTTTTCATGCAAAGTCTTGGGCCTTATTAAAGAACAAAGGGAAAAGGACACAGGGAAATGGGAAGACACAAATACAAATAATGAGCAATTATATTCTGCCTACAAAATTCCCCCTGCAGTTTCAGTCAATGCCCCTGCTTCTGTTTTCTGTCCTCAAGAATTGTGCCAGTTCTGATAAATAGATCCAGCATGATCCAGAACAGCTGTGCCTGCTTTCCTGTGATTGATTAATTCATTCTTCCTCTTTTTAAGTTTAGTCTTTCATGGTGTTTTTCAAACACTGTACATTAGTTTTTATTTCTAGTGCAAGCTTGCAATGCTTTTCGAGAGAATGATTTCCAGAGAGAAGATTTACTCTAGGTTCTGGAGTCCCAAATGAATAAGGAGTGCCATTTTTGAACAAAAGCTCCAGAAGAGGAAGAGCTATGCATGGCGCATATCAGAAGGAGCTGTGCACTTGTGTGATCCTAAGCAGGTCTCTAAACCTCAGTCATACTCTCTGTACAATGGGCACACACATATTACCTACCCCATGGAGCTGTTGGGGGATTAAGTGAGATAATACACAGATAAAATGGTTAGGACAGTGTCCAGCATGTGGGGAGTACTCAGCAAATATTAATTATAGGACTAACCTGGGAAGCTATATGCTTATTCAAATAATGAGCAACCACCAAAATATTTGGGTAACGCCTTTTCTAGATTAGATAAAGAAATAGAAAAGGGTGTCCCCTTACGATTACAAGCACGGAAGATTATCATGTTACTTTGACCTCTACTTTTCTCTGCGGTGTTGATGCTGAGTTGCTAGGGGTTATTGCCAGAAATCAAATCCACATTGGAAGATACTTGCTGAGCATGCACACCAGAATCCTCACAGTGGATTCCCCGTCATGGCAATGGTGAGGCTAGGACTACACATAAAGCTGACTCCGTGAGTGGCCCAGAGAGGCGCTGAGAGGAGAACTGGCCATCAGTCGTGTGATGTTGTGGGCCCAGGCACCTCCCCGATACGAGGGAGTGAACTGAGAGAAGACCTTGTGTTATGTAGGTCTCCACCAAACGGAGCCCCTGGAATTAGGTCTAGTAAAACTAATCTCATCTTATTTGCACACCCAAAATGAATAGTCCCAGAAAATATGACGTACATTGATAAAATATTCTTAACTGAAACTGATCTGCATTGAATTTGCACCACCTGTGAATGGACAAGCATGACCCTTTAATTACTATAGCCACCGTCAGGACTGCGACCCTCAGAGTCGTAGTCCACACAGCCACCAGCTATTATCCAAAAGACACAATCTAGCTAGGCCGTGTCCAAACTCAAGACCTTTGTTGTTTTCACAAACAGGATAAAGCTATGGCTTCATAGCATCCATACAAGGCTCTGTTCATCCTGGCCTTGCCATCCTCTCCAGCCTCAGCCCTCATGCCTTTCCCTGCACCCGCACTCTAGGAGGCTCTTCCTCTGAGAATCCTAGAGCTTGGAACACTGAGCTGAACTTAGCCGATATGAGTTATGTCAGATTTATTTTTATTTCAAGGCAGACAGTCTGTCTCCTTGTTAGATTCCATTCCATAAACATTTATTCAATAAATGCGTTTCAGTTTTCTTATTATTCTCATAGTCAGGAGATATTTCCTAATGATTTATCTAAATCTTTCTATCTAAAAATCTTCCATCAAAAATTCAAATGCTTTTCTGACAACCTGTCTCTTAAGAAAATGGAGAATTAAATCAAGAGACGTTGCACATATGCCTTCACATACTGAGAGTTGTTAAAGTGAGAACTATGTTTTTGTCTTTTTTAACCATTCACAGCATCTATCATAGAAATTTGCATATTAATAGATGTTAAATTTATTTTTGAATAGTGAGAGTGAGTGAGAATCCCTTTAGACTATTTTTCTGCACTGATGTAAACAAGACATAGAGACTGAGATCCGTATCTATTAAAATAGATGGTAATCATCACTTTGTAAGAAAATGTACAAAATAAATGGAAAAAATATTCACATATATCCCAGTGTGTCAGAACATTACTACTATAAGTGAGTGTGGAAAGCTTGATAAATATTTCCATTTATTCTGTTGAGGGTTTGGGCATCCTTGTGTTATTATTTCTCTGGGGAACAACAGTAAAACGGGCAGCTGCTACTCATATAGGATACTTATAAGAGCTTTCCCACAACTATTATACAAGTTGCTACATAATTGGACTTTTGGATGAGGTGACAATTACTTCCAAGTCTTCTGTCAGTTTTCTCTAGGGTGTTATTCCAAATACTGTATCTAACAACTGGGACCATAAGTGCCAACCAATCAGAGCACACACCTACCCACTCAGAACAGACACGAGCCATAAACAACCAGTGTAGCAATGTGGATTGAATCAGCCCCAGCTATGCTCGGATTCTCATTAAAGGAAGAAACCATTTACCTTTAGAGCACGAGGCGAAGGCTTCAAAATATACCTTTCTAAACATAAAGGAAAGAAAATTCACCCTTGACTTTCTTCTCTTATTTTCTTTTTTCTTCAAGTTCAATAATCCTTGAAGAGCCATTGTCAATCGCGGATATTATATGACAGTCTTTCTTCTCTTCTCCATGAACTAATAACATATCCTTTTTTCAAGGCTCTGCTCACAGTTGAGAAGAAAATCATTTGAAATATTTTTAATGGACAATAATGATTTATAGTGTTCCCGTTTCCCTTTCCCCAAACATGCTCAGATTTTCACAAGGATCTTGTAGAGACATATTGAGAACCCTACTCCAAAGAAACCTTGGTAATTTCAGATAGAGTGGCAGCTGTAAGAGAAAGAAATATTCCAACATCCACTGGCCCTCATGGTGCTGAAGGCCCACTTATGCCTTCTTTTCGTAAAGAAGAAACGGACTTCTAGTTTATTGTACGTTCATATGCATATGATACTTAGTCAATTATAACTTCTATTAATGGTGACTCAAAACCTCAGGTCAGGAACAGGCCAACTGACTTTGAATCTTTCCATCGTGTTCTCATAGGAGGTTTCTAAGAATAACCGAAGATTATAATCTATGGAAACAGCACTACTCAATTTAGTTGAACATTTCCAGTTTTATTCATAAAGTTCTTTTTTTCTTTTTTTGGTTCAGAATAAGAACTGTAGGACTAGGCCTGTTAAGCTTATTTTATCACTTTTAATGCAAAGATTATTACTGTAATTTACATATCTCTGTAAGAGCCAGAAGCTTCCTGCTGTGACTTTTTCCACCAATGTGCTACAAATTAACAACCCAGCTACATTAAAGCAAATGAAAAAAAGTTGATCCTTTGCAATATAAGGAAAATTATCTGCCCATGAGACTGTATAATTCCCTCAACGAGATTCCCAGAAACAAGAAAACAAAATTTTTGTGTAAACTAAATAATGTTTTAGTGCCATGTTAGACAGTAATATAAATCTTAAGAAAATGTAGTAAAATCAATAGTGCTCACCAAAAATGAAAGCATTAACTTTGAAGCTGTGAACCATGCTAAAGTCACAAGAGAAAAAATGTGCACTGATAAAATTTTCAAGAATCACTGAGGCCTTCATCATGTAGAAATATCGAAGCAAGTATGAATTTTCTTCCTTATTTCCCATTGGTATCAAAGCATCAACTTTTGGTAAACAACTAATCCAATGCTTCAACAAAGAATTCCCACAAGGAAACAGCACATCTGGAAATTGGGTTAAGATAGCCTTAGTAAAAATTTGCCAGTGAAACAATGAACAGTTTTTATGCCTTACATCTTTATGGGACTCCTCAGAGTACCTCAGGGACTCTTCTGCCAATGTCCCTCACAGGCTTTACCAGGATAATGAAAAAATCACTTCAAGAGTCTCTCAAGATGGATCAGTCGCCCAATGACCTGCGTTTACTCCAAATACTGTTACATCATTCATCTTGTTCCTGTATCTTCACTGATTTGTCTGAGCTCAGTCCGTATTATGCCACAAATTTCCCTTCCATCTGCTTCCTTTTGAAGTCAAGGTCACTTAGGTAATTTTAGGACATAGGATAAAGCATGGTCAGTAAATTGATGATTTAGTAATATAAATGATAGAATGTGCAGTAGTTGAAAGAATATACTGTAACTAATATTTCAACAACTTCTGGTTTCAGATGTTCACTAGGAGATATTAGTTAGGAGACCATAGTTTTATTTTAATTCTTATTCTGTGTTTAAAAAAACAATTGTAGAAACATAATAGGTAAAGTTGGTGATAAATTCACAGAAATTCTGTTATCCTACATTGACACAGTAGACTGTCCAAAAAACAGAAGATGCATCCTGTCTGGACTGAGATCAGCAGTTATTTTCATAGTACCTACTGTTGTTCAGATCCCGGGCTAAGCCTTGGAAAACAAAGATGAAATATATCTTTTCCCTGAAGGATTTCAGTTTCCCTCACGAGAAATCGTTTTGGTACTTTCAAATTCCTTTTATATTGAGAGATGTTAATTACATATTTGTAAAGATGTCTTTTAAGAATATATTGTATTGCTATTACTGTTAATAAAAGTAAACCACACAATAAAATCTCAAACAACATGAAAGTGTGTAAAGCAAAGAATAACATAACCCAATCTCCTGCAGTCTTCCCTTGGACTTCCTGCAGGGAACTATGGGTAATGTTTCCTTGCATGGATCTTTTTTCTTAAGACTATGGAATTAAATTATGTAAGCTTTTGTACAATTTTTATAGTATTTCATTGTATAGATGAGTTGTAATATATTTAACTTGTATTGGTTAAACTTTTTTACATGCAATTCAATGTACTTAAACAAAAACACATAGAAAATGTCAATAAGATTAATTTCTTTCCTCTATTATGTTGAAATTTACCAGGGCCACTAAAAATTATAAATATATTTAATTTAAGACCATTAATTCTACCTCATTTTATACTTTATATTTATTAAGTATATACTATATATTATATATAGTAAATAACATTGCACATTAACTAAAACCCATAATCTTAAAGTAGATTGTAAAGAATAATACAGAAATGAATAAAGGATTTTCATAAAGGAAAGAAAACACAGGAAAATGGTAACTAACTCTTTGCTGATCATAAAAAATCTACACTACAATGCTGGTAAATGATTTTTTAAGAGGATATTATTAAATTCTCTGCATCGGCTTTAAAAGCTTTATTTTATATCTATTATTATTTTTATTCCAAATAGTTGTGTGTGTGTGTAAATTCATAAGCTCATTCTAAAATTCCTGTGAGGATACAAAATAGCTTCACTATTCAAGCAATTGTGAATAAGAGTAAAGTCGGGGAATTAAATTACCCAGGTATCAACAATTATTATAAATTTTCAGTAATGAAAACATTGTGCTATTGGCACACAGATAAACTAACTGACCAATGGAAAGGAATAGATAATCCAGGCAAATACCGCTCATATATGATCATATAATTTATTCCAATGGGGCCAGTGGAATTCAGAGAGGACAAAGAGGGGACTTCAATAAATGATCCTGGGTCAATTAGACAGCCACATGGGCAAAAATAAAAGCTTGACGTTTACTTCATACCATTCACAAACATCAGTTGGAGGTAGAGTCATAACCTGTCATGAAAGTAAAACAATAAAGTTTCTAGAAGAAACATATAAAATATCTTTATAACTCTGGTGTATACAAAGATTAGTAACTAGGGCTCAAGAGTACTGCCCTTACAAAAAAAAAAAAAAAGACTGATAAATTGGATTCCATAACTAAACTTAGTACTTTTGTTCATCAAAACGAATCCTTAAAAGATTGAAAAGGAATATTTGTAATACGATACCCCCAAAAATTCTTGAATCCAGAAATCAATAAAAAATTAATAATATAACAATAGGGAATCGTGTTTTAAAATTAGCAAAGCACATGAACTGGCACTTATCAAAGGAGGATATATTTATGGCTGACAAACATACACAAAGGTTTTCCCATTATTACTCATCTGAGAAATGCAAATTGAAACTGCAATGTGATATCAATATGTAATCACAACACTGGCCAAACAGAAGAATGTGTAATTGCAAGTGTTAAAGATGTGGAGCAACCTTGAAGTCTTGTCCGTTGATGGTGGGAGTGTACTTTGGTCCACTACTTTGGAAAACTGTTTGGCAGCAGTTTCTAAAGTTAAATAAATGCCTACCTTATCATCCTGGAATTAAAAGCCTGGGTATATAGAGAGAAATTAGTATTGTGTACAAAAACGAAACAAAACAGAAAGTGACTATGTACCAAAATGTTCCTAGCAGCTGTATTCATAATAGCCAAAACTGAAGACAATGTAAATATCTATCAGAGTAAGATGGATACATAAAGTGTGGTATATTTATACAATGAAATATTATACAGCAATGCAAAATAAAGTAATTCTATTCACAAGAAAGTGGATTAATCTAAGAGATATAAAGTTGAATGAAAGAAGCTGGACAGGATATAATACATAGTGCATGATTCCAGTCGTATAAATTTAAAAGCAGGCAAAACCAATACATGGTAATAGATATCAGAATTGTAGTTCCTTTTGGAGATTGGGAGGGGGTCTTCTAGAGTTTTGGAAGTTATTCTCTATATCGTAAAAGTTGGTCTAGGTGTCAATCAAATGTATATACTTTACTATATTTGTTATTCCTTATTATAAAGATTTTAAATAAGAAGGCAATACTTATTCCTCAAAGGGATGAATTTCTTGATTCTTTCACATGATCTCAAAACAATGTACAGCTAAGGTATCACTTTATGTGCAAACTATATAAATGATTTTGTGAAGAATTGATCTAAAACCACAAGCAAAGGGAAATTTCACTACTTATACTTGAGTTTATGCCATTCCAGTATGGACCTAGGGCTTGTTTAAATAAGGAAAAATAAATATCTTAGGTTCTTTCCATGCTTCAAATGAACCTGGAAGATGCTCTTTGAAAAATTGATGCATATGTAGTGATAATAATGTTATTGATAACCAATTTAATTCAGACTATGATAAATCCTTATGAATAATAATGGAGAAAGATTGAATTTTGAAAATTAAATGCTCTTCCTTTACCTGCTGCAATTCACCTAATATGATTTAGTTTGAGTTATATGCCATTTATTCGTATAATAAAAGTAGGTTATTTTTAGTGAATAACTGAAAAATATGGTAATTATTCACAAAAGCTGTAAAATTCTCATTGTATGTACCTAGTAATGAATGGGTGAAAATGAGTAAATCAATGAAAGAATGGATTATTTAGAGACATTTCCTTATTAAGTTCTGGACATAGCTTTTTATCCCATAAATTGCATAGTTTAATGGCTTTGCAAGCTACATGTAAGGCACACAAATAAAATATTACATAATTATTCATTAGTTCAACAGGTATTTGTTGAATGCTTCATATATGCCAGCCATTCTTTCGGATTCTGAGGACACAACAGAAAACAAAACAAGTTTCCTGCTCTAATGAAGATTTCACAGAGCTTACACATCTTTCCATAGTTTTGAGCTCTTTCTGCAGTAAACAGGTGTTGAATCTCAAATAAGGAGAGAGAATGGAACGAGCCTTGTGTGTTCATGATATAAAGATCTATTAAACACACACATACATACACACATGCATGGGCCCACACCCACATCCTGGGTCCAGCCTCATGAACGAGTCTTCATAAGTCACATTTACTAAACAAAAGAGAAAAGAAGTTTGCCCACTGTACTTTCTCCAGAGACTGTCAGACCGTCAGCCCTACAAAAAGGATACTGTTATCACAACATTCATGCCAACTTCCCGTAAGGTTTCAAAGGATGTGATTGCATGGAGAACAACCCTGGGTATTAACTGCAAAGCCATATTTCAAGATTTATCTCAAGCCCCGCCTCATGTGCTTATTCTTGTCTACAACCACTAAACCTGCCTTTAACTGCAATTGCTCTTATGGTTCATCCCACTGTTTGGAATTCACCCTATGTACCACATGGGGAATTTAATAATGTTTCTTTTCCATACATGCTCTCTAGCCACAAATACATTCCATTGTGCCGTATTTGTTTTGTGCTTAAAATATTGGCCATGTACGTTAGGTAAAATGATGAAATGTTACTGTACTAGTTATGGTGGTAATGGTGGTGGGAAAAGTGAAAGTAATTGAAGTAGAATAAGTATTCTTCACTGTTATGAACCGAATATTTGTGTCCTTCCCATTAAGGGTGGGGCCTTTCGGAAGTGATTTGGTTTAGATGAAGTCTTGAAGGTGGGCCGCCATGATGAGATTAGTGAGTTTATGTGAAGAAGAAAGAGTCCAGAGTGCTCTCTCTGCCCTGTGAGGATCCAGGAGGAGGCCAACTGCCAGCAGGAAGAAGGCTCTTTTCACGACAGAAACTGCCATGGGCACCTGGATCTTGGACTTCCCAGCCTCCAGAACTGTGGGAAATGAATGCCTGTTGGCTAAGCCACCCAGTCTGTGGTAGTTTCTTATGGCAGCCTGAGATGACTAAGACAGTCACTAAAGAGGTGTATAGACCAGGCAGACACAAGCTAATGACTTATTTATTATCTGCTTTAACTTAAAGGTTAAAACAATCTGATATGGTGAGTGCTGTTATTTTTGCCTTTTTACAAATGAGGAAACTGAAACATGGGGAGATTAAGCAATTTGCCCACTATTTGTAACCAGATAGTCAGTGGCAGAAAATCCATCTCCCCTCAGATATATTACATCAATTGTAACATGCTGCTATCCCGTGGATTTGTGTTATGTTGCTTTTCAATTAAAAGCAGAAGCCGTTTCTAACAAATGACCTCCAAAATTCAGTTACGTATCTATTCAGCAGTGTGCAATCAAGAATACATTTGTAGATTTTATTTCTGAATAAATAGCCTTATTTTAGAAAGCAAGAAACAGCTTTAAGTGCATTATCATAGAATTAAAATAATCCATATGTCACTTATACACTGTTATACATGTGTGTAGTAAAATAGGCTTCATTCGTTCATTCTTTTATTCATTCAACATCTGTAAATAAGACCATCTAAGGACCGTAGATGGCCCTTGTGTTTAAGAAGTTCAATAACCAAACAGGAGGCCAGATTACTCATCAGACAGCATACATGTGCTGATAGAGGTAGAATGATGCAACGGTGCAGAAGAATAGATACAATAACTAAGCCTGGGAAGTTGGAGACGTTTTCAGCCAGATGTGACATTTAAATGTACACTGAACAGCAAGGATCCTTTTGCAATCAGGTGATGTCTTAACTTGAAAACTGGAGGACCTGTTCAGGTTGCCAGCTGAAAGGTCATTAAAAATAATTTTTGCTGACGCTTCACTGGATGATTTTTCTAACATAATCCAAAAGGAGATTATAGCCAGTGACACTACTGTAACAATTTATATATGTTAGACTTCTCAGTGCTTCTGCCCATAAAATTTAAGAAATAGTAATATAAGTAGTGTTGAACATTCCTGATTTAAACAATAAGTAGACTTCGTCAATGAATGCATGGATGGGTTATAACAAAAACAGTCTCATCTATTATTATAAAAAATTGTCATATACTAATGATGCTTTGATCAATTGTGTACTAATTCTAATTGTAATGATAATTAGTCAAAAGCAAAATGTTTAACCCTTAGGGGTTTATAGTCATTAAAAATTAATATCTTTAAGGATTATACTTAAACTCCTGTATGCTTGGGTAATCAATGATAGATTTTAAATGATACGCTGTATTATATTTGCATAAAATCAGATGGGGGAATTTAAGTGGAAAAATAGGAAGAAAATGTATGTTGTAAATATCCAATCTGGTAAAGAAGAGCTTATTCATGTACGTGCAAAACATGAATGATAGTAGCTAATGGAACTCTTTGATATTTAGGTTTAGTTTTCTCATTTAAAAAAGTAATAGTTTTATTTGAAGATGGCAATATTTTCAATATGCAAAAAATTGCATCTTTGCATCTGTTTAAACTTATGAGGAAAATTTTTAGATGGAAACTAAAAATAATCAAAGAAGTACATAGTTTTAAAAATTATTAGTAACACAAATAAAATATTTTAAGGTCTCATCTGAAGAATGAGGACTAGTTTATGAAATAATAGACAGAAATATCACAGTTCAGACATAATGGAAAAGAATACGTCAAATTGAGAATATGAGGCAAAAGAGAAGAAGTTTTTTGAGTAAAATACTTTAAATATAACACTGTGAGTTTTCCTTCTAAAACATGACATTTAATTTGGCATAGTTCATTTTTGATGCATCTGTTGAAACTACTGAGATGTAATCTTATTACATGAAGTCGTATATTTAGTCACGTCCACTGGGTCTGTTTTCCTAATCTTTGGTCCGTCATAGCTTACTTTGGTAAATGTCAGTAAGACTGAGATCTCAACATGCGTGCTGTATATGTGGAACCTGAATGCTGACGTTGTTTTCTGAACGTGTGTTTTGCATCGTTCAGGGGAACACACGGCGGGAATTCTGTGTCACTGTGGGTTGGAGTTGACGCATGAATTGTGGTAGACAGCAAGACAGAATTGTTTTCAATGTAATCCTCAGGGAGGCCTTCAGGAAAGGGAAAACAATGATTTTGAAGGTTCACTTCAGTGCCAGCAGGCATCGATCTTAAAGGTTATTCTATTTTACCCATACTACATATTTATTTAAATGTCTCCACGTGAAACATATGAGAGGGGTGTGTATTTGGAAACACTGGAATTTTAAAAATGTGTTTGTTAAGGCAAAAGAAGTGAAAAACAGGAAACTCTGTGCTAAATACCACTTTATTTGGCTTATTGATTTAGTATTCTTGTGTTACAAATATTTACTCCTTATTTCATTAAGAGATTGAACATCAGGTCAGAGATATTTAGCTCTATCTTAACTGGGAGCCAAAGACCCACCTGGACATCTTCTGTTGTTTCTATTTTCTACCAGATTAAATATTCCACAAATCTAGATTCATTTGGTGGGAATAGGTTTGGAGGTGAGTAAAAGGATGTTGAAAAGACGGGGAATTCACTTAAAAGTAAGCGATCAATTGAAGAAATCAATTCTCATAAATGACTGTATTCAAGAAAACAGTTCTTTAAAATTAACACGATTTCAAGAGAGCAATATAAAACTTTAGACTTACTTTTGTTTAAAATTTTCAAACGTTAAATAACCATAAGTAATAAGTATAGAAATATGAATAGCTCATTCTCTTTTTTGTTGCTGAGGAAGATTCACCTTGAGCTGACATCCATGCCAATCTTCCTCTATGTTTGAGTATGTGGGCCTCCACTACAGCATGGCCATTGACAGAGTGGTGTAGGTCCCCACCCGGGAACTGAACCCTGGGCAGCTAAAGCAGAGCATGCTGAACTTAACCACTAGGCCACTGGGACTGGCCCATAAATAGTTCATTCTTTTTTTCTTTTCTTTTTTCCTTTTTTAATGAAGTGACATTGGATTGGAACATTCTATAGCTTTCAGATATACATTGTAATATATTTCGAATTCTGTGTAGATTACATCATGTTCACCATCCCAAAACTAACTATAGTCCATCCCCTCACATGTGAGCCTAATCACTCATTTTGCCCTCCCCCCTCCCCACTTCCCCTATGGTAAGCACCAATCCAATTTCCATTGTTATGTGTTTGTTTGTCGTTGTCTTTATCTTCTACTTATGAGTGAGATCATATGGAATTTGATTTTCTCCCTCTGACTTATTTTACTTAGCATAATACCCTAAAGGTCCATCCGTGTTGTCACAAATGGCTGGATTTCATCATTTCTTATGGCTGAGTAGTATTCCATTTATGTATATATACCACATCTTCTTTATCCATTTGTCCCTTGATGGGCACCTAGGTTGCTTACAAGTCTAAGCGCTAAGTAATTTTTTCCATTGTCTGAAAATAAGGCTGGCTTAATTTAATATGCAATAATCTTATCAGAAAAGTGTGTTTAATACTTTGCATTTGTGGTAAAAGTAGCATTACTCAGATCAATGTGAATATCAAGAGACATTTGGTTTTTTATATGTTAAATGATTAACACAGTTTTATTTTGCAATCAGGTGAAACTGCTATAGAACCAGAAAATATTCATGTGTGTGTATCCTTTTCATTGCTCAGCATCTACTTTTAACTAACTGCATTATTTTAAGTAACATCTTATTAAACACTTAAGATTAAAAATTTGCTTTTTAATGGAGAATCTGCATTCATTATAAAGATACAACAAAACGTCCTAGGCAGAGGTCTTCTCCACAGAAGAAGGCTATTTTTGTACTGTACATTTAGCAATTGTAAAAATACAAATTCTAGAAATTACATCTCAAGAATGTGCAAAACAGGGGCTGGCCCCGTGGCCGAGTGGTTAAGTTCGCGCGCTCCGCTGCAGGCGGCCCAGTGTTTCCTTAGTTCGAATCCTGGGCGCGGACATGGCACTGCTCATCAGACCACGCTGAGGCAGCGTCCCACATGCCACAACTAGAAGAACCCACAATGAAGAATACACAACTATGTGCCGGGGGAGCTTTGGGGAGAAAAAGGAAAAAATAAAATCTTTAAAAAAAAAAAAAAAAAGAATGTGCAAAACAAAAGAGAGTAATGCACACCAAATCTGTGTTTAGTTCTTTTTATTACTGCTAAGTGACAAAAATTTCAGGGGTGACGTTATTATAATTCCTTTAATAATCAACAATTTGTGAATATTTAAAAAGAAGTTGAGAAAATAGTAAACAACAAATATGATCAATGAAATGAGCCCAACATTGTTCACAATTTGCTTATTCAGGGGAAATAAATACATTCATAAAGGAGATATCACATAGATCCTAGAGAATGTAGTAAGGAGAAGAAGACATTTGATATGTGTTTTTAAAGTAGATGTCAATATTATTAATAATATTATTTCCTAAACACAGAAGATACCATGATGATGATATAATGGAACAGAGAGTTTACTTTGAATTACGTTAGTTAGAACTTGATAACAGGTTATTGGTTCAGTAACATTAACATGTTACACTGCATGTAAGAATATGTCTTGTCTATAATACAGTGATATACCACAGAAAACAAATATTTTAGTGAAAAATTAGCAGATTCAACTGACAGCAAATGAATGTGAATAAAAAGTATTTGATAGTTATTATCCTGATTAAAAATAGAATCAAATCAAGTATTTATGTGATTATATTGGGATTCTAGTTGTAGATATAACGACAACATTGAAAGCACTCCTTGCCCAGTAAAATTTGTAACTTGTGCTCCATAATTACAAGTCAGAAATGTATACGCACTGTTTCTATCATATATAACATAAAATAAATATTTATGAAGTAACTATTTCATTCTACAGCGGTCTATCAACAATTTTAACCATGCCCTATTAAACATTCAGCTCTGATTCTTCAGAGCTCAAGCAATTTCAGTTCCTTTTTCACTATCTTCACGTCTCCAACTACAAGAAACGAGAATAACAGAAGAACTAAAATGAAAGGCTATGTCTAAAATTTAACACCAAGTCATTAATTGACACATCCATCCAGTATCATTTATGTTTGTGCTCTCTTTCTCTATAGCGGTCAGGTGATTATTTGACAGAGAGACAAAGCAATAATGATATTTCTATTGCTACTTTTATAATTAACTAAATTCCAGGCACTATTTGGATTGCACCAGTTTTCCATTAGTCTTCTTCTTTCTACTTCATGATCCGATCCAAGGTAACATTAGGGTGTTTTTAAAACTGCATAAATTCTAAAAATTGGGTCCTATATCTTCTACACTTTTCTCCCACTTTGCTTAGCCAATTGTTTTTTCTGGATCCGATTATAGTAAACACATTCTAAAGGGGCATCCTCCCAATAAATCATGACACCTTTCATAGAGCTCAGCAAATTGTCCACAGTCTGTGTCTTCACAGATGCTATTTCCACCTTCAGAACTGTGTTTTCTGTATGTAACAAGGTCCTTCTCTATAAATACCATGGTTTTTTTAAGAATTGTTCTTTTCTTACAGCTTCAAGTCTTATATTTATCTGCAAATCTGTATTAACAAACTTTAACCTCCAAACTGAATTTTAGCTGCACGTCTCCAACATTTTATCTGGAAATTTCATCTTGCTTATTCCATCAGTATTTAAAGTCAAACTATTCAATTCATTTTCCTCCTCTTAACACTGATCTCTTATTTCCATTAATCCATCAATTTCTCCAAACTCAAATTTAAAAAATTAAAACCATCTCTGACTACTAATCTCAAAATCCCATCAAGTATTCCTTAAAAAATGTTTCCTTCAATTCTTTACATTTCTATTGACCGCATTAACTCATGACATTTTGTTTTATTCCCAGGTTTAAAAAAAACCCTCAACCTGACATCTTCATCAAAGCATTCTTCAACAATTAATCTACAATTACATGAATATTTTTTCATAAATCTTATTTTTCTAGGTTATTCCTCTGTAACAAATATTGACAGATTTTTCCTTATTTATGGGACAAAAATCTAAACTTTTAATACTGTCATTTAACCGCTCCCCCCAAATCTGACATCAATTCACTGTACCATTACTCTCCAACTGCATTCTTTATTCACTCCAGCTAGAATGTTGACATGTTAAGCATCAAGATCTGTGCTTGTGAGAGATTGTCTTCTGGAATGAGGGAATGAGGACCTCAGTGAACTTGCTTTCCCAAAAAAAGCAATGAAAATACCGACAAAACAATAAAAACCAACCATTGCAGAACTCTGGAAATTAACCAAATTCACAGAATAGAAGGAAAGCATCTACTCAAGAGGTGCTGAACCTGAGGGAGAACAGCATGCCTGGCATTTTATCTTGGCCTTGTTCCCCTGCCCACTCACTCCTAGCTCAGGGGCGTGGTAGGAATGGAGCTCTGTTGAAAACCCTCTCCCAGAATACAGTCTGTACTTTGACAAAACAAAAAGCTTTCTGGAAAATGTCCATTCCCAGGGCTTTGTAGCTATTTGATTTAACTTGGGGCTCAGCTTTGGGAAAAAAAAAATTCCCAAGAATTACTGAAAACAGCAGCATTTTGTTGGTGGCATCACCTATGACTGTGCATGTAGTTGGGGCGGACGAGAGCCTGGCCAAAATTTAAAAGAAACCACTAAATTATCTTCTTTCTAGTTTTGCCTTTTCCAGAATGTCATATCAATGGAATTATATATTATGCAACCTTTTGAGACTGGCTTCCTTCCTTTAGAAATATGCATCTAAGATTCATTCATGCCTTTCTATGTCTTGATAACTCAGTCCTTTTTATCACTGGGTAGTATTCTATTGTATGTCATGCTGTGCTTTGTTTTAATTCAACTATTGAAGAATGTCTTGGTTGATTCCAGGCTTGGCAATTATGAATATAGCTGCTATAAACACCTATGTGTAGGATTTTGTGTGCACATACATTTTCAGATCATTTGGGTAAATATCTAGGAGTGTAAATGCTATGGTATGACTCTATTTAGCTTTGTAAAAAACTGCCAAACCATCTTCACAATAGCTGTGCCATTTTGCACCCCACCAGCAACGAATGAGTTCCTGTTGGTATACGTCCTCACCAGCAGTTGGTATTATCAGTTTTTTTGGATTTGATTCATTCTAACAGGTGTGTAGTGGTATCTTACTGTTTTTGTTTGCACTTCCCTAACGACGAATGATGTTGAGAACCTTTACACGTGCATATGTTTATATGCTATCTGTATATCTTTTTTTAGTAAGGTGTCTGTTCAAATCTTTTGCCCATTTTTAACTGGGTTGTGTGATAGACAGAATAATCGTTCTCCCCCAAGAGGTCCGTATCCAAATCCTTGGAACTATGTTACATTAAATGGCAAAAGGGACTTTTTTGATATTGTGAAGAATCTTGAGATGGGAAGATTAACGTGGATTATCTGGGTGGGCCCAATGTAATCACAAGGGACCTTCAAAGAGAGAGAAAGGAGAATCAGGGTCTGAGAAGGAGATGTGATGATGGAAGCAAGGGTGAGAGTGACCTGGGAGCAGGATCAGCCTCTAGAAAGAGGAAAAGATGAGGAAACAGATTCTCCCCTGGAGCCTCCAAAGGAATGCATCCCTGCTGGCCGTCTTTGGACTGACGTCTTCCAGAACTGTAAGATAATACATGGTTCTGCTTAAGCCACTAAGTTTGAGGCGATTGGTTACCAAAGAGCAGAAGCGGGTAAATCAGCACAGGTTATTTATTTTCTTATTGCTAAGTTATGATTTCTTTGTGTCTTCATTAGATATGGATGTTGTAAATATTTTTCCTGGTCAGTGCTTTTCTTTTCATTCTCACAACAGTGGAGTTTTAATTTTAATAAAGGACAATGTGATTACTTTTTTCATGGATCCTGATACTGGTATTGTATATAAAAACTCATTATCAAACCAAATCATGTCGATTTTTTTCTTCTACAACTTTTATAGTTTTGCATTTTATTTTTGTCTATAAGACATTTTTGCATAATATTTGGGTAACATGTGAGGTATAAGCCTAAGTTCATATTTTGGCATGTGTACATCCAATTATTCCAGCATCATTTGGTGAAAACGCTTTCCTTTCTCCTTTGAATTGCTTTCGTACCTTCATCAAAAATCCGTGGTCTGTATTGCTGTGTGTCTACTTCTGCGCTCTCTATTCTGTTCCATTGACCTGTGTGTCTATTCCTTCACCAACATGATGCTGTCTTGATTACCATAGCTTTACAGTAAATCTCAAAATAGAGCCAAGTGAGTCGTTTAACTTTCTTCTTCTGTATATTGTGTTGGCTATGTGAAGACCTTTCCCATTCTATATAACTTTAAGAATTAATTTGTTAGTATCAACATAGTAGCTTGCTGAAATTTTGACAAGGGTTTTGTTGAATTTCTATATCAAGTTGAGAAGAACTGACATCTTGATATTGATTATGAATGCAGAATATCTCTCTGCTTATTTAGATTTTTGATTTATCATTGTTGTAGTTTAATGCATACAGATCCTGGACAATATTTTGTTAAATTTATACCTAAATATTTCATTTTGGCATGTGCTATTATAAATAATACTTTTTTGTTAAAATTCCAATAGTTTATTACTAGGCTATAGGAAGGCTACTGACCTTTGAATATTGACCTTGTTAGATACAAGCTTGCAATACTTGCTTATTAGTTCTAGGAGGTTTTATGTGGATTCTTTGGTGTTGTCTACATAGACAATCATGTCGTCCATGTATGAAGACAGTTTTAATTCTTCTTTTCCAGTCTGTGTCTATTTTATTTCTCTTTCATACTGCACTAGCAAGGACCTGTTTTATGATGTTGAAATGGAGTGGTGAGAGAGGACATTCTCACTTTGTTCCCAATCTTAGGAGAAAAAGTGTCTGGTCTCTCACCATTATGTATAACAGGAGCTGTAGATTTTTGTAGATGTTTGTTATCAAGTCAAGGAAGATCCACTCTATTACTAGCTTGTTGGGAATTTTTATCCTGAATAGGTGTTGGATTGCATCAAGTGTTTTTTGTGAGTCAGTTGACTTGATCATATGGTATCCCTTCTTTAGCGTGGCTTACTAAGTTTAGTGATTTTTTTTAATGTTGAGCCAACCTTGCATACTTGGAATAAATCTCACTTAGTCATGTAATAAATCACAGAACAACTCCCATGAGTGTGAGATCAGTATGACCACTCCTCTTCCATTTCTATGAGTAATCTGTGTCTTCTCTCTTTTCTTCCTGTTTAACCTGTCTAGATATTTCCCAATTTTACTGACCTTTCCAAATAACCAGCTTTTGCTTTTGCTTATTTTCTCTATTGTTTTCTTGTTTCCAGTTTGTTGATTTCAGCTCTAATGTTTATTATTTCTTATCTTCTTCTTGTTGTAGGCTTCATCTGCCCTTCTTTCCCTCCATTCTTAAGGTGGAAGCTTAGGTTATTGATTTTAGATGTTTCTTCTTTTCTAATATATGCATTTAGTGCTATAAATTTCCCTCTAAGCATTGCTTTTGCTGCATCCCAGTTTTTTTTTTTAAAGATTTTATTTTTCCTTTTTCTCCCCAAAGCACCCTGGTATATAGTTGTATATTTTTAGTTGTGAGCCCTTCTAGCTGTGGCATGTGGGATGCTGCCTCAGCATGGCCTGATGAGCTGTGCCATGTCCGCACCCAGGATTCGAACCAGTGAAACCCTGGGCTGCCGAAGCTGGAGCACGCAGACTTAACCAATCGGCCACGGGGCCGGCCCCTGATGGTTTTTGATTACATATATCATTTCATTTTTGTTTAGATAAAATTATTTTTTATTTCTCTTAAGCCTTCTTTTTGACCTATGTTCTACTTAGGAAATTTTTTTTTGTACCATTTAATTTTATTCTTTCCGTTTGTTAGAACTGGTTGTTTTAGGTTATGAAATCAATAAACACCTTTTTTTGTAAATGTTCTGAAATTTCTGTGACACATGTCCTATGTGTCAAATGTATTATCAATTAATATCTTGTTAACTTGTCTGCTTAACCTGATTTTGTATTTGCATTATAAAATTACTTATTTTCTAAAATGTTTAGTTATATTTTCTAAAAAAGAAAAAGGAAATTGAGGTGTTTTACCATGACCCATTTGCCTTCCTCATCATGTTGAATTATTCACTGTGTGCTTCATATGCTTCAAAACCCTATTCTATTCCTGAAAAAAACTATGAATCATTTAAAACAAAGGAAGTGTATTTTTTGATTTCCAAATAGTTAAGGATTTTCTGACTATCTTTATATTATTGATCTCTACTTTAATTTCATTGTGATCTGACAATATACTTTGTAGGATTTCAACTTTTTAAATTTGTTAATGTGTGTTTTTATGGCCCGGTGTATGGTCTACATTGATGAATGTTCCAAGTGAGCTTGAGAATAAGGTGTATTCTGCTGCTGTTGGTTGGAGTATTCCATAAATGTCAATTAGACAAAGTTGATTGATTTGTGCAGCTCAGTTGATTTGTATCCTTATTGATTTTCTGATTGCTTGATCTATCAATTGCTGATAGAGGTGTGTTGAAGTCTCCAATTATTGTAGTAGATTTGTTTATTTCTCCTTGTAGTTCTGTCAGTTTTTGCCCTGTGTCTTTTGCTTTTCTGTTGTTAGGTGCACACATTAAAGATTGCCGTGTTTTTGAGGAATAGATTCCTTCATCACTATGTATGTCTGTCTTTATCCATGAGATTTTCCCTTCTTACTAAGTCTGCTTTCTATGAAATTAATACAGTTATTCCAGCTTTCTTTTGATTGGTATTATCTTTATCCCTCTCTTTAATTTTAACCTACCCATGCTTTTATATTTAAGGTGATTTTCACGTAGACAACATATAGCTGAGTCCATTCTTCTCAAGATTCTCAACTAATTGAAACTGTGTTTACAGAATTAAAAGAAAGTATGGCAACTATGTCTCACCAAGTAGAGAATTTCAAAAAAGACATGGAAATAATAATAATAACACAACAATAATAATAATTATTATTTTAATAAAAATAAAGGACAAAATCGAAATTTGGGAGCTGAAAAGTACAATAACTGAGATGAAAAATTTACTAGAGGGACTCAACAATATATTTGAGCTAAAAATGTAACTAGTGAACTTTAACGTAGGTGATGGAGATAATTCAGATGAGGGAACAGAAAGAACAAAGAATAAAGATAAGTGAACAGAGCTTTATAGACATGAGGGACAACATTAAGCATGCCAACATATGAATAAAGAAAGAACCAGACAAACAGAATAGTGGTAAATCAGTAGAAAAAAATATTTGAAGAAATAATAAATGTCCTAAAATTTAATGAAAATATTTAATGTAAATATACGAGAAGCTTAACAAACTCCAAGTAGAATAACCTCAAAGAGATCCCCACTTAGACACTTCTCAGTCAACCTGATGAAACTCAAAGATGAAGAGAAAACCTTGAAGACATCAAGAGAAAAATGACTTATAATGTACAAGCATCCTCTATAAGATCAACAGCTGACTCACCTGAAACCATCAAGGCCAGGAGGCAGTAGGAAAATATATTCAAGTTTTGAAAGAAAAAGATTGTCAACTAAGAATTCTATGTCTTACAAAACTATCATTCATAAATAAAGAAAAAATAAGACATCCTCAGCTAAGCAGAGATCTGATTAGCAGAGAAGTGTTTCTATATGATGATGGCATGTTCATTTTGGGGTGGTAAAACGTTCTAAAATGGATCTATTTTGATGGTTTAACAATAAACAATGCACTTACTAAAAATGATTGAATTGTGCATTTGAAAAGACTGAGTTATATGATATGCAAAATATGACTCAAAAAAGTTATTTAAATAAAACAAGGGGGAGGAGGAAAGAACTATGCTAGAAACTGAGCATACAAAGATGAGTAAGATGTGAGCCCCACCTTTACTAGCTCACAGGTTACTGAGTGTAGTGGGAGAGACAGATAGCTGGAAACCACTCCCACCACCAGCAAAAACAGAAAAGGAAACAAAATCCACCAATGGACTCCAATGGAATTTTCTGTTTGAAATACAGTTGAGTACTGGGGTTGCACATTGTCATGTTTGAGGAACTGAAAGTTCCTCTTATTTATGTTGTTGAAAACTATAGTATGAATGTGGGGGTAATGAGAAGTGAAAGTCAGTTGATAATTTTAAAACAAAAAGACATCTTTCCTTGAGTGTGCAGAATCTTTTATAACAGATCAAGATGGAAAACTTGCAGTAACGACTATAGGACATGACAATTGACTGAACTAAGATAATGGCAGGGATGACCCTAAACAATAGTGGGAAATAGGTAACACTTAAAAGATACGCTTGCTAAGAGTGACTTGATAATTACCTAAGAGTAAATTTAGGGAATTTTATCATGTTCAAATGTGTAAAGCAAGGTGATTCTGGACAAAACTATATTCGAAATAGTGCTTAGTTTTAGATTACGATTCAAGGATAAAATTTTATACAAAAAGTGTAAATATGCTGTTATCCTTTACTTTGCAGTTGAGAGCAACATACCTTTCTCTAAGTTACAACAATGGTTGAGACTGCTTAGAAGTGGAATGGTGGGTATAAACAGTGTCCCTTCTACAGAAAAACTTTTACCAATCAGCACTTAAATATAAGCTACATGAAGTTAGACATTTTTGTCTATTTTGTTTACTTCTATGTTTGCAACACTGAGAACATTGCCTATACATGGTAGGCACAAGACTTATTTTTGTTGAGTAAATGGATATGCATGAGGAGTCAGGGGAAAACCTATTACCAAGGAAGAAGTTGTTTGTCACCAAAGATATCGATGTTAACGGAATTGTTTGAACTAAGATATCACAAATTGAAAGTACATTTCCCAGGAATTTGTAATAGAGTTAACCAGAAGGGGTCAGTACCATTCTACCTTGGACCCAAATATAATGAACTAGACCTAACTAACTAGAAATTTACACTCCTTCAAGAAGAAACAAAGTGGAATTTAAGTAACTAATCAGATAAAACATCCTTATATCATTCACCAATCCTAGTGACTCCTATAATTGCAGTGGTAGTTAAGGCAAATAATTTAGTAAGACTTTATGAAGTAATGCACACATCCTATGAATAAAGCACTTGGGGAGCAACCTTGTCATTGCCTGAAGGCAACCTACTCATTTTGAATGGCAGGAGAGGGTGTGTGAAGATTTTCTAAATCTAACCTGCCTATTTTATCAACAGGTTTTATTATCACAGTCTCATGATGGTTTGCTGAGACTCGCTGTGGGCTAGAAACTAATTGCTCTCCACCATTATCTAACATAATCCAGCAACAATTTGTAAGGTTGTCGTACAGATGAAGAAACTGAGAGTTTAGGGTCATGAAGTAGAATGATATAAGCTCCAGATATGTTCAAGCAAATATAGCATTTATTCTTCAGGCTTCATAAGAGCTAAAGAATATTGCCACAAACGAAAGAAATCAGCAGGCAAAATATAGATAAAACTAAACTAAATGCAATATTGATAGCCCCATAGAAAATTAAAGATAAATTATTTATATATATATATATTTCTATGCAGCATCAATACAACTGAAATGTTGAAACATTTTCTCAACCAAAAAAAACCCCACATATTTTAAAATTCAAGAAAATAAAGCATTAGAGTCATTCTCATTCCTCTCTCTGAAGTCAGCTTTCAAAGCCCAGAAGATTTGGTGGGTCAGAACTCAAATCTTACTGTACAGAGATCTTGTGGTTTAACACATATCTACTCCGTCTGGGCCACAGAATTACCTTTAATCTCTGGGAGCACAGAGTGTGATTGGATCACTCAGCTTAAAAATGCAGGGAAGAACATAACTAAACTTAAAGGGGCGGAGTCAGGCGTAGTTGAACAAGCTATGCAGGTAGATGTGGGTGGCAGAAACAATCAAAATAAATGAAATAAAATACCAAAATAAAAGATGCAATGGTATTGGCTGGATTTATTACCTAGGTAGCAGATTTTATTTTATTTTTTCCATGTGAGGAATTAAAGCTCAACTCATATATTCTTTAAGAAAAGGCTATAGGCTATAGTCCATATTTGTTTCCAGTTGTGAATTGCAGTCAATTTTGATACTGCGTTCAGTCCACATCAGGGATTTCCTAAGGGAAAGTATTTAATAGTAATTGTCTAGATACTGCAAATGTTAATACCTTCTTAAATGAGCCCACTGAATAGTATTTGAGTTAAGTTACATAACTAGGGATCTCTTCCTAAAAATTGTGCTCTGTTTTAGGAAATTATAATACAATATATTCAAGTATAAGACCAATAACATCTGTCACTGATGAAAGACTCTCTAAGTGTGTGTCCACGTGCATGCGTGCATGTGTGTGCTTGCTTCTTAGCCTCTATGATCAGCCTACCTGTTCTGAAGAGCTGGAGCAGCCTGTGACTCCTATAAATAGAAAGCTTGCCAAAACCTCAGATTCTATTATTAGCCATTAGATAGATAACAACTAATCAGTGTTCACTATTCTAATTGCACTGCATCTGGGTTCTTCAAAGCCCCTGCAATTTTGTCTTTTAAGAGTGAAAAATGGGAAACAAAACCTACCACTCTTTTTTTATGCAATTTCGTCAAAATTATCGTTTAATAGCAATAGAATTTTCAACAGCGAGGCAATTTCCCCGTGTTTTTATCCCAAAGTCACATGAAGCGAACCTGCGTCCATGATGAATGTCTACATTAGAGCTATCATTGCTAATAGTATTCCATATCATTTGTCTTTGGTTCCGTGGGACCAAATCACAATCACCACATGACTGTAGCTTATCTTGTGATTAATGATGGTTTTACCAAGTCGCTGACAGTGAAGCTGCTGGGAGGAAATTGGTAATATGTTTTGAAATTTACAATTGGACATTTAAAAAATCATTACCTGGTTTTCAAAGAGATGGTTAATTTGTGCATGATAGGGGGTAAAAAAGCTAGTCCTTTTAGCCACTACAAAGAAGACTTTCTCAAGACAATTATTCTAGTTTTTAAAGGTCATAAGCAAGATGCTACAAATAACAAAATGTTTCCAAATGAAACTCAAACATCTCTTAGAAAGGATGCTGAGTTTTTTCAGATGAATAAAATCTTAAATATACAAAAAAAAGTGCAAGACTCAGAAACACCCAAATACATAGTAAGGTTGGGTGACATATTGAAGAGCATTCTGTATGATATATTGTAGGTTCAGAAAACTGCTCTGCACCATTTCCCTGAGAGTCATTGGTGCACATCTAAGTCATTAGTGAAGGAATATTATCAGCATTCATTGGACTTTTGATGTTTTCTTCTAAATTACCTTAGCCTCAAAACTAATATGAACTTACGTTATTACTATTGAGACTAATTGGCATTGGTTCAGTTTAAGCAAAGAAAGATTTTTAAATTTATTTTGCTTCAGGAAATAGACGGCCAATATCAGGGAAAGTTGTTTTGATTGCAATTTTGTCTCTTTTCCTATGTGAAATTTAATATCTTTTTTTGCAAAGCAGCTTCAGTTAAGTTCCATGACAATAGACAATTTGCAAATCAAATGCCCATAAAATAACTTCTGAAAACTCTGAAGATGAGTCATAAATGGCTTTGTCCTCCTATAGTTTGGGTAAAAATAGAACAGAAGAATCCGAAACTCCATTTCTACTTCTTCTCCAGGTCAATTGACCATTATCTTTTGCGATTGAAATGGTCAAAATATGCTCATCTTTCAAAAGCCCACATCATCCAAGTGACTGTGGCATTAACAATGGCAACTCAGACTGTTAACTTACTTCTGCGCTTTTCACGCTATATTAGCTACATAAAAGTATTTTTTCCTAGTAGTGTGTTGATTTTCTATGTGTACTTGGGCTGGAAATTTCATTTAAGGCTTGGTATGATATTGTCTGAAAGAAAAAGAGTGTTCAAGAATTGCTATTCTGTTGACATTGCTGTTCTCTCTATGAAAAGGATATTTGATGGTGGCTTCTGCTTTTAATGTGAGTCATCAAAATGTTGGAGGCGGCATTGTTTAATCTGGGAAAGTGATCAATCCCCACTTGTGCTCACTCTGCTGTTTAGAAGACTAATTATTGTGGCAATTTTAGATGATTGTAATGTTCTAAGAGAGCTTAATGAAGACCGTTAAACATTTACTAGAAATGTATTTGCCTCTATGAACCTCTAAAACAAGAACATGACTGCATTTAAACCATTTATTTCTTGCTGATGATGTTAATATTAATTTGTTGGTGCTTATAAAGCTACTTAATTTTCTTGATTCTTATAATCATTTAATATGTTACTCCAAATGAAGAGGATGGAATTAATGATGTATCTATATGAGTGATAACAAAAATCTCTTATCCTATAATTTTTTAATAGACCAAGGTTAAGATACATTTGAGACAATTACTCAAAAAAGTAATGCTATTCAAAAAAAGTAAAATAAAGGGTGAGCCCTGGTTGCCTAGTGGTTAAGTTCTGCACACTCTACCTTGGCAGCCCTGGTTGGGTTCCTGGATGCAGACCTATACCACTCTGTTAGTGGCCATGCTGTGCTGGCAGCCCACATACTAAAAAAATAAAAGAAGATTGGAATGGATGTTAGCTCAGGGTGAATCTTCCTTAGCCAAAAGAAAAAAAAGTACAATAAAGAGAAGAAAATTCGTGGCTGGCCCAGTGGCCGGGTAGCTAATTTCGTGCGCTCTGCTTCTGCAGCCCAGGGTTTCGCTGGTTTGGATCTTGGGGTGGACATGGCACCACTCATCAAGCCATGCTGAGGTGGTGTCCTACATAGCACAACCAGAGGCACTCACAACTAGAATATACAACTATGTATTAGGGGGTATTTGGGGAGAAGAAGAAGAAAAACAAACAAAAAAGATTGACAGCAGATGTCAGCTCAGGTGCCAGTCTTTAAAAAAAGAGAAAATTCATCTATTAAAGAATAGTCACTGGCATGATAGCATGAGAAACAATGTGGACCCACTCCCCAGCAGTCACACTTATGCAGCCCCATGAGACAGGGGTTCCATGTTGGAGAGGCAAGCTAAGAAGACCTGATGCTACTGCCTCTCCACTACCTAGCACTCAGTCCTGCAGCAGGGATGTCACTCAGAGAGAAGTATGCTATTGTCCCTACCTCAAACTCCAGAGATATTGCTCAGGGATTTCACTGGAGGAGTAAGGGAGGAAAGAGAAGAAAATCATAAAACAGAAATTCATAAAATCTTAATTTTTTCTAAAAGTAACTAACTACCTTTGCAATAGGGTCTGGAGAAATCAAAGCCTAAAGTTATTCTGAGAGCAGTGGAGGATGTGGTGGAAGGAAATTAGGAGGCGATTCACAGATTTATTAAAGATATAAGTTCAAAGTTAGTTGGCTCATTTCCCAGAGAGAACCTGCGAAAGACATAGCTGTTTTCTGGGGTCAAAACAAATCTCAAATATGGACCTCTGTAACCATTTCTTCAAAGGAAACTGAATTTGATTGGATTAGTCTGTAGAGCAAGCTATGACCTAGAGCATTGTTGACAACGATAAGGCAATCAACCAGCAATTGGATCTCAACAGTGGGGAATCTCAATTAGTGGATATCAACAGCAATTAATGGATGTCAACATTGTTGAAATAAAGAGATATTAATAATTGCAAAATAACTGCAGAAATAATTGTTATCCCAAGATGACTCTGGGTGCCCCTGAGGTGCAACATCAAAGACTTAATACTGAGGGGCTGAAACTGACTTCCCTGAAATAGCCCAGCTGGTCTCCAAACAAGGAAACAAGCAAATAAAAATAACAGGACTGGGGTCTGGGGGTGGAGGGGGCACAGTACCCAGAGTTGTTACAATATATTATCTAAAATATCCAGTTTCCAACAATTTTTCTGAGACATCTAAGAAAAAAGAAATTATGACTTGTACATGAGGAAAAAATAATTAACATGCAACAGAAATTGTCTGTGAGATTCACCAAATGCAGCCAGTAACAGAAAAAAAGACTTCAAAGTAGACATTATAAACATGTTCAAGGAAATAAAGGAAAATATGATTAAAGAAGAAAAGCATGATGACAATAAAAATTACTTACTAAAAAGAATACAATGGAAATTCTATAATTGAAAATAATATAATAATTGAAATGAAAAATGAACTAGAGCTGCTCAGTGGTAGATTCAAACTGGCAAAAGCAAAAATTGGTAAACTTGAAAATAGATTAATAGAGCTCATGCAAGCTGAAGAAGAGACAGAAAAGAATAAACAGAAAATAAACAAAGCTTCAGAGAAATGTGAACACCACTCAACACACCAACAAATGCATAACGGGAGTCCCAGAAATAAAGGAGAGAGAGAAGGAAGCAGGAAAACCGTTCAAAGGAATTGATACCCAGCAATGGGCTCCTCTGCTTGCCACTGTCAGAGTCAATTAATTGCAATCAGTTAGAGATTGAAAAAGGATGTTTAATTAGATTAGCTGGCAAACTGAAAGACAGGTGACTAATGTCTCAAAAAACCGTCTTCAAGGATTACAGAATCTTGAGGCAGTTACATGGGGAAAATGGGCAATAACAAGGGGATTTCTTTCAGGCATAACAGACTCCAGGCTCTTTTACTCTTCCGTTCTTCTGTCAGCGGTGATGGATACCTCGTAGGTGTGTTCCCCACTTGTGGTCAGCCTGTTTCTGGAGAGAAATTCATAGAACAAAGTTTTATCAAAGTATCTGGGAGGCCAGAAATTAGGAGAGCGTGTGAATGTTTTAGAGAGGAGCGGCTGGGGCCATTTAACAAAACAAGATGGCCTCACTTTTTGCTCACTTACAAAATGATGACTGAAAACTTCCAAAATTTATTGTCAAACAAAAATCTACACATCCAGGAAGCTCAATGAACTACAAGGAAAATAAATGCAAAAAGATCCACAAACAGACACATCATAAAAAAAATACAAAAAGCCACAGACAAGAAGAAAATCTTGAAGGCAGTAAGAGAAAAATGGCTCATCACTTACAAGGGAGCCCCAATAAAATGGACAGACTCCTCATCAGACGAAATGAAGGCTAGAAAGCAGTGAGCTAACATGTTCAAAATGCTCAAAGAACAGCAAAATCAAGATTTATTCCTAACTGACTCACCTTAAAAGAAACACTAAAGAAAATTCTTCATGCTGAAAGTAAGTGACCTCAGATTGTATTTTGAATCCAAATGGAAAAATAAATAGCACCAGGAAAGGTAATTATGTAAATTTAAAAGACAATAAAAGTGTGTATTTTTCTCCTATCTTCTCTTAATTGATTTAAAATGCGATTGAATAAAACAATATGTCTATAATGTTTCATAGAGTCTGTATCATGTAGAAACGCAATACATTTGCCAGAAACAGCACAGAGATGGGGCTGGGAGCAAGTATTGAGCTAAAGAAATGACTCCAAAGAGTAACTTGAATCAACAGAACAAATGAAGAGAAATAGAAGTGATAAATAAGGTTAATATTTTAAAAGTTGCATATAAAAAAATGATATTCTTTCTTGAAATTTTTTGCTGATTATACATTTTCATTGAATATATAACAAAATTGCTAAATTATTGGTTTCATTTGCAATATAGATACGGCTTTGGTAAAAATAGGGGTTAAATTAACCCAAATTAGTGAAACTTAAAACCATTATTTAATCTCTTAAATATCAAACAATTCATTAAAAATGTTATTTTATACATTGACTAAACAGATTTCTAGTGTTATACTAAAATAATCGTTATAAGTTAAAAAAAATTGAGTTGCATTTGTGAAGATCCACAAACTGAAAGAGGCCCTTACAACAAGTGATTTTGAGTTATAAAATATATAACACATAAATTAAGACGTGTGTGTAATTAGTTCACCTCTACAAACCTTACAGATCTTAGCAGGTTAACTCTGGTTTGAAACCTATGCAATATCTTTTAGATGCATGCCATAATTGGTATTTATTGGTGTTAACATTAAGTGAATAATAGCAAGAATTCATCTTTCACACATGCGAAGTTGACATTGTAATTAAGACAAGAGTGAGGAAGTTTGGGTATTATCACAGAGTGATCTGGTTCATTGTTCTGTTCCTAAGCAGAGTTATTAAATCATCTCAGAAATATGGAAATGTGTATCATTCTGAATGACAGCAAGGTGAGGAGAGTCCCTGGGAAACACTTCCAAATATGTAACCATTATTAACATTGGAAATAATTTTCATATGACCTAAATAAGTCTGTCATTGATGTATTTTTAGTTCAAGTAGAAAAGGTTTCTTGATATTGCAATGTATCTATTCATTACTTTCAAAGCAATTTCCCCAAGAAAAATTTAAAAATTTTTTAAAAATGTTAAAGAATGAAAGTTTAGAATCTCAAGGTGTTGATTTAATTGTATATAATTACTGAAATATTTTTGTAGCCTGTCTCTCTAAACTTCAAAGCAGAAAAAATAGAAGGTGGAACAGAATCATGAGAAAGACTACACATTTTTCAGTGTCTTCCTATGTCAACAGAGTTGTAATTAGAAGTTGAACTAGGTCACATATATGGAGTATCTTATACATTTTGTAGATGCTTGATATATATTTGATGAGGAGGAATATATCTAGCTTTCACATTGTGAAAGCAGGGAATTAAGGTAACTGTGATTGAGTTAAAATTCATGCCTACCAAGGTTTTCATGGGGTCCTGCACCAGCTTTGTGCTGAAATGCCAATATTTAACTCAGGTGCACCCAGAAGATTTCCTAGTTCCTGACTTTCTTTTGCCCTCATCTAAAGCCACCTTTAAGACATGTGACTCATGGGAGTATCAGGGCGCTTGTGTCACAGGTGGGAATCAAGGTGAAGGCATCTCTAAGGCAGGAAGAACTCAGATCTCTTCTCTCTGTATCCCTTTGAACTTGCTTTCCTGTTTTCTCTCTCATTCCGACTTTGACACGTCCTTCTACCGCCTGCTTTGTTTTCCTAAGTGCTTAACTGAGTAAACGGTATGAGTTCTTTATCATATATGTATACAGAATCAAATGGACACTCCAGCCAGTCTTGGTTTATAAAGCCTTGATAGTGAGACGCTACCTGTCTGCTGTCAACCCCTTAAAAGAGGTCTTTTCACAGGATAGAGTTGCTTACCACACTGTAATCATCTTTACTGCCTTATTTATTCATTGAAAAAAATCAAGCTCTTGTTACCCTCAAACAAGAGATTATGCATAGTCACTCCTTCTCTCTAAAGCTCCACTTTTTAATCTAAAGTGAGTGATTTTCTCAAAAAAAAAAAAAGAAAAGAGAGAAGCTTTATGATAGTGTGAAACAATCAGAGAAAGGCAACTAAAAAAAATAATCCAAAATTTAAGCTAGCACTTTATGTTATGGACAGTATTAGTACAGGATGTCATGAGAGTAACAAATCAAAGCTGTTGCTTTAAAGAACAAATAGAAAAAAAAACCTTTTATGTAATATCTGCTTTATCCTCAACTCATAATCAATTTGAGGAGTTTATGCTAGTCTCTTCATGATGATTCTTCGATTATATAAGAAAATTTGTAATATGGATATGTAAATAGTCATGTAGAGATCATAGGCCTATTTGTGTCCTCATGGGTGGATAAACCATTTGATGAGGTTGTAATGATTAAGGAAAAGCTTTAGGGGGAATTTTGTGTTTGTAGGTTTAGGGAAACCAACTGGAAAGTGTAAAAAAGAGATTAGAGAACGCAGTAGTAGAAATCATGTAAAGAACATCTACTCTGTATCTGGCATATGCAAAGACAAATTGCATTGTCTTTGTCGCAAATTGGCAAAAAAGCAAAAATGAAGTAGGGAGAAAAGTAAAGAAAGATAGAGATGGTATGAATTTGTAGATGTTCCATTAGTTAATTTTATTTACTAGTAAAAGCCAATTGTTCGTGAGGCTGAGTAATATCAGCAAGTGGGAGCGTCACTCGTCAAAGCTTCCAGCTCTCCAAATTGAAAACGTGCCTTCCTGCTTCCACCCTGGACTCCTCTGGCAGTCCACTACACAGAAATAGTTCAAAAACCAGCTTAGGGAACGTTAGGAACAAGAACAGCTATATATTCATAGGCAAGATAAAGATTTTTAAAAGAATGAGACACATTTTGTTAATTTTTAAACAAGGAAATCATAAAGAAATAGATGATTGTCTAGAAAATCTAAATTTACAAAATATTTGTAAAGGAGAAAAATATATCCATTAGAGAAAATTAAATAATATGAAAAACAACTGCCTCAACAGTTTTGCCTAAGCCCATTTGTTTTTCCCAATGATTCTTTCAGGCTTTCAAGAAACAAGTCACTTCTTTGTTACATACATTTTCTTTTCTCAGCATAGGACGAGAAGGAGATTTTCCTAATTTATGTATTTTAAACCCTTGTTTAAGTATAATGCACCTACAATAGAGTGTACTCATCTTAAGTGCACAGTTCAATGAATCCTGACAAATAAGTGAACCCAATATAATCTCTACCATTAACATATATGATCTTTGCATAACCCAAAATATTCCCTCATGCCTCTTTGCCCTTAATACTCCATACCTGATCCAAAAAATGACTGATAAGCTTTCTCTCACTATAGGCTAGTTTCCTCCTTTCCTCAATTTCATATGGATGGAATTAAACAGTATGTACAATTTCATGTCTGACATCTTTCACTCAATATATAGTTTGTGATACCCATCTAGGTTGTGTGTCAGTAATTTGTTTCTTTTTAACGCTGAGGAGTATTCTATTTATTAGGTACTTCATTATTTGTTTATCCATTTTTTTATTGATGAATGTTTGGGAAGTTTCTGGTTTGGATCTATTGTGAATAAAGTTGCTATGAACATTTGTGTACAAGTCTTTTTGTAGGCCTATTTAAAAAAAAATTCTTGGGTAAATTCTTACAAGTAGATTTGTTGAACGGTATAGTATTTGCATGTTTTATCTTATAAGAAAAGGTCAAGATGTTTTTCAAATGCTTAAACCATTCTACACTTTTGCCAGCAACTTTCAAGGGTTTCAGTTGCTACACATTCCTTTTGTGTGTGTGTGTGTGAGGAAGATTGGCCCTGAGCTAACATCTGTTGCCAATCTTCCTCTTTTTGCTCGAGGAAGATTGCTGCTGAGTTAACATCTGTGCCAATTTTCCTCTGTTTTGTATGTAGGACACCACCACAGTGCAGTGTGATGAGTGGTGTGTAGGTCTGTGCCCAGGATCCAAACCCAAAAATCCCGGGCTGCTGAAGCAGAGCACATGAACTTAACCACTACGCCACTGGGCCAGCCCCGCTCCACATTCTTGATAACTCTTTTTAATTTTATTTAGTGCAGTAGGTGAGTATTTTTTACCTTATATGTCTCCATTAAATATGCATATTGGCCACTTATTTAGTAAGCTGTCTGTTCACATTTTTGACTATTTTTAAAATAAATCGTTTACTAGCTCTTGTAGTTTTGAGTTCTAAATGTTCTTTATATATATTTCAGCACAAAATATTTATTAAATGCATATTTTTATATTTAATCCCAGTCTCCAATTTGCCATTTTATTTAATTAATGGTGTCTTTCAAAGAACACAAATGTTTAATTTTAATGGAATCCAATTTATTAATTTGTTCTTTATGCTTCGTGCTTTTGGTGTCCTGTTTGAGAAAGATACCTCAAGGTCATGAAGATTTTCCTCTATGTTTTTTTCTAGAAGTTTTAGCTTTTCTGTTCATTTTGAGTTAATTTGGGATCCTTAGATGGTCAAAGTTCATTCTTTCATCACATAAAAATCCATTTTTTCTACCACCATTTGTTTAAAAGACTGTCTCTTCTCCAATGACTTATTTCAGCACCCACTTTGACATGTGGGCATATTTCCGAATTCTTGATTCTGTTGCATTGACCTACTTATCTATCCTCATGTCAATGCCACTCTATTGACTACTGTAACTTTACAGTAAATCTTGAAATCGTGTTGAACTTTCTCTGTCTTTATACCTCTTTTTCAAAACTGTGTTATTTTAAAGTTCTTGTCTGCGAATCCCACTGTCTCTCACATTTCTGAGATTTATTTTCTCATGCGTATTGGTCACATCTTCCTGCTTCTTTACATGTCTATTTATTTTTTGGTTAAATACTGAACCAAAAAATACTGATTTTTACATTGTTTAGTATCTGGATTCTGTTCTCTAACTTACTGGGCAGTGAAATTTATTTAGGCAGGTACTTAAGTTACTTACTAATCAGCTAGGTCCTTTTGAGGCTGTTTCTAAGTTTTGTTGTAGTTAACCCAGAGTAGCCATTACTATGGGTCTAGTTCAGCCCTGTGAAGTTTTTCCCTCTGGGTCTGTCCTGGAAGCCCTGGGTGATAAACAAGCTCCCTCCTCTTTAGCTGGTGGTACCTCAGATATCTCTCAGCCATCCGTTGTCCCTAGGAACTGCTCAGCTTACAGATGTCTAGTGGTTGTGTCTTGCCCAGCCTGCTGCAGCCTTACCGTGGCAACGGAGCTTAGGTGTTTGGCAAAAGATTCAAGGAGACTTGATACACATTTCTAGAACTTTTTGTCTGTATAGCTTTCTACTCTGGCCCACAAATTCCAGGTGTCACAGCATTTTTAAACTCTGGTCTTTGTCTTCTCAACTCAGTGAAACCACTGTGCTTTATTGGAATTTCCCCGTCATGCCTTAAGGTCCAGAAAGTTCCTCCAGGCAGAATGGCAGGATTTTTCCTTTGTCTCAGTGATTACAGTCCTTCTGTACCACAATCTCTTCATTTTCAGAGATGGGGATAATGATAATACTTGTTGTATAGTGATGCTTTAATCATTATTGATTATCTTTTTTAAGTAGTTAACAAACATTAGTTATTATTTCTCTCTTCAATTAATGATTTTTATGATTTTTTTTTATTCTGAGTCCCCCAAACAGTTTTGGCTTGTTAAAATAATTTAGGGATATCCCATAGATTTGAATCATCATCATAATCATTCAACAAAATGATGCAGAAGAAGAATTTTTGAAGAATTATCCGTGGAAACCCATTTCTACCAAGGATCCTGAGGTAGCCATGGGGAGAGCAGAGGCAGGGCAGGGGCAGCAGCAGCTCAGTAGGCATGCTCCTCCTCTCCTCGTTCCAACCGGAGCAGGTCCACATTGACTGTTAGATCTACTAGAGTTCTCCTTCAGATTTGTTTACACAAAGGATTCTATCACTAAAATGTAAAACTATTCATTTAGAATACATACCGACACATAAAATGTACGTGACATGTTGTTAAATTTTAAAGATCAGATTACAAAATATTGTGAAACACATTTTTGACATACAAAATAGATACCATGACTGGTTGTAGAATTTGCGGTCATTATTGTTTTCTCCTTTGTGGGCACCATGTCATTTATGATGCGGATATTATTATACGAATAAGATATAGTAAAATAGTTATAAAGTAGTAAAGAAACAGAAAATATCAGGAAACAAATTTCATGGTGTTTTTGCAATAATGTACAAAAATTACTCCACATCGCCATCAGAGATTTATAAATATTTGTAATCTGCTTTTATGTTCATCAATGATGGACAAAAACAAATAAAATAGCTTACATTTCCTGAGTAAAAACAGCAACCCATATTAGAATGAATATATATTTTATTGTTACAAATATTAGGTCCTAATTCCTTGTATTTTATTTGGTATCATATTCTGACACCAACTTCTTAATTTCTGAACCTCAGATTACTCAGCTGTAAAATGTGGTGAAAATAATTGATTATGAAGTTAAAAGGATTGGCGCTATTGTAGATAAAAGGCCTAGTTTATAATAGGCACAAAAGAGAGACTAGCTTTTACTTTATATATCATCTTATATATCATCTACCTTAAGGAATAGAAACTTTAAAAATAGTCAAATCCCAATATTTAAATGTCTTTAAATGTAAAGAAAATGACTTCTTCATAAACTATTTGCTTTCAATTTATTGTTAAACTGTGTACATGAACTCAATATGTCTTGAATTTAAAGTTTGGAAAAGGAAAATTTCTGTCAACTTGCAAACTGTTGGTATAGAGGATGTCAGGAATGCCTACAGTTGATTTTCATGAATTTTCCTTTTCTGCTTCACTTCCCTTTTCACAGAAAGCTGACTGTGTTACTGAAAGATTGTTGTTTTCGTTTAGTATAGATTTGTTCTTGTTAATATTTTATTAGTTGCTATTTTTAGATTTAAAAAAGACTACTTCTAACTCTTCTCTCTCAGGCTTTTGTAAGTTGATTGCACTGCAAATTGAAGTGCTTGGGAAATCTATGGTTGTGCACATTTTAAAAACCCTTTAGAAAATAAAGTGTTGGGGCTCAAGCTTCCAAGTGGCCACCAACCTGGAGCCAAGGATATTGGCAGGATCCTACATGCTCGCTTGGCTCACTTACGTTCTCTCTCTTTTTCTCTCTCTCTCCGTCTCTTCTCCTTGTTGGCCACCTCAGCTGAGTGGTGGCATTTACTCTTTTACCTTTATTAAACAGAAAATAAATCTTACCTTAACCATAGCTCCTCCAATGATTTTGAAATTTAGGTTAAGTAGAACTTGCATTTGCACAGCAGTTCCCAACACCTTTCACTACGATAAAATTCATCTTAAAAAGTCTAAGTGATAAATGATATTCGAGATGGCTCAGATTCTAAGCAGTGAAATAGTCTAGCATATATATATTCCACTAGCAGTAAAATCCTACCAGTTGCCTGGCATTGACTAGGTGCTGCCACTCTGTTAACATTTTCTTGTGTGGTTGCATTTTATCTCTATAACATCTTTGTGAAGTAAGAGTATTTTTGAGCCCCCATTTAATAGATCATAAAACTGAGACTCAAGACACAGAATCATAGTTACACAGCTGGCAGCCAACAAGCTACATTTGATTCAATACTTTATTAGAAATGCAAAGCAAATTTAAATATTGATCTAACTTTTCAAAACGTAAGATATTTTAAAGTTAAAATTATGAAATTAATGAAATAGTCGATCTTTGACCTCAAATTGGAGAGGTAACATATTCCTCATTTTCCTTCATTGTTCAACTTCTGATGATAGAAATGTGTGTTACTAATGATTTTCATACAACTGTTCCCAAAAGAGATACCTTTTTGGGAATTAACTTCAATGATAGGCGGAAAGAGGTCCACCATTCTAAAAAGGACAGGGGAAGTATTTCATCACAGAAGCTCATAATTTCTTTTTCTTTTTTTAACAGAGAAGTAAGGTGTTTGCTCCTCCCACTGCTTCTCCCCTCTCAGCATCTCTTACGACGGAGGATGCCAATGCCCAACACCTGGTGTGAGAAGCAGCAGCAGCCGGCGCTTATCTGCATCCTGGACTCACGAAGTTACCTGGAGTGGCTGAGTTCAATAACCTTGGTGAGTTTATATTATTTTATTTTTCTCAAAAAATGTCCCAGGCTTCATATGTAGGCAGGGCAATGTGAGTGCTAAAAAGTTAACTGAACGAAATAAGAGGCAGTTAAGTTACGTTTGTCAGAGAGAACACTGAAAGATAGTCTTTTTTAGTCCCACGACTGGCATTTCTATCCTTCAAACTAGAATATGATTAGTTACAACCAAATTTAGTGGGTGTTGCAAGCATTGCTAAAATTACATTTTAAAAAATCCTTTGATCTCTTGACCACAATGATCTGTATAAAAATAAGGAAATTTGAATATTATATATGCAAAAGTCATCATTGCAAATAAAAGACATTTAGCTTGTTTCAATATTTTGGTTTGCAGCGAAGAGAACTTACTTGGGGTAAAGGAGAACATGGGCAACTATCATATTTACAGTTTTAATTGCTTCTATAAGTTGTTTAATTGTTAATTATATGATTGACTCCTGAAGACAGAGCTTGTTGCTCTTGAACTAGGTAAGTAAATAAAAATTCATTTAATACACTTAATTTTGTCAGCAATATATTTATGCCCCAAATGCTGGTTGACTACACAACAAACCTTATTTCAAAGTTCATCGTGTTGATTCATTTTATTTGGACTATGGTTTCTACAGTATGAAAAAGTGAGAGTAGAGATTATGATTACCTGTTTAATTATACCAAGATATATAAGCAAATAAGCAAGATATATAAGCAAGACATATAAGCAAATAAGATAGTCAATCTAAGATAAAGCAGATGCTGGTGTGAGTTATACAGTTTGGTTTTACTACTTGGTCAAATTAATTAGGAAATGGCTAAAGCCCCTTCTTTTTTTATAACCACCATTATAAGTTTAGCTTGCTGCGTTATTTCCTAGAACATGGGTACTGCCATTTAAGGGTGAGGGAGATACTGTTGATTACGTCAAATAGTGTGCAAATTTGACAAATGTCTTCAAATCGAGTTTTTTACTTGAAGCAATATTGCTGTGGAGCCATGGGAAGAGAATAGATCCCATTTTAATAACAGTGGGTTGATTGGTTTCTGACTAATATTTTTTAAAGTTTCATATAATCTGTGAAAATATCTGTCACTCCTGACTTTACATATGCCTGTGAATTTGCATATGCCATAAAGTTTACTGGCCATATTTAATTCTGAGAGGTAGTGTCAGTGAGTCGATGAAGTCAAGAAAGAGCATAACTGAGGAAGGGTGGCAAGCAAATGATAAGATAATGACCTAAACCTTAAAAGGCTGTCTAGAGAGCAGCAAGCTCTAAGATGATGGTCACAAGGAAAGCATCAACAAATTCATCTGGAGATTAAAAATTTTAGCATAACAGATTGGTTTCTTATTACTCAGATCTGTTCTTTCTCTTACCTTCTTTGCCACTGATAGATTTCCAACAGAATTTTAATACAAGAGCTTCTTTTTAAAAAGCCATTTGCTAAAGAATTAGTCTACACCTGAAGGCCAGCCATTTGTCAGCAACAAAGTTTGTAAATGTCAATCATGAGTTTTTTTTATCACATTATTTTTTTAGCACCAAAAAAAAGGCTAAACTAAAGGAGGTTACGTAAGTAAGATAAATTTTCGGGACTCCAAGATTAAATTTGTTCATATCATCTAAAAGTTTATTCCGTGTCACAACTGAATAAATATCTTGCTAACATGTTTTCATTACATATTGACAGATCCTCTAAAAATCTTGCTTTTAGTGCCTTTTGCTTTTCAAGTGTGGAGTTAAACTAAAAATACAGTGAATATGTATTTTTCTCCAAATTATTAAATCAGAAGTTCATTTTCTTGAAAAAGACCTCCAACATGAATTAAATATGTTTGGGAAAGAATGATATGAATTGTAGCCATCTTTTTCCAGTGCTAGTTTAAAAAAGTTTTGCTTGCAGGAATTACCTGATAGGAATAATAATGAGAAGAATTTACTTTCCCTTTAACTTAATAAAATTTCTGTACTTTTACCTTGCTCTGAATTCTGGGAGTACTCCTCTAGGCCTTATTTCACACACATCTTCCCCTGTAGTCTCAGAATTTGAGAATTTATATCATATTTGATAATGCATTACATCATATTTTTGAGTGGAAAACTTGTAGATTATACTACAATACCAAACTTTACTTATTGGCAACATCTTAGAATCACAGATTCATGTCATGTTAGAGTTTGAGCAGAAATGAGTACTTTGAAAGGAAATAGATGATCTCTGATATGTTAATTGGATTTTGATATGAGGAGGGATGATTGTGTTCGTTATGGCATATGACATAATGTATATAAAAATTCTTTGGAAGAAGTGTTAGTGTTTCATTTTTGCTCAAGTAATCTGTTCTATAATCTTTAGGACTACTGTGATGGGACAGTCTGTTTAGCCAAGAAGGAATCTAAGTTCCAATGGGATTAAATTAATTATAAATACAATGAAAATGAGACATTCTTCTCTATGTTAATTTTGATTGAAAGCCCATTTTGTATCCTTCGTACATCTTTATTAATAAGTCATGTACTGAGTGGTCATAGACTGAATATCACTCTATCATTTATTTTAGAATTCATTGAAATTGGCTGTTTTAATCTTGCTATGGTTGTGATTTTATATATATATATATATAAAGTATATTTTATATACAGCTATATATATATTTAAGACTTTACAATGTATTGAAAGGAGGCGGGGAACAATGCAAATATAACACCAATAGAATTACAGAATGTAGAGGCCCAACTGCTTGCTTTTTGTGGCAACATTTCCAGGGAACTGAAATCAAGGTAGCAAAAAAATTATCCCAGTGCATGTCATATGATAGATGTTCTAGCACCCTTTTTTGGATGAATGAATTATTTGTTAATTAATTAACAAATCCAGGTTTTCTACATGTCTTAAGCTTCATTTTTCTTCACCAAGTCACTCTTTCCTTCAAATATCTAAGATATATTTAATTTAGTTTGGATTGTATAGCTGTTGGAAATGACCTAAGTAGATATTTCCTGTGTAAAACAGTAGAGCTCTCATTTTAATTTGAATCCACCTTGAGCTATAAATAACTTTCGAATCTGGAGAAATATTAAATGACTTAGCATTTTAAATATATTTTTTTACCCTAACAAGGCTAAGAAAATGAGGAAGTGCCAAGGAGTGGGTATAAAAGAAGGAATTACTACACTTATTATTGCTAGAGATTTACTTGCTAGTTTTACAAATATTGAGTTTTCTGCATTTATTTTGGTAATTTTCTTAAAATATACATAAGCATATCACAGACTGAGTGATCAACTTATGACCATGTTCTGCTCCTTTATTGCAGTTCTGGAGTTTGCATTTGCATTGGCCCTGAATAAAGGACAAATTACCTCATGGCAAGCTGTATAAATAAAGCTTTTACAGTCATTTACAGAAAGAAGAGTAGTGGGGAAGTTAAGTCATCAAATAGCACAGTCTTTGAACTCTGCAGAACTCAACAGAGTCTGTACTGTAGCAGTCAATATCATAATCATTTCACTAGCAGTTGTGTTAGATTTAATTTTCAATAAAAGTAATTATTATTCTAAATATATAGTAAAGAACTTCACACTTCAAGTTATTTTTATTGTATTTTATGTGCATGATTGACTCTTTAAAATAATTTCCTGATAGTTAAAATTACAGTCATGCAAGACATAAAGACATTTCAGTCAATGACAGACTGCATGTATGATGGTGATTCCATAAGACAATAAGGGACCTGAAAAATTCCTACCACCCAGTGACATCACAGGGTCATACCATCCTAGCACAATGCATTACTCACATGTTTGTGGTGATGCTGGCATAAACAAACCAACTGCACTGCCAGTCATATGAAAGTATAGCACATACAATTATGTGCAGTACATCATAATTGATAGTGATAATAAACTGTTGTTATTGGTTTATGTGTTTACTATGCTTTACATTTTATTGTTATTTTAGAGTGTACTCTTTCTACTTACTAAAAACAAAGTTTACTGTAAAATGATACGCCGTACTACGCCAGCAGCAGCCTCCTACGTCTTGTATTTACTGCGTCTCTTGATTGTATCCTTTTCTCTGGTGCTTGATTTGATCTCATGTTGTTTTGCTCATTGTGGCCTGTAAGCATACAACACCCACTGCTAATATTGCCAGTAAGAGGTCATGTCGAGTGATTGACCTGGAGACAAAATTAAAAGTGATTAAGGACTGTGAACTTGGAAAAGTAGTGACGGTTATTGCCCATCAACAAGGCATGCCTGATTCCACCAAAGATATCATCTTGAAGAACAAGAACAAAGTAGCAGAACTTGTTAAAAGATCTGCTTCATTGAAGACAATGAGACTAACAGAAATTCAAACAGAGCCTACATCAGACGTGGAGAAACTTCTAATGATGGATTGAAGACCAGACACAGAAGCATATCCCTCTCAGCACTGTGATGATCCCAGCCAAAACCAAAAGGTTGTTTGCAACGTTGACAGAAAAGGCTGGCCCTTACTAGGATGTTGATTTTACTGTTAGCTCTGAGTGCTTTAAATAATTCAAGAATCATTATTTGCTACATAATGTGAAAGTGAGTGGTGAGTCTGCAAGTGCAAATGTGAAGGCAGCTGAAGAATCTTTAGAAACTATAGGTAGGATGATCGTGGAGCAAAATTACTTGCCAGAGCAAATATTGAATATGAATGAAACCTCCCTGTTCTAGAAACAAACTCCTGAAAGGACTTTCATCCATAAAGAGGTCAAGTCAATGTCAAGTTTTGAGGCTTTTAAGGACAAAATAACAGTCTTGCTTGGAGCAATGTTGCAGGCTACAAATGGAAACCCTTCGTGAGCTGGCACCGTGAGAACCCCAGGGCCTTCAGGTCTATCAATAAGCACACACAGCCAGTGTACTACAGGAGCAATAAGAAGTCATGGATGACCCAGCTCCTCTTCCAAGATGCCCTCCTGAATTGCTATTCCACGAAATGGAGAAGTGCTGTTTGAATCTTAACATACCTCTCAAGATTTTCTTACTGTTGATAATGCTCCCAGACATCCTCCTTTTATTGTTGATCTTCATCCCATATCAAAGCAGTGTTTCTCCTTCCAGATGCCACTTCTTCGATCCAACCAATGGATCAAGGAGTTATAGCAGCTTTTAAGGTCTGCAACCTGAGGAGGACCTTTGCCCAGGCTATTGCTGCAACTGAAGAGGATATTGAGAAGACGTCGATGCAATTCTGGAAGGATTACAACATCTCCGTCTGCATCAAGAACCTTGCTTGGACTTGGGGTGATGTCACCAAGGAGTGTATGAATGTCTTTTGGAAGAAGACACTCAAGAGGTTCATGCAGGACTTCAAAGGGTTTGCCAAGGATGAGGAGGTTGCAAAACTCAACAAGGCTGTGGTTGAGATGGTGGACAACTCTAATCTGAGTATGGATGAGGATGACACCGAGGAGCTCCTAGAGGTGGTTTCTGAGGAACTGACTAATGAGGAGTTCTTGGAACTGGATCAGGAAAGCATAGCTGAAGAAGAGGGCAAGGGGGAAAAAACTGCAGAGGAAGAAAGAGAAGTAGAACTCCAAGAAAATTCACAGCGAAGCATTTAGCAGAAGCTTTTGCGAACCTCAAGTTCTTTAAAAAGTTTGAAAATGTGGACTCCAACACCAAAAGGTTTTCATTAATAGGAATGTTTATGGTGCATTATCTGCTTACAAGCAAATCCATGATGAAAAAAAGAAATAAACCACGGAAACCACCAAGGATATATTTCTGAAAAGAGTGAAACCTCCTCAAGAAGAGCCTCAGGCAAGTCCTTCAGGAGGTGTTCCAGAAAACACTGTTATTATAGAAGACGACAGCTCCATGTGTGTTATTGGCCCCGAAGACCTTCTAGTGAGACAAGATGTGGGGGTGGAAGACAGTGATGGTGATGATCCTGACCCTGTGCAGGCTAAGGCTAATGTGTGTGTTTCTGTCTTAGTTTTTAACAAAAAAGTTTAAAAAGTAAAAAAAAATAAAAATAGAAAGAAGCTTATACATTAAGGATATAAAGAAAGAAAATGTTTTATACAACTCTACAATGTGTTCATGTTTTAAGCTAAGTGTTATTATAAAAGAGTCAAAAAGTTAAAAAATTTACAAACTTTATAAAGTGAAAAAGTTACAGTGAGATAAGATTAATTTATTATTGGAGAAAGAAAAATATATTTAATAAACGGAGTGTAGCCTAAGCATACAGTGTTTATAAGGTCTGCAGTAGTGCATGGTGATGTCCTAGCCTCCACATTCACTAGCCACTCACTCACTGACTCACCAAGAGCAGCTTCCAGTCCTGCAAGCTCCATTCATGGGAAGTGCCTGCTGTAGACGTACTGTTTTTATCTTCTGTGTTGTATTTTTTTTTTAAAGATTTTATTTTTCCTTTTTCTCCCAAAGCCCCCCGGTACATAGTTGTGTATTTTTAGTTGTGGGTCCTTCTAGTTGTGGCATGTGGGATGCTGCCTCAGCATGGCCTGATGAGTGCCGCCATGTTCTTGCCCAGGATCTGAACCAGCAAAACCCTGGGCCACCGAAGCAGAGTGTGCAAACTTAACCACTCGGCCAGCAGAGATACATGGCCCACTTGTGCTGGAAACATGTCCCTAAGGATGAAATCAGTGGAAACTCTCCTGTGTTCCCTGACCATGCCATTTGAGCTGCCACAATAAACTGCTTTGACTGGACCAGAGCAGGGCTCTCTAGGACACGACCTTGACAAGTTCTTCTGCAACTTCCCTTGTAGGCAGCATGACCAATCACGGTAACTCATAGACGTCTCTCCAGCATGAGGATCAAGACAATGCCTCTTCTCACCTGCCTTCTATTCCCTCAGACACCTCTTCACGTCCACACACACATATCACAACATTTCAAAGAACCACAATCGCATCCTACTCTAGAAATGGCAGACCAGAGAACATTTTTGGGATCCTGTCCCTTAAATTCAATATATGTTGCTAGATAAAAATTTTACTGCTTTAATTAGCACAGACAGCTGATGTATTAATGCTGCTATCTCTCAGGATTGTGCTGTATATGTAATATTAGACACTATATCTAATAACAATAAAGATTTGAATGGGTGTGTTGAAGGGGAAGAGAGAGACAAAGAAAGTAAAAAAAGAAATCAAGAAATATTGAAATATTCTTGAAATAAAGATTTAAAGAAATATAATCCTAGACTAAAAGAGAGTATCATAGCCTCACTGTTACTACCGTCAACTCAAAATGAGCAAAATAGTTTATATACATCTATGCCATCTAAGACTTCCTGCTTTCTGCTGAGGGAATGCAAATAATCCTGATTGCATCCATGTGTGCAAGCCTCTGTCTTATTTATCTTTTCACCTTCTGTGTTTCACTTTGTGCCTGGTATATGTCAGTTCTGTAATGATTTTTATAGTGTTAATGACAAAGTTTCTGACCACAAGAGGCTTATAATTTAGTTCAAGAAAAAGATAAGTACGTATATGGAAAGGTTGAGAATTAGCTAAGTGGCTAACAAGACACACAAAAATCTTTTTAAAGAGATAGAGAATTTATGGCTGAGCCAGCTAAAAGCCCTTTGTAAAAGGTAGGCCTGAGGGATGGACAGAACTTTGACAGATGAATATGGAGTGAGGAAATTCAATGTAGAAGGAAAATGAGTGGAATCAAAAGAGGATACATGAACTATTTTGTGTATTACTAAACTGACCAGTTGGACTAGGAAATAAAGCCTGACAGAAGGAAATTTAGAGTTATATTTGGATGGCCTTTAGTATAAGAGGAAGGACAGGGCCTTGACCTGGAGAGCAATGAGCAGTCATTGCAGGAATAAAATATAGCTGGGCTCACTTTTTAGACAAAATGTCTTGAGGGGATTGGTCGGGAAGAGGGAAGGTACAGGAAAATGGGAAACTGTACATAAATTGAGAAAAGTCATGAGAACATAAACCCATGCAATGTCAATGAAAATGTCAATGGTGAGATGAATGAAGGAGACTTTAGTAGGCAAACCACATAATTTAGCAACTGGCCCTAAGTGGTGAGTGAAAAGAAGTTGCTGCAGATGTCTCTGTGGGGTTTAAGGATGAAGAACTGAGAAATGATGTGTGTTAATTTTGAAGAAGTGGGAGGGAGTGAAGTGAAAGGACAGATGAGGAATTTCTATTGAAATACGGCGAATGTGAAATGTTTACGTAAACCGTGTCGAGATGCCCAGCAGGAAATGTGAAATGACGATCTAAAGATCAGGCAAATGTTTAGGATTTGACGACTATGTCAAGGACTCAGTTACTTAGACATGATTCTTAAAGATGAGGTAGTGCTTGACCTCCCCAAGGGAAAGACTAGACCAACAGAATATTGTTTAGCCAGTGGTGCTGAGTACCCTTGCAGCAATTTTTATTACTCACCATGAGGGGAGCCCCAGTCCCATTCCATACTTCTACATTATTCCATACTTTCACTCACCACACACACACACGTATGCATGCACACAAACACACACATGCACATGCATGCATAACTTCACCACCTTATCCTTGTTGGTATGATATGCAGCATGTTACGTGCCTGAACTTACAGCGCGTTTCCGAAACCTGCATAGTTAGATGGGGTCAGAATGTCAATCTAAATTAAACTCACAGATGAGATGATGGACACCATCCCATCTGTCTCAGGCAGTATTTTCCTTCACCAGAGAGACTCTGACAGCTGTTGTTTAAAAGAAGCCTCACTTCCACTCATTTCCTTGTTATGACATCCAATTTCCTTCCTGAGACTTTTTCCAAGTTCTTGATCCCAACCCTAGAAATTTGCATATAAAGTTCCCCGGGCAGCTATAGCATTGAAACAGCTGCATGATTACCCCAGCAATCATTCTGCCACCTTTCAACTCTTAAAGAACCTGCATTTTTGCTCCTCAGCCAGCACTCCTCTCACACTCCCTTGCAGAAGAAGTGTCTTTGGACTAATCTTATCTCTGCTACTAAAATTGTAAACAGCAAGAGGGCAATCACTTTCCTCAGGCTTAACATACAGAAGGGGCTTGAAAATAGTACATATTTGGCAGTTGAATAAATTACTAAATGAAAGAACAACTTCATCTGTGAAGATTTTTTAATTGTTTGACGTTAAAATAAACACAATGCCTTGGATATGCTCTGAGCCCTGTTAAGGGTACGCAGAAGTCAAACGAGGTTCACACATCCAAGAAACCTAACAGACAGGAAATTACGAAAGCTATGGCAGCCTCTTGAAAGCCATACTATTTGTTTTTAAAGCTTAAAATAGATGTTGAAGAATATATTTTTAAAATTTATTAAATAGTAAATGGATTCAAAGTAATATTTTAAACTCTGTGTTGTAAGGTATGAAGAATAATGACGCAACGAACCCCTGTGTGTACATGGTAGAGATGTGGCCATGCTCTCACCACGTCGTCTTCGTCCTCTGTCCCTCTCACTCTCCCTGTTCATTCTCCTCCCTTCCCTCCCTCAGTAGCCTGAATTTTGCATTCGTAATTTCCTTTTTTTTGCATACTTTATCCACAAAAATTTGTATTTCTAAGCAAACTCCACTTTGTTTTGATTGTAAAGAAGAGAAACATGCAGTGTGTGCTCTGCTGCATTTTGCTTTTTTCCTCAATCATTATGTTCCCAATATTCATCTACATAATGCCATGCATGCATATCTATTTTTCTAATTCATGACTTTATCATAATATATTTTTCAATCTAATATTGGTGAACATTTTGATTGCTGTCTAATATTTGCCATTTGCCACTGAGAATATTCTTCCACTTGTCTCCTGGTGCACAGGTACAGGAGTGGAATTCTTGGATCGTAACGTATGAACAACTTCAAGTACTCTACATGATGCCAAATTGTTTTCCCAGAGTGGTCCATGGATCTGCATTTCCAACAGCAGTGTCTAAGGGCTCCCCTTGCTCCATATGCTCACCAACACCTGATGCTGCCAGGCTCTTTGTGTTTGCCAGTCTGGTAGGCACCAAATGGGACATCATGTTATGAATTGGCCTGTTCTTGGGTACAAATCAGGTTGGAAATCTTACATGTTTATCGGTTATTTGGGTTTCCTACTATGTGAACTGTTTGTTTATACACTTTCTCATTTTTATCAGATTGTGTCTTTTTACACGATTCATAGGAGTTATTCACTCATTCTGGGTACTTACACTGATCGCTTTTCTGTTTTCTCGCAGTTTGAGGCATCTCTTCACTCCACAGTGGTTCATATCTAAAGGGGTTGAACTACTCAGTGATACTGGGTTTAATAAATTCTTCTCTATTTAAATCCATAAAGATACCCTAAACTGTCTTCTATAATATTGCTATTTTTACCTTTCAGTTATAAATATATATATGGTGTCATTCAGGGGACCAATTTTATATTTTCTCCATATAGATAACCAATTATGCCAGAGGTATTGTTGAAAAGTCTAGTCTTTCTACTGATCTTAAGTGAAACACTGTTATAGATCAGATGTCCATATATTTTTCTACGTGTTCAACTTTTCTATCCACATCAATACATATTGTGTTATTAATTATAGCTTTATAACAATTCTTGATAACTGGCAGGGCAAACTCCAGCCCACCCACCTTCATCTTCTTCTTCTTCTTTTGGAGTATTTGGCTGTTCCTCCATATCAACTACATATCAATCATCCCCTTAAGTTTCATACACAAAAAAAGAACAGAGAGAGAGAAAGAAAAGTAATTCTGTGGTGACCTTATTTGGAATTGATTTGTATCTATAAATAACTTTGGGTAGAAATGAGGGCTCTTATATATTATTATATAATATTTTATCCTATTATATATACAATTTTCAGAACTTTATTTTCTACCTAAGACAAGTGTGCATAAATGCAATTGATTTTTGTACTTTGATTTTTATATCCCATAGCTTTGAAAATTTTGCTAAAATTTCTTAAGGCCTTGTAATAATTTATCAGTAATTCTTTTGGTTTTTCTATGTAGGTAGTCATACATTCACATAACGACTTTATTCCATTTTAGTTTTATTGTTTTTCTTGCCATTAGTATCTTGCCATGAATATACTAGTTCTAAGTAACTAGCAAAATGTTGAAGAGAATGATGAGATCCTACCGTTTTATCTAGTTCTTGAATACTTTCAATGCTTTTACATTACAAATGATGTGTGCCATGCGCATTTTTATAAATAACTGCAGCATTAAGGAATTTCCTACATTGATAAAGGATTTTATTATGATTAGATGTAGAATTTTGACAAATATTTTTCTGCATCTATTAAGAGAATAATTAAATGATAACATATTAATTTTCAAAATGTTAAAGAAACTCCTAAGCCTTGAACACAACATAATATCTTTTATACAATACATGCATTTGGTTTACCAATATTTTGTTAAGAATTTTTTGATCTATGTTCATGATGATCCTGTGAGAGCCAAAGGGTTCACACTACACTTTATATGTTTACGACAGGACACCTCAGGCTTTGTTTCCCACACATGTCTTATTATATCTGCCCTACAATTTTATTGTTTCTTATTGATCTCTCCAACTTGCAGTCTAGCAGTATACTGTATCTCATAAGGTGTGTATGGTCCATGACACATCTAACTGGTCTACCAGGTGGCTCGCAGATGCAGCGCTGCCTAATACATCCTTTTATCAGAGAACTCACCATATGTTGTCATTGAGGGGGAAAATGTTAGTTACTTTTCACTGAAAACAAAACAGAGATTGATCCCTGGCGTTCTTCCACATATCCCTCCACAAGTTCTACTGACTACACATGGCTTTCAGACTCCTAGATGAGGCCATGGCAGAGGCAGCTTATTTTGATGCAATTATTAATACTACTATTTCATTAGTAAAGGAAACACTCATGAGAAATTCTAAACTGGGACCGACCTGGACAACCTGGAACATATGATCACCCTACTTTGATCCAGCTTATTATGTGCTAAGTACTTTCATTTCATTTCTAAGTTTCTTATGTTTCTACAAACTTCTCTTAAGTCTCATAACAGCTCTCTGACATAGGGACTATTATTTACTCTTTGTAGATGGGGAAATTGGGACATGAAGAGGTTAGGTACCTTGCCCAAGGTCTTAGAGATTATAAGCGATAGAGCTGGAATCAAGATCAGACCGTCGTCAGGTTTTGGACTTTATTCTCTTAATTCCTATTTTCTTTCTTTCTTCTTCTTGCTTTGGGGATATTTTGATCTTATTTTCCTAGTTTTCTAAAATGGAAGGTTAGATTATTGTTTTAAGGGTTTTCCTTTTTCTAATATAAACATTTAATACCGTAAATTTTCTCGAATTTAAATAATGCATCACTTTAAAAGAAAAAATATTGTAAAGGCCAAGTAGTGACTATTTTACTAGAGCATTATTGAAGGATATAAATGTAAGTCAATACATGACATTCTTATTTTTGTATCTTCTATACAACTTTATTCAAAACGAATGGACAAAACTAAAGCAATTCAAAACAAATAGATTAATTTAGTGTGACAAATGAGGTTGTGTGTCTTAAATGAAATAGCTACTCACAGTGAGCACCTAGAATTAAACAAGCTGAATAACTGTGGTGTGGTTTTGTTGAGCTCGATATGTCTATATTACATAGCCCATATGCCATGTGATGACTCAGTCCTCCAGACACAATTCTCTATATGAAAGTTCCTTTGTTCAAGTAGCCATGATGTAATTTAGCCTTCATTTGGCAGGAACATCATTTATGTTTTAAGTCCAATTGAATCTTCTTGATTAAAAGGGTACCACAAAGCCAAAAAGATAAACACAGGATGCATTGAAATTCAATACAAACATATAATTGTACAGCTCAGTTATCAATGAACCTTCAAAAAGACCCAAACTGTGCACATACTGTGTTTTGGTCTATTATGAAGGGGAAGACCTTTTTTAAAAAGGCATGTTCTGTATGATTCTCAGGTCTCCAATGCTGTGCTCCTCCCACCACTCAATGACATGTATCTTTGAACTTGTAGTGATTACTGACTCTCATATTGAGAAAAATTCATCTAGCCTTTGATCACCTATTCAGATTCATCAAACTACATTCCAAACTGTCATCTTTTCGAGTGATCTAGAATTCCCTGTGTGTCTACACCTAACAAACCATATGTGTTAGGCTGAATAATAGCCCCAAATGTGTCTACACCCTAACCCCAGGAAGTTGTAAATATTCCCTTATATGGCAAAAGGGCCTTTGCAGGTGTGATTAAGTTAAGGATCTTGAGGTGGGGACGTTATTGTGGATTAATGTGTGGCCCGGATGTAATCACAAGAGTCTAGAAAGATTCAGACAGAAAGAGGAAAAGTTAGTGTGATGACGTGAGGGTGAATGCCGAAACTGGAGTGATGTATTTCAAATATAGAAGTGGCCAGAAGTTCAGGAATACAAATGGCCTCCAAAAGCTGAAAATTGGCAAGAAATAGGGTTCTTCCCTCAGAGCTTCCAGAAGAAACTAGCCCTACTGACACCTTAACTTTAGCCCAGAGTTACTCATTTTGCATTTCTGACCTCCAGAACTTTAAGAGAATAGATTGTGATTTTTAAGCCCATAAATTGGTGCTAATTAGCTACAGCAGCGATAGGAAACTAATACACTATGACTTGGCTAATACGGTTCCTTCTCTCTGCAAACGATCTGCAGCTCTTGCCAGTTCTTTGCCTGAGTAACTACCAATTCTCCTCAGTTGGCTCAATGGCCCCAGGTTCTTTCCTAGGGAAAGCTTTTAGTTGAAGGCCTAGGTAAGAACAAGCATTCTCATTTATCTGCTTCCTTACCTCCAGGGTTGTGCCTTTATCATACCACCTATCACATTTTATTTAAAGTTGTCTAAAATATGAGCTCTCTCATGGCAAATACACAGTCTTATTCATATTTTTATTTTTTAGCAACTAGAATAGAATCTGGAATAGAGTTAGCAATATATCTTTGATATTTTTATACAGGAAAAGACTTTCAAGAGATGTTTTAGATATACTATCCTAGAAAAATTAAAAACTTTAATCTTAGAAAAATTGAAAACCTAAAAACTTAAAAATTCAATCTGCTTAAGTAAAGCAAGACAATGTATACTTACACACATATGTGTGTCTATCTATTCATATTTACAAAAAATATTCTGATTTTCAATGGCATCCAGTTTTTTAATGTATTGATGATAAATGATCTACATGCTAAACAACAAGTGGAAAAAGTAGTCCAGGGTAGGGATCCTCAATTTAGCTGACATAATAATGATCCCAAGAATTAGGAAGAGCATTAGAATTGATAAAGCCAGATAATAACAATCACCAGAATACATATAAATAAGATATTCCTGCATGAAAAATAATATTTTGAGTCTTATATAATGTCCATTATTTTGTTTGTGCTCTCATTTGTTTTTGCTCTGACAAGAATTGGTCACAAGATTTGGTTACTAAATGATTTCCCTGAAAATGAATAATATTGTAATCTTCCCTTTCCACTGAAAAATATTTGCTTAGGAGTCAGAAGGGCAAAAGTGTGTGGAAAATATAGTTTGTAAAAGGTATTTATAGCTTCAGGTTGACTTTATTGGTATCTCCAATTATATTAACCATTCTCTTTGCTTTTTCTTCTCTTGTTGTTGTAGTTAGAATTCTTTCTATTATGCACCTGGAAATAGTGTTATGGAACCAAGTGTCAAATCTAAGAACACCGAATGATTGGAATATTCAAAGGTGAGCCAGGGAATATCTTAGCCAGATTTCAGTGAACATGGCATCCCTTCTACTTATGGAACTGTGTCTCGTGTGTTTTGACAGTCATAGCATCATAGTAAATGGGACCAGACAAAGAAGAGGAACAAAGTCTTGTGCTGTGACTATTGCTTAATGGAATCACCCCACCCCAGGACATACTATACTCCAAAAACTCAACAAATTGTTGTTTTAATATATGATTTATGTATGTACACTAGTCAAATGATAACTTTGTAATTCAAGTTATGTTCATTAGAGGCTTATAGCTGGAAGTCTTCACTTGTTATCTGGCTGCGTGGATTTTTTTTTATTTTTTATTTTTTCAATTTTTTTTGAGGTGGATTAGCCCTGAGCTAACATCTGGTCCCAATCCTCCTCTTTTTGCTGAGGAAGGCTGGCTCTGAGCTAACATCCGTGCACATCTTCCTCTGCTTTATATGTGGGATGCCTACCACAGCATGGTTTGCCAAGCAGTGCCTTGTCTGCACCCGGGATCTGAACCGGTGAACCCCGGGCTGCTGAAGTGGAACGTGCACACTTTGCTGCGCCACCGGGCTGGCCCCTGGCTGCATGGATATTATATTTAAAATGTTGATATTGCTAATGGTTAAGGAAGTAAACACTGACTGAGTGAAAGATTTTCTATATTATCATTATTTTCAGATTTGCAAGCACTGAAATATGTTAAACATATGGACATGATGGTATGTATATCTCAAAAGCTTTCTGGTTTTAGAATAATATTTGCAGGAGGATTTTTGAGAACAAGGAGAGAGGTGCTAAGGGCATTGTTTTGTATTTGTTTATCTGTGTATTACTAAACAAAAGTGCTTAGAGCTAAAATTGTCATTTAAGTTCCTAAAGGAATTTTCACATATACAGAAATGCCATACCTCCATATCCTATCCTAGAAGTTGTAAAAACAGGCCTCTATTGGGTTGGATATGTTTCAAGGAGTCTTGTTCTCAACATGATTTTAAATGCACAACACAGAAATTCTCATCCTTGTTTGACCCATAATAAGCCATTCTGTTTAAAAAATTAGCATTAGCTTATTAAACATATTAGATCAAAAATTAGAACAGTGACAATGAAAAACTCTATCAGGATTATAAAAGATTCTGATTTCTCAAGCCTGTAGCCTAATTTAGGAGATTACATGTATAAAACATCAACTTTATGGTCCTTTTTACATTCTGAGAGGCAGATGAGGAAGACAAATACATGTTTTTAGTATAAGTCCCCAGCCCTAAGCTTTTCCTAGAAACCATAAGAGAAAAATGCATTTGACTCGAGTGTGATGGATTAAGGAGTGACAGGTACAGAGAGTGAATGGTGAGTGAATGAACTCTTTAAAAGTCACCAGAGCCACTTTCTTTGAACCACCTATATCACAGAGGAGCTGACCTGGCAAACTGGTATAAACATTTTGTGAAAATTCCACACATCTGTCTGCTCACGCTTCAGGGGAGAAAGGAGAGAAGGTATGGCTCTCCATCCACGATGGAACAAGAGGATTAAGGAGACGCGAGCGGCCCAACCAGATCCTGAATACAGGAGGAGGGTATCAAAGTTAGAGAACAAAAATCTGAGTGATTATTGAGGTTTCATTTTTCCCTTCCCCATAATCCTCCATCCACACCCCATGTCCACCCATTGAGTTTTCAGAATTATTGCTTCAGGGTTTCTATTGAGGGGAAGACACAGAATTTCATAGAGAAAACTGAGTTCAGTTCTAGACTTTGTCTTTCAAAACAGATCACTGAAACCTATAACAAAGATCACAGTTTTAGAGTCCCTTATCTTAATATGCAAGAACAAAGGTGGTTTGAAAATCGTGTCTTTGAGTTTACAGGTAAAGGCTTTCTGTGCATCCCCTGTTCTACCTTTCATCTCTGATAGAGTCGGCACCAACAGCTCCTCATTCCGTTCTTGACGTCGGTCATTTGTGTCTTCTCTTTTTTCTTTGTCGGAGTTACTAGAAGCTTACCAATTTTATTGATTATTTCAAAAAAACAGTTTTTGCCTTTAAAGACTTTCTTTTGATCAATTGATTTATTTTGTTTTAAGTTGCATTGACTTCTGCTCTTATCTTTATTGCAGTCACGCACTGCATAACAACGTTTCTGGCAACGCTCCACTGCACATACAATCGTGGACCCATATGATTAGTATCATACAGCCTAGGTGTGCAGTGGGCTGTGCCATCTAGGTTTGTGTAAGTGCACTCTGATCACACAACTGCAAAATCGACTAACAGTGAAGTTCTCAGAATGTATCCCTGTCATTAAGCGACACCTGCAGATATTTCTTCCTCCTGATTGCTTTGGGTATATTTTGATCTTACCTTCCTAACTTCTTAAAATAGAAACAGATTATTGTTTTGAGATCTTTTTTTCTTTTGTAATATAAACATTTAGTGTATAAACTTTCCTTTAGGTACTGAGTTAGCTAAATCCTACAAATAACGTTACATTTTCATTTTCATCCAATTTAGCTCCAGTTTTTAATTTCCCTTGAGACTTGCTCTTTGGCTAAGATTGCATCAGTTTACTGGGGCTGCCATAATAAATACCACTGACTGGGTGGCTTTAACAACAGAAATTAATTTTCTCACAGTTTTGGAGGCTGGAAGTCTGAGATTGAGGTGTAGACAGGGTTGCTTTCCTCTGAGGCCTCCCTGCTTGGCTCACAGATGGCCACTTTCTTCATGCGGGTGTCCCTCTGGGCAAGCTCAGCCTTGGTATTTCTCTGTGTATCTTAATCTCTTCTTATAAGGACACAGTAAAATCAGATTAGGGCACATCCTAAAGGGCCTCATTTTAACTTAATTGCCTCTTTAAAAGCTCTATCTTCAAATACCATCACATTCTGAGGTCCCAGGGTTAGGCCTTCAACATATGAATTTTGGGGAGGCACAATTCAGTCCATAACATGGATTATTTAGAGTTGTGTTATTTAATTTACAAATAAATGGAAGTGTTCTTTCTGTTTTGATTTCTAGTCGAATTCATTTAATTCCATATGGTCATAGAGTAAACTTTGTGTGCTTTCCTTATTTCAAAACTGTTGTCTTACGAATCCTGATATGGTCAGTATTGGTGAATGTTCCACATGAACTTGAGGAGAATGTGTATTCTGCTGTTTTGGAAGAAATAGCCTATACATGCCAATCAGATCCCATTGTCTGACGGAGTTGATCTGTGTCCTCGCTGGTGTTCTGTCTAGTGGCTCTATCAATTAAAGAGAGAGAGGTGTTGATGTCCTCAGTAAGAATGTGAAATTTTCTTTTCCTCCTTTCACTGCTCTCAGTTTTGCTTCAGCTGTTTTGAAATCTTTGGGGAGTGTCCAATAAGGATTGTTGTATTTTTTTGATGATGACCCTTTTATCATAAGTTACCATAAATTTTATAATTATATAATGTCCTTCTTGTTCCAGGTAATTTATTTGTGCCTTAAAATCTACTTTTTCTGACATTAATATAATCACTCTTTTGATTATTTTCATAGCCTGTATTTTTTCCATATTTATGCTTTTATGCTACCTATATCTTTATTATTATTATTTTTATTATTTTTAAAGATTGGCAACTGAGCTAATGTCTGTTGCCAATCTTCCTTTTTTTTCTTCTTCTTCTCCCCAAAGCCCCTGGTATATATAATTGTGTATTCTAGTTGTGAGTGCCTCTGATTGTGCTATGTGGGACGCCACCTCAGCATGGCCTGATGAGTGGTGCCATGTCTGTGCCCAGGATCTGAACCAGTGAAACCCTAGGCCGCCAAAGCAGAGTGCAGGAACTTAACCACTCAGCCACGGGGCCGTCCCCCTGTTTTTCTTTTCTTTTTTTTTTTTTGGTGAGGAAGATTGTCCCTGAGCTAACATCTGTGTCAGTCTTCCTCTACTTTGTATGTGGGATGCCACCTCAGCGTGGCTTGATGAGCAGTGTGTAGGTCTCTGACCATGATCCAAACCCACAAACCCCAGGCCTTTGAAGCCGAGCACACAAACTTAACTACTATGCCATGAGGCCAGCCCCTATATCATCATATTTCTGGTGGAGAGTATAAAGTTGTATAATCTCTTAAAAATCCACTCTGCAGAAGCTCTTTCCTTAACTTGATCTATATAGACAATTTACATTTAGTACAATTATTCTTAAGTTTGAATTTAGGTCTAAAATTTTATTATTTATTTCCTTCATTTTGTTTTTCTATTTCTCTGTATCCCTTTTACTGCCTTCGTATGGGCTATTTGAACATTTTTAAATATCACTTATTATTTTGACTATCTATGTATAACCTTTTTAGTGGTTGTTCCAGAGATTACAAAATTCGTGCTTACCTTTTCACATTCTATTTAGAATCATTATTTTTCTAGTTCCATTGAAATGTGAAAACTTTATGCATATAGCTTTCTTAACTCCCTGCTATAGTTGTCTTATATATTGCAGCTACAGACATTGAGAACTCTGTATGACAAGACTGTATTCTTTTGCTTTTAACTTTCAAACACGATTTAAAGAAGTCAAGAGGACAGGAATAACTTACTATATTTAACTCAGACATTTACTATTTCTGTTCCTCTTCTTTCATTGCTAATCTTCCAAGATTCCTTCTTTCACCCTTTCTTTTCTGTTTTGAGAAGTTCCTTTAGCTATTCTTTTAGGGTATGTTTTTTGACAATGAATTTTCTTAGTTTTCCTCCAGCTGAAAATGTCTTGATATCTCCCTCATTCCTGAAGAATATTTTCACTGGATATAGAATTTGAATTGACAACCCTTTAAATGTCATCTTTTAACTGTGGCAATTTTTTTCTTTAATCAGCCTGTCTTTAAATTTGTGTTCTAACATTGTTCTAGGAGGACAAATGGCCTACTGTGAAAGAAAAGTGGCGAAGTGTGTTTATTTTAAACTAGAATACTTTATATATTCCTCTGAGGAACCTCAGTGCTCTCCCAGACTTTAGCTGACCCACTAACCCCACAGCAGGTAGGAGCTGGGAAACACTGAGCGCCCGAGACATCGTGAGCCGGTCAGGAGGAGCACAGTGAACATGCAGCACAGTCAGATCCACAGACACTTCCACCCTCTCAGGACCTACTGATTTACTGCATGCCTGGGAATCTCTCTTGAACAAGGCAGAGTGTTTTTAAACAATATTATGATGAAAGATTTCAACAGATGAATTTAGCCCTGTCAGTCCCAAGTGATTTCTACTTCGTGATGTGAGACTATCTGTGGAAAGGAATTTCGCAATAAGAGAGTAACTCTGTTGAATTTGCTGCAGTGATCACACTGACTGCATATTTGCTTAAGATGGTAAACTAAACCAATATCCACACTTAAAGTTTATTTATTTTCCATAAAATGGAAAGATTATTCTCATATTTTCATATTCTCCATGAGAAGATATGTGAATACTGTAAATTGTTTGTTTTATTTTAATTAATTAGCTACAATGACCCAAATTTGTCTGACTTGTAATCAGAGATGGACAGATTAGGTAAGACTGAATGTCAAAGAAATGTGACTAGTTGTGTTGACAGTCAGGGGCCCACCATGGCTCAGGGGGAAAAGTGGAGCAAGGTGGTATAAAGAGCACGGGGCTGAAATCCCGGGCCTGAGTTCTAGCCTGGTGTGCTTGACTACAGCCTGGCTCACGATCTCAGTCAAACCTTTCTCCTCAGCAGATAAATGTGCTCAAGTCTCAAAACAAAGCAAGAATATCAGGGACAGTTGGAACACTAAATCCCCGCTTAACACTTCAGCCCCCTCCTGCCTAATCTCTCATTCCTTTCACATCCTAGTTTTGCAAAAGAATAACTGACCGTGTCTCATACCACCTTTCACTTTACTCAGCCCTCACTGAAATCTGTCTCTGGGTCAATTGTACAAAGTTACTTAGATTAGCTTTTTCTGTAGGTCCTTTTCTTTTTCATTGTAATTATGCATTCTTTGTAAATTAAGTTTTCTTCTTCATTGTCAATCCTTTAATTACTACCTATTTCTCTGATGCTGTTGAACTGGTCAGGATCTTCTCTAAAATGTTGATTCAAGGGGGTGATCGTACACACATTTGTTTGCTTCCTTATTTTAAAGATAATATTTCTAATTTTTATCATTAACAGTGATGTGTTAGTTTTGGAGACACATTTTCTAAGGATAAGGATGTCTATTAAGATAACAGTTTGTACCTTATGTGGATGTGGAATTTTGTCAACTGCATTTATTACATTTTTTATATCATCTTGTTTTTTCTCCTTTAATTGGTAAATATTGAAATTACATATGTGGATTTTCCAAAATTAAACAATGCTTATACAAACTCGGCATAATAATATATACCCTCTCACTTTTCTTTTTTTCTTTTACGTTGCTGGATTTAGATTGCTAACATTTTTTTTATGATTTAGGATAAATGTGCATGAGTAATTTGGGGTTGAAATTTTCCATTCTTAAACTGTCCTTGACTGGTTTTGGTGTCTTCGTAGAATGGTTTGGAGAGTATTCTCTGGAAAAGTGTAGAACTTGGCCATGAGATGTCCATTCAAATTGTTGGAACTTGTTTGTAAAAGAGTTTTGACTTTTTATTTTCTTTCTGGAAAAAAAAAAATGGTAAACTCAACGCAATCTTTCTTTTTTTCTTCAGTTTTTAGTTGGTTTTATTTCCTAGATTTTGTCCATTACATCCAAGTTTTTGAATTTATTAATACAAATTACCTTGTTAACTTTTTATTGTGTGCTGCTTATAATTATATCCTTAGTTTAATTTCTAGTACAATTTGTTACTGTCCCCCCCAATCTCTGTCCCCTCTCTCTTTCGCTCACCTGTCTTGTCAAATTTCTATATTAGTATTCTTTGCTAAAAACTAACTGTTTGGTTTACTGTCCTAGCTTTTTAAATTTTCATTGTTTTGTTTGTATCTGTATCTTATTTCTTTGTTTTGCAGTTTTGGTTTTATTTGGTTCTTTTCTAACTCCTTAAGTTGAAAACTTAGGTCATTAATTTTTAGAAAATAGGAGATTTTCTCCAAATATAAACATTCAACACTAGAAAAATTTCTTTGAAGAACCACTTTCACTCAGTCCAAAAGTTTATACATCATGTTTTCATTAAAATCCAAAGTAAAATTTGATTTTTATTATGATTTCTTCTTGACTTCAGGGTTATTTATAAATTTGTTGTTAATTTCCAAACACATGAGAAGATTTCTCTATGTCCTTATTTTATTGAGATTTTTATTTTTTTTAATTTGTTTCATTTGCTGACTTATATGATTTCATAGAATATGACTTCTACGACCAGGTAGGTCTAAAAACAATGTTTATTCGCTAATTGTTGCTTGCTGTGTTCTATCTGTTTCTACTGAATACAGCTAATTCATCCTATTTTCAAGTCTTATGTATCTTTGATAATTTTTGTCTTAGACCTATCATAAATAAGAGAGCTGCACTGAAGTCTTACAATATGATAATGAATTTTTTAGTGTTTCCCTGTAATTCTAGGAAATATGGCTCAATATAATTTGAGGATATTTTATTATATGATTACTAATTTAGAGATGTTATATTTAATTGATAGGATGAAAATGTTATCATTATATAGTGACATTACTTTATAATGTTTTCCCACTGTCCTTTGATTATAATTTTCTTGATACATATTTTTGTTTTCATATTACTTTCCATAAGTCCATTCTTTAAAATAATTTAGGCTTCTAATAAGTAGGATATAGATGGATTTTTTAAACCTGACAATCTCTGGACTTTAAATCATTTGCCTTAATTGTGATGGTTAATTTAGATTTTGTTTTCTTACTTTTTAATTTCCTTCATGGAACTCTTCTTTTGCTCTTTTATTCCTCTTCTATAGGATTTGCTCTTCTTTAGGATTGATTTAGGGGCCTTTTATTCCTTTTCTTTTCTCATTTAGAAATTTTGCAGTCTACCTTTCTAATTTTAATGGTGCCTTTGAAAATCACAATGAACATTTTTTAAATAAAATTTCTATCTTACCCATCTCTCTCAGCAGTACAAGGAAGTTAGGACAGTTCTGACTCTAATTACTCCTCTCCAAATTTATGTAGTTTTATGTTCTGTATTGTAGTTCTGTCAGTTTTTTTAACTCCATAATATTAGACCTTAGTTTAATTATTATTTTATACGGTTTACTTAGATCTGCTGCAATGTTTGTGAATTTACTTTCTAAATATTTTTCTTATTTTTCGGAGTTCTCTAATAGGTTAATTCATATTTATACCTGAGGAGCATTCTTTTAGTATTCTGTCAGCGAATTTCTGTTCATGATAAGGTCTTTCAATTTGTACATATCTCAGAATGTCCTTAATTTGCTTCTGTTCTTGAAAGAATTTTGTCATTATTAGAGAATTCTGGATCAGTTGTTCCATTTTTTCTCTTTGATTGTTTAAATAACTTCTTTTTGTCTTTGGTGTACTTTATTTTTACTAGAATGTGACTAATGTAAATGTTTTTCTGTTTTTGCTATATATTCAGTTTTATGTATCTATAAATATATGTCCAAAAAATTCTCAGAAATTCACTCTTCTAATAGTATCTCTTTTCTCTTTACTCTATTTCTTCCTTGGAGGATTACAATGAACAAATAATAGAAAGTTTCAGTCCATCTTGTCTATCTTTTCCATCCTTTTCCTATTTTCCAGCTCTTCGTCTTTGTCCTGTATTCTGAATGTTTCTTATACTCTAGCATTATTGCCTTTTCAGCTGGGGCTATGTGGTCTTTATCTCATTTATTAAGGTTTTACTTTTATTTTGACTCTATATTTTTATTTTATGTTCTATCTGGTTATGTTGTAAATCTGCCTGGTCATTTATTTAATAGTACTCTTTTCCTTGCTAATTAATTAATTTCATTTGAGTTTTAGTATTTTAAACATTTAATCCATAATTAGGTCATATGCCTAAAGTGGTAACTTAATTTTATAATTGTTCCTGAAGGTCTAATCTGTTTTGTTCGTTTCTGCTCAAGCTCATTTAAGGTGGCCTGTTTTCCTATAGATTCATACATCTTTATTTATAAGCTTGTTTCTGAGCTTTGGGAGAACTGGAGGTCTAAATTGAAGCTCTTCCTCTACAGAAGGGGCTGGGTTGGGGTTGGGGAGTAAGAGCAGACTGAGCTACCAATCTCCTTCCAGAGTCTTATACAGCCGGGACAGAGATACATACACACAAACACACACAGAAGAAAACAGAGACAGAGACAGAAAGAGAAGAGACTGCATTGTGGCTCAGGAGATTTGCACCTTTTGTTCTTTCTCTTTGCGAAGACCTGAGCCTCCAACCTTTCTCCTCTGCACGCTCCCCACCCCCAAGCACACACCTACACAGCTCACCTCCCTGAACGTCTAATAGTCGTCACTCATATTTTCAGATCTCTCTCACCACTTATACTAGATTAGGTCCCACCATTACATGTTCTCATTGTAACTTTTCCTTCATTACATGTAAAACTACTGTAATTAGATAAATGATATGAACATGGGCACTTTTTAGTCTCTTTGACATCATCATATCCTCCATGAGTGGCATAGTTCCTGTCCCCATGAATATCATTAAATGAATAACTTTAAAAAAATGGACAAAGAAATGTAACTTGCCACAAAAAGTAGGGATGGGGTTTCCGTCGGTATGAAAATTGACCTTATCCAAATCAAATGAATATACTGAATTTGAAAATTCTTCTTACTATTGAATGTATAAAGCACACAAGTTCCAAAGTGCCTTAAAAGCCAATGTTATTTAAAATCTAATTTTGACTAGCTTAATAGTTATAGAAACTTGGAATTTAGATGTTAAAGGCCATACTCAGACCATTCCATAAAATATTCAAAAGGTCTATATCCTATTACAAATATTCCTTAAATATATCTTCTGGAGAATTAGATACCTGATTGGTAAAGATTTAATAAATAAGAGACATAAATAGTTACTATAAATAATAACACTGATTATCCTGTGTAATCAAACCCTTCACCTGCTGAGATATGCACTGTGTTTATGCAGATCAGCCGTAGGCCTTTCATCCATGAAATTATAGAATGTGTAATGTGATGGGCCATGATAGATTCAGTGTAATTGCTTATTTATAAAAAGAGCTATCAACAGCCCACTTTAAATGAATTCAGAAATCACCGTAGGGCATTTAGAAATGAATATTTTATATGACATTTTAAAAAGATTATGAGCCTTTCTTTGAACAGTAAAATTAATGGCTGTTTGGCTGTTTAAACTCATCCAGTGTCGATTCAGGATAATAGCATATAAACTGTAATTACTGTATTTGTGTTTTAATTAGGAATAACCATCTACCTTTCTAGTAAAGCAAATTTTTTACCTAAAATATGAATAAAGGGAAAACAAATTAATGTGTTAATTTTCCTCGTGGGTCTTTTGAAAGTAAAGTATATTTTAATGGTAACTCTATCTGTATGTTTATCTATGTACATCTCTGTCTATCTATCTACCTGCCTACACATCTATGCTTTATGACAATAGCTGTTAAGTAAGTCTACATTTCCCACCAAAAAATATCAAACTTTTGAAACTTATATGTAATATTTAAAATCTAAATCTTTTAAATTTTTATATTTTTTAATCTTTTAAATACTCAGAAACAATGCCTCTTTTATATATTTAATCTTTAGCACAGATGAATTTTACAGTACGTTGTAAAGTTAGAATCAGTCATTAGAGTCCCACATTGCCAAAATGAAGTTGAGAGAAGCTCAAGAATAGCAATCTTAGTCTGGAATTAGCTAAAGAATATTATATTACTAAATCATTCACAATAGTCATTGTCATAGCAGAGAAGAAAGGACACGATTAAAATCTGTGAAGTGCTAGATAATGGAAATAGGTGTTCTTATAAAAATAATTCATCAGACTTTGATTGAATAGCTTCAAAGGGCCACAAAGTTATCTGCATATTCCCCTTCATTCTCTGAACAAAAGTGATTTTCCGTATATTCTTTTGTATGTGTTTCTTCCATGCTGACATTAGAAATCATTAAAATGGGACCAAATGTCCTTTTTATATTTTTTAAGTTTTCCGCTGATTTTGGTACATAAGCTCATACTTCAGTACACAGCCTCACAGGGGCTTGCTTATTATTCTTAGCAGTAAACCAAGTGCTATGAAGGATATAAAAGACATAGACAACAGTGTCCGAGGATCTCTTTTAGTTGTAAAACAATTTCTACATTAGAGAAACGTTAGATGCTTTCTCTAAAAGCTGTGGAAGTACTTTTTCTAAAAGTAAGGGAGCTATCGTAAATATCAAGTTTATATCGCCAGGGTAGGCAAGGAAGAGCCACTTGGAAAGAATGATCAAATTCATACAATTTGATATTATCATTTTAAAACTAATGCTGGAGGTAAGGTGAATATGAACTCTAAAGAACAAGGAACTCACATGAACTTTGTGATAATCAAGAAACAAGGATATTGGCCATAGGATCTATTCACACAAGATACGTGGCTTGTTCACAAGAAATACAACTGCGGACAGAATTGCAGCCTTATTAAGACTATAATAGTTAAACTGCTTTATCTGAGAATTCTGTGAACAATAGCAAGGATCAAGCCAATTAAAAGTGAACACATGTTTAGAGACAGGGACTTTTGAAACGTGTAAGCATTAGCTGTTATGCGCTGGTGTGAGCTAAGCTTCTCTAGATATCAGTCAACAGTGAAAGCCTCAAGTCCTTTGGTTATATGAAGGCTTAAAGAACTTCCAGAACTCTGGAGAAATTAGTGAGCGAGAGCTTGGGCACCCCTGTTGTCTGAATCCCCTCCATCATTATTCCCCACCTTTCAGGGATACTTAATTAATTTGGATCTACGTTTATGCATATGTGGGAAGGAAAGAAGGAAGAAGAGATGTCTTCTCTCCCAAATTGAATCCTCAGTCTTCATTTTAACTTGATATCTATTTCTTCCGACAATGAAATTCAAGTAGTAAAGAATGCAGAAATGGAGAATTAACTTCAAATCTTTAAAAATAGATAAAAATCACAGTGATCCCATTATTTCATTTTCACTATACATATCCTGAAAAGAAATAAATATATTCACATTTTCAATCCACTAATTTTATAATATAAAATGAATTCTATGATGTTACATTTTCCTATTTTATCTGTTTTCAAATATCACAGAACTTTAGGGAGTTGAGTAAAAAGTGAAGACATTTATAAAAATGGAATGGTAATGCATCTACATTAGAAACATTTAGAACATGTTTCTCAGTATGTTTATATATTCAGAAATTGCATTTGAGTTCAATTTCTGGAAAAGTACTGATACAAATGATAATATTATATGTTTGTTCCAGCAAAGGCACCTAAGTTGTTAAAAAGGAAATAACAAGTACAAAATGGAGTTATGTGCCCCCAAGACAGTAAACAAAGACTTAATTGCAGCTCCAACCTCTCTCAGAAATTACAGTCAATGTGAAATTTTCGGATTACCACTAGTGAGGTAATCAGCATACCTTCCCTTCCCTCAAAAGAAGATGACCTGGCCTAAAACAATCCTTTCTTTTCTTTTGCTGATAACTGCCTTGCCCCACCCTTCTGCCTACAAAAACCTTCCATTTGCATAACTCCTGGTAGTATCTTTCTACTTGCTGGATGGGATGCCACCGAATTCATGAAATGCTTAATAAAGACAATTAGATCTTCAAATTTACCTGGTTGAATTTTTGTTGTTTAACAAAGTATTTGAACAGATGTTTTATTTTTAAAATTTCACCTTTTAGTAGATTACCTTAATGATAAAAATCAGGAGGTGATAAATAATAATTTACCAAGTAATAATAAATAATAATTTATTAGGTAATGATAAAAAATGGTAAAAAAAGGAGGTTAATGATGATTTAAAAAAAAAAATCACTGCTAGTCTATTAGGGAAAATTGCATAATGTCACATTTGAAAAATTCCTAGATTTCAGACCAATGTAGTGATACAGGAGGCTCCCAGATTTCCCTCCTCCTGTGGAGGCGCCAAGTACACAGCTGCACAGGGAGCAATTTCCTCTGAAAGAAATCCAGAAACTAGATGAGCGGCTCCTATACATTGGGCAACAGAGAAAATACCCACTCAAAAAGAGCAGGAAAGGCTGAGAAACACTTTTGCCATAAACCCCACCCCTGGCACAGCACCATACACTTAGGAGGGAACTCCCACTTCCCAGCTTCTTCCTGAGGAGCAAAGAGTTTGGACCATACATCTAGTGCCCCAACTTTTAAGGCTGCTACCCAAAAAGCAGGCCATCAAATCACCCAGTCATGAAAACCAACAGGGCTTGAGTTCTTGAGTCTCAAAGGACTGTAGCAAACAAAGAAGCAATTGTTATTGAGTGCTAGCACTCCCTGTGTCTATCTCACTAGGGCTCAGCCCATTTCAAAATGCCCATCTCCCAGTCTTCCCTGGAAGGAGTTTGACTGCACACCTTACAAGCTGCTGCCTGAGGGTTCAGCCTTTAATTAGCACTCAGCCAGAAGATGACTGTGATTCTCCTCAGGGTCCCCCCCATAAAACAGTGGGCACCTCCCCGTCTTCTCCTTCCAGTTCATTCCAACAATAAAACTGAGGCACCAGCATTTCCCTGGAAGAAACTTGTCCAGCTAGCTCCCCAAATTTTACAACTGTCACCTAATGGAAAGGTGCCCAAATCACCAAACTCTGATAGCCAATGGGAATGGCATTTTCAAATCCCACAGGACAAAGCAAACAAAGAAGTAGTTTTTAAACGGGCACAGGGGGGCCGGCCCCATGGCCGAGTGGTTAAGTTCCTGTGCTCTGCTTCGGCAACCCAGGGTTTTGCCAGTTCGAATCCTGGGCGCAGACATGGCACAGTTCATTAAGCCACATTGAGGCAGCATCCCACATGCCACAACTAGAAGGACCCAAAACTAAAATATACAACTAAGTACAGGGGTATTTGGGGAGAAAAAAAAAGAAGATTGACAACAGTTGTTAGCTCAGGTGCCAATCTTTAAAAAAAAAATTTTTAAAAATAATAAAAAATAAAAATATAAATGGGCATAGGAGCACCTCCACAGCTATCCACTCAGGCATAGCACAGAGAGTCACCCCACAGAAGGGATTTGACTGCATACTTTCCCAGCTGCTACCTGAGGGTCCACCTTCTAATCAGCCTGCATCTGGGTGCTGACTGTGCTACTCCCCTTTGGAACACTGATAGGTCTTGGCATACCCTCAATTACTGGGAGCCCCTGAGCACAAAGACAATGGCTTAGACAATCACAAAGGTATCAGAGTCAACCAGGGCTTTGGCCGGCTGACTGACAAGGCTCATTTCCTACAAGAGACTAATCTGTCAAGACTGGTTCTTGTATCTAATGCATGAAACCAAAACAAACAGTCAAGGAAAATGAAGAAAGAGGGGAGCACGTTCCAAACAACAAAACAAGATGAATCTCCAGAAACCAATCTTAATGAAATGTAAATAAGTGATTTACCTGATAGAGAGTTCAAAATAATGGTCATAAAGATGCTCTCTGAGGTTAAGAGAGCAATGTATCACAAAATGAGAATTTTGACAACGAGATAGAAAACATAAAAAAGTACCAAATAGAAATCTTAAAGCTGAGAATTCAATAACTAAACCAAAAAATTTAACCAAAGAGTTCAACACAGACTAGATCAATTGGAAGAAAGGGTCAGCCAACTCAAAGACAAGGCATGGAATTCATCCAGTAAGAGGAGAAAAGAAAAAGAAAAAAGAGTGAAAAGGAGTGAAGATAGTTTGAGGGGCTTATGGGATACTGTCAAGTTGACCAATATATGCATCACAGAGGTCCCAGAAGAAGAGAGAACAGAAAGCTTACCAAAGAAATAACAGCCGGGGGCCGGCTCCGTGGCCCAGTGGTTAAGTTTGCGTGCTCCGACCGCTGCGGCTGCCCAGGGTTCGGATCCTGGGCGTGGACATGGTACCGCTCGTCAGGCCAGGTTGAGGCGGCATCCCACATCCCACAACTAGAAGGACGTGCAACTAAGATATACAACTGTGTACAGGGGGGGTTTGGGGAGATAAAGCAGAAAAAAAAAAAACAGAAAGAACGGCCAACAGGTTCATGAAGCGGTATTCAGGATCACTAATCATGAGAGAAATGCAAATCAAAACCACAATGAGATATCACCTCATACCTGTTAGAATGGTTATTATGAAAGAGACAAGAGATAATAAATGCTGGTGTGGATGTGGGGAAAGGGGAACCCTTGTTGGTGGGAATGTAAATTGGTACAGTCACTGTGGAAAACAGTGTGGAGGTTCCTCCAGAAAGTAAAAATAGAACTACTGTATGATCCAGCATTCTCACATCTGGTTATATATCCAAAGAAAATAAAATCTTTATCTTAAAAAGATATCTGTACTCCTGTGTTCACTATAACATTATTCACAATAGCTGAGGTATGGAAACAACATGTTTGTTGCCAGATAAATAGATTTAAAATACACACACACACTGGAATATTATTCAACCTTAAAGTGGAATGAAATCTTGTTGTTTGCAGCAGCATAGATGGATCTTGAGGGCATTATGCTAAGTGAAATAACCCAGACACAGAAAGACAAATATTTCACGGCATCAGTTATATGTGGAATCTAAAAACAAAAGGAAACAAAAATGTCAAAATCATAGAAACAGAGAGTAGAATGGTGCTTGTCAGTGGCTAGAGGGTGAGGGAAATAGGGAGAGGTTGGCACAAAGGTACAGCTTTCAGCTTAAGAGGAATAAAATATGAGTATCTAACGTATAACATGTCGACTGTAGTTCAAAATACTGTACTGTGTAACTGAAATCTGCTAAGAGAGTAGAACTCAAGTGTTCTCAACAAAAAATAAAAGTAAAAACATTTCAATATGTGAGGTGATAGATATGTTCATTAACTCAATGGTGGAAATTCTTTCACAATCTATACATATATCAAATCTTCACATGGAACACTTTAAATATATTACAATTTTATTCATCTATTATACTTCAACAACAAAAAAAGAAAATTTCTACATTTTTCCTTCCTATTGATAAAGAGGAATTTTTCTGTAAAAAATCGAAGGACAAGACATGAATTTCAAGGTTATACCAAGAAGGTTGAAAAATACTATATAACCAACTAACATGGAAAGAGGATTTTCCATTTTGAAAGCTGTATCGTCATGTGTTCACAAGTTCTGTTTCCTATTTCAATATGCACTTTAACATCCTGTTTCATGTGCCAGTGAAAAAAAACTTAGTGACTTGTGAAAGAATATAAATACAGAATGAAACTCTAAGTCCCCTTCATACACACACGCACACACACAAAGTGAACTGTATTTGAAGTCCACTAGATGTTTTTCATATACGAGTAGCTTTTAATCTGTCATTACACGAACTTCTTTTTCATACAAATGCTACAAGCAGCAGAGAATCAAAAAGTGATTTTTTTCCAAAGAAAGCATTTTTTTTGGACAGAAATGAGAATATTCTAAATAAGTTATTAACCTCTTCATATACCTAGGGAAAGAAAAAAAACGCCATACATCTTCTTCCTCGGTGAAGATGATTGAAGCCAATATCCAAACTGACAACCCAACATCTAGTCAGAAAACATCTCTTCTGGGGGCTGCCTGGTGGTGTAGTGGTTAAGTTCACCCGCTCCGCTTGGGTGGCCTAGGGTTCGATGGTTCGGATCCTGGGAGCAGACCTACGCACCACATAACAAGCCATGGTGTGGCAGGCATCCCACATATAAAATGGAAAATAGGCACAGATGTTAGCTCAGGGCTAATCTTCCTCAAAAGAAAAAAAAAAAAAAGAAAATATCTCTTCTGAATTAGACATAGAGGGAGTATCCACAGTCAATTATAACAAATTACCTTTAAAAATCTTTTTCAAGCTTAGGATTCTATAAATTAAATCGTGCCTACTAGACACTTTTAGATATGACAGTAATAGAAATAGGAAAAGGTAACATGATTAAAAGAAGAAAAATAATCTCAATAGAGAGAGGTATTAAAAAATAAAACTGATAGGATGGAGTAAGGATGGGGGTAGGGTACAGTTGGGAAGTAAAATCAGAAATAACTTAATAGTGGCCTATATTTATAAAATAGCTAATTATATGAAGAACGATTTCATGGAGCAGAAGATTTTCATACCAACAGATGTGTCATAGGAATTTGCATAAAAGTTTCGCTAAAATGATAAAAGAATCTATGCCTGAATGCAATCAAACCATAGAATATTCCAAAAGTATTTGTAGAATGTCCATCACCAGAGGCATTTAAAAATAGTTAATGTCAAGCTAGATTATGATTGTAACACGTAGAACTTCCTTCAAACAAATAAAACAAATCAATAGAATGATTAAGTTACAAATAAGCCAATGATTTCAAAACTCTTGAAAATGGTTAAGTAATAAGTGAAATGACTTTTAAAATAACATTGGGATAATTAAATTTATTCACAGGAGAAAAAAGTGAAGAAAATCCGATATTTTCAGTAGTAGAGAAAGATATGTTTGGAATTATTATTACCACTTTACGAACTCAATAAATATGTATACAGTTATGCAACATGCACTTAGACTTGCAAAGAAAGTCTTCATCTGCCGTTGGTTTCAGAAAACTCCACCTGTCCAAACACGGGTGTTGGAATTCAGAGTGTGTTCTTCTCTACTTTTAATGACAAGATGTAAGCTATAAAATGAGCTTCCTAGTTTCATGGAAAGGTGCCAGCAAGTGAATCAAGAAAATCATCTAATAATAATGGCTTTTCTACAACAATATGCGTGTATAATAAAGAATTCAGGAAAATTGAAATTATGAGTTAAAGATTAGGGAAAAAAGCAAATATATTTGATATGATTTTTTTTGTTATAAAAATACAAACAAATATCAAAATAAATTTTTAAAATCAGTGATTATACCATCTTGCTACATTCACTATTTGCTTATTATTTCATCATTTTCAAAACTATTTTCTCAGTGAACGTATTTCACTCAATTAACTGATTACACCATGACACAACTAAGTGAGGCTCTGTTTGCAAGATATTTATTTCCAAGGTTTTCTCATTAAAAGTATATGTCTTCTTGTAGATTTTCCATAGATTAGGAAACAGTCCCAGAAGTGAATTAGCATGTCAAAGGTTATAAAAATTTTCCTCTTCATACATATAGCTAAGATATTTTCAAAGGTTTAGCCAATGTAAAATGCTTGCCATGAGCAACGTCTGAGAATATCAACTGTGCCATAGTCTAGGCAACACAGAATACTACGTTTCTCTGTGAGTGTTAAGAGATGAATATTAGAATCTTGTTTTGATTTTCAAAAAAATTTTAAACTATAAGACTTAATGTGATTAAAAGATGAGTTGATGATCGTAAGGAAGATACTTCTTTTATTATTTAATATTTTCATTCTTCTCAGACTAAGTTTCCACTGGTGAGGTGGTGGAGATCTGCACTTCCATAACTCTGCAATCTCTTGGCGTAGCAGTCAAAGAAACACTGAGATTCTGCTGTAATCATTTGTTTCCATGCTTTTGTGTATGTAAGAGTTGTGCTTTCGGTTTGTTTTTGTAATCTACTTGTAGTAGGCTGAATACTTGCCACCCAAACATATCAGGTCCTAACACCTGGAACCTGTAAATGTTCCCTTCTAAGGAAAAAAGGTCTTTGCGGATGTAATTAAGTTACGATGTTGACATGGCAGGTTATTCTGTGTTGTCTGGGTCAGCTCTAAATCCAGTCACAGCACCCTTCCAAAATAGAGGCAGAGAGAGACACACACAGAAAAGGAGAAGGTAACGTCACCAAGAAGGTAGAGTTTGGAGGATGCAACCACAGGTCAAGGAATCTGGCAGCCACAAGAAGCCAGAAGAGGCAGGGAATGGATTTCCCTCCAAGCCTGCAGAGGGAGCACAGTCTTGTCAACACCGTGATTTTGGCTCACTGAAAATGACCTTAGACTCTGACTTTCAGAAACTGAGAGTCACTTTTTGTCGTTTTAAGCCAACAAGTTCGTGGTGTTTGTTAGTGTAGCCACAAAGAACTAATACACTAGTCACTGTCTTTCATAAACTTTTGGACAAATTTAGGTTGATCTACCATTTATTGGTGTTAAATTTGATATTACATTTATTTCTTTAATATAGTTTCTTACATTCACCTTTTGATAAAGTATTGAGATTAATAGCTCTTATTCTAAGATCCAGGGAAATCACTAAAGACTTCAGATCTAAATTATACATTAGCCAGGGAAGAGAAACACAAAATTGCTCACCTTGCATTAATGGGGAAAAAAGCATATTCAAGTTCCCAAAGCAATTTCAAAATGAAAAAATATAACACAAACATAGATATGTGAATGAATTTAAATCTGAGGGAATTTTAAAATTCTGTATCATGCATTTAAAAATGTTTATTTGATAAAAATATAAATTTAAGTCATAAATATTTATTTTGTACAGTTTATGCACATTTATGTCACATTTAGCACATTTTATGTAATCTATTCAAATCTTTCCTTTTGCCATAAAAAGGAAATTGTATATTTTTTCTCCTTCTAATAATTAGGATAATTTCTAACGAAGACAAAGAATTTCTGGAAACAAAAATGAAGACCTCATAATTTTCACAACTGACAAGACTGGCTTTGTTTGGATTCATTTCTCTTTCTTGTAAGAAATGTCTATTGTTGGATGCTCTAAAATATGTCAGCAGCAAGGACTTGTAGAAAGAACCCTACCTGAGGCATGTGACAGCCTGGGTTTCTAGCTCTGATTTTGATACACTTTATATGAAAACTGAGCAACCTCAATCTTTTGGGATTTCTGCTTGAGGTCCATAAAAAAACAGATAGCACTTTATCTACTTGTATGGTTATTATAAAGATCAAGTAGTCTAATATGTAAGATCATTTTTAAAAGTGTAATGGATTGAACGAAATGAATATTATTATGATACATACCAATCTACTTGTATACTTGGATAATCATGTATCAATTAAATATTATGTAAGACAATGACCATATGATACTTTGAAAGAAGTAGCACTTTACAGCATATTTTAAATTTAAAAAATGAATCTCTTTATTTGCATAACAATGGTGTTACTGCTGTGGGAAAATATCACAGCATGCCATTCTCAAGTCACTTTCTCCAAATTATACTGATTGAATAGTATTCTAAAAGGTTACTTTTTCACTTGTTAATGCCTTATCACTGATATAAAGGAACACAATATAATTTTAAATCTACTGATAAACTATTACTTAAATGCATTTAAAATCCCTCTAACATAATAATTGGAATCATGTTATGCCAAATGCTTTTCTTTTCTTTTTTTTTTGAGGAAGATTAGCCCTAAGCTAACTGCTGCCAATCCTCCTCTTTTTGCTGAGGAAGACTGGCACTGAGCTAACATCCGTGCCCATCTTCCTCTAGTTTATACGTGGGACACCTGCCACAGTATGGCTTGCCAAGCGGTGCCATGTCCACACCCGGGATCTGAACTGGTGAACCCTGGGCCGCCGGAGTGGAACGTGGGAATTTAACTGCTGTGCCATGGGGCCAGCCCGCTTTTCTTAATTCAATGGACAGTTTCTAGTTTTCTTGAATCTGATATGATAACAGACCCTTACACAGCAAACATCTCTGGGTAAAACACTGTTCTGTCTTTCAGCAATGATCTTTCTCTGGATCATACCGTCACACGCTCTCACCTCCTTCAGGTCTTGACACATTTGTCTCATTCCCAGTAAAGACTTCCCTTGCATCAATACTCCAACCCTGACACCCAAATCTCCATTTATTGCTATATTTTTTTCTTTCTTATCACCAACTAACTTAGTCTATATTTTACTTATTCATCTGCATTATATGTTGTTTGTATTCTTTCAATAGGATTCAACATTCACAGGAAGACCTACAACCGTATTGGCACTCAAATAGTTTTGTACACATACATGAATTCATGAATAAATGAATAAATGTGTGACTGAAAAAATAAATGAAGAAAGAGAGTAGAAAGTTTCACATTTAATATTAATTCATTTCACTAATAAAGAGTTATATTGTAGCTCAACTATGCTTAGCTCAACATCGAGTGATACAAGGACAAGAGTGATGTGAAGATCAGAGTGAGGTAAAGACAAGAATGATAAAATAAATATCAAGTGGTTCTCTTATGGAATGCTTGAAGTAATTCCTTCTCTTCCCTTCAATGCATATGCAAAGTGATACAGATGTCAGTTTTTTCTAAAATAGAGAAATAACCAGAGATGTAAATAGCAATGAAAATATGATAAAATATGTAAAAGTAAAAATATTTTCATTATTTTAAATAAAATATATTGATATTTTATTAAGAAAATAATGTTTATATTTAAATCCTCATTGTATTGCTAACGACATAAATAAAAATAACCAAATCTATTATAAATGAAGAGGGATTAGCTGGGGAGAAAATGTTTGCATGTTTTGCTGTGTGTATGTGTCTTACTAGTCCAATTTTATACTCTCTTTGTTTGGAAGGTAGATACTTTATTTCTGCCCATTTAGTTGCTACCTTAGAAATTACATCATGCGTCTTTAACTTGTAAAAATGTAATGATAATATGTATTTTGGCCTCATCTTAAATTTTCCAAGGAAGTTATGTAGAAGTAAATAAAGCTCATTTTACTTTCCTGCCAACATTCATGTTATTGGTAGCATCTGTTTTAATTCCATGTATTTTAAGAACCCACGAGATATTTTAGTATTATTATTATTCTATATATCCAAAGTTTTACCCTCATTTTTACCATTTGTTTTTGCTCAAAGTATTGGTAAATGAGTAGTAAGCCTATACAATGAGTTAACAAGATAATTTGCCTTCTTCCTAACAATGTCTTTGTTTTGTTTTGTCTAAAAAAATATATTCAGATCCCTTTGTTGGGATATCTTGATGGGTATAGAATTCTACATGGCAGTTACTTTTTTAGCATATTGATCCTACTCTTTCACTGGTTTCTAGTTTCCATTGTTCATATAGAAAGTCAATTGGCCTTTGAATGAAATCTGTACTTTTCTTGTCTAGATGCACTCAGGTGTTACTCTCTTATCTTTTTAAAAAATTTTTTGTAGTTTGACAATGATATTTCTCATTGTGTTTTTTCCTCTGGAATTCTTCGGCATCTTGAATGTATAAATTAATATCTTTCAAAAATCTGTAAAATTTTCAGACTTAAATCTGAAAATAGTTTTCTCTGCTCCATTGTATTTCTTCCTTTTTGTAAATCAATCAAATAGATGTTAGAATTTCTCACTGGATATTCTTTTTCTCTTAATGGGACTTTTGTACTCTTTTTTCATATTTAAGATTTATTTTTTAGAGTAGTTTTAGGTTCACAGCAAAACTAAGAGGAAGGTACAGAGAGTTCTATATACATTCTGCTCTCGTGCATGTACTGCCTGCCCCATTGCCAGCATCCCCCACCAGAGCGGTACCTTATTACATTTGTTGCACATGACTTAGATGATTGTGTGAGGTTCTGTGCAGGGCCCTAGTCTACTGATAGGAGGAAACAGAAGCTGTGGGGGGCATTTCCCCAAAAAGTCATATTTTCAGGATGATTCTGGGATTTGCCAGGCAGCAGCAGTGTTAGCTCCTTTCAGCCAGCCTGGGAGAGTATCTTGGGGTCTTCATTATATATACTGAGCCTGGAGCTGGCGCTTTGCCAGTCCTTCTATGAGATCTACCTCGTATTTTTGGCATTTTTAAAAATCAAAGTATGACATATTTAAAGAAAAGCATAAATCATAAGTAAACCACTTGATGTTTTCAAAAAGTGAACACAAAACAAAAAACAGAAAATTATAAGAGTCCCAAAGCCCCCTATCTACCCTGTCATTCACTATCCATCCTCCCCAAAGTCAAAGACTATCCTAATTGGATGAATAAAGGAATCAATAAGTTGGAAAATTGAGTAAATCGTATCTTGGCTTCCAAGTGGCCTCCTTCTCACCGTGTCCTCATATGGTCTTTCTTCTGTGCACACACACATCCCTGGTGTCTTTCTGTGAGTCCTAATCTCCTCTTTTTATAAGGACACCAGTTGAATTGGATCAGGGCAAAACTCAATGGCTTTATTTTAACTTAATCACCTCTTTCAAGGCCCATCTCCAAATACAGTCACATTCTGAGGTAGTGGTGGTTGGAGCGTCAACATATGAATTTTATTTTGGATATATCCGGATTTCCCACAGAACTTGCAGTCTGTTGGTTATTCATTAATCCTATCTACCAATTAAAACTGCTTTTCAATTATCGAGCTTAATTCTAGTCCTTATTTCTGATGGGTTATAACAGAGTCATCCAATTCCTATCACTATAAAAATTAGATTAATAGAGATTAAAAGACCACTGAAGCGATCTTGTAAGAAACTATCCTGTATCCAACACATCTCATAAAATGGCCAAAACGTCATGATGCTTGAAGAGTACACATAGCAATCATCTTACTTGCTTCTCTTCTGTCCAAGGCAGCCCCGAGCCTCCTCTCCTGTGCCATGAATGTTTTCTTTTCTGAAGTTTGAATTACACTTTCGGGGTGTGTGTGTGCTCGTGGTTGGGGGTACAGATAAAGCATCCTTAACAAGAGCACTGAGATAGCCCGAAGATTGCCTTGTTGAAACAGAGGAGAAACTGTTCATCATTACGTTATAAGTTCAGAGTCTAAAAGCACATCACAACTGAGTCAAATTAACTCCCCATTACCATGTAAAGCATGGTATACTGACAGTTGAATAAAACTATTAATGGAAAGAATGGATTATATCAGCTTGGCTAGGATTATATAAAAATTTAATTTTAGGTTCAGAGCCTGGATGGGAAATTAAATGTAATTAGAGATTAATGCGAATCTCCTGGCAATAGTCTCATAGTCATTACTATCAGAGACTTCAAGAGCATACAATAATCACTGAAGTATGTATTTGAATCCAGAGGTTGGAGCCTGAGAAGACTTTTTTCCTGGTCAGCTTTGATTTTCTGAAGGTCAGAGGAGATTTGGGCTGGCTTCATGTGCTGGGTTCCAGGTGGATTCAAGCACCGGTTTTTGAAGTGAGTAATAAGCAGGCATGTAGAGAAGGCCTGGCCAGCAAGCAGGAAGATAGGCAAGTATGAAGAGAGGAAGCAACAACTCATGACAATTCTGAGGAAGGGAACTGGAAACACAAAGTGGTATTTTTAGATACAATACACGTTAAAATAATGTTAATTTCTTGTGAAGCCACCCTTAAGAACATTAGGATTCAGAGAAGATGAATTTCCTTTCCTCTTGTGAAAGTGTTGGTCAATCCCGAAAAGTAATATTGACCAGCTGACAAGGTACTGGAATCAGTATTCTAGTCCTCTGTTCTTCTTTCTTATTCTTTTCTGTTATTTTTCTCTCTTCTTCCCTATTATTTTTCAGTGTGACCTTATGTAATTTACTTAATCCTCCTTTAGCTCAATTTCTCTGCCAAACAAGAATCACTCCATCTGTTCTCTCTGCATCCTAAGTTTCACTTATAATGTTATTAGGTACATCCATGTTCTATAATGTATGAAGAATATGGAAAAGTAAACCAACAAAAATTACTTTATAAGTAAAATCTATCATTCCTGTTTAGAAGACCGTCACAGTCAAAAGGAGGAAAAAATACAAATATATAAGTGTTATAATAGTCTTCCAACAAATAATGCTGAGCAGAAACAGTTCCTGCTCAGTCTCAAAGGGAATATTTTTTATATGTTTATTGGTTTGTTTTTGTTGCATTGCGTGTATATTGTGTTAATTTCTTGACATCTTACTCTGTGTTCACACACTACGCTATATATGTTCTCCTTTAATTTGCAGAACAATTATGTAAGTCAGGTGTTATCATTTTCATTTTTTAAATGAAGGACTGAATTCCAGAAAATTTCATTAGCTTGCCCAAACTCACACAGCCAGAATTGCTCTAACTGGGGGTGGGGGTGGGGTGGGGTGAGGGAGTTTGGATAATCAGCTTCCTGTGCTTTGGTTAGATTTTGTGATTTTACTTACTTATTTGGCAAGTACTAAATATGTATTAAATCAAATATTGGGGGGGTTAATTCAAATGATTTAAAACACTAGACCCTAAATTTTCAATCTTTTAAAATGATTGTGAATAGAGATGAATTGACATAAACCAATGCATAGTTTCCACTTTGAACTCTTCTATCCCTCAAAAATAAGTCTTCCTTTTCTGTCTTTATGCCCTGTTTGTACATGACGAGAAAAAGAAGAAAAGCAAGCACAGCAATTTTAGAATGAAGTTTACTCATTACTATGTGTGCATATCTTACAGGAGTAAGTTCTTCCAGCACTTAAATAAATAAGTACATAGTTTTGTATTCCCAGTGCCTAGTAAGGTGTGGTAGATTCTCCCTAAATGTTTGTTGGATTGAATCAACACTGACAGAAGGCTGAAAGAAGATGCTGAGGAGGAGAAAAA